>NC_058063.1:19976261-20296261 GCF_020085105.1 Siniperca chuatsi
GCCCAGTCCTGTGTTTTACTGAGTTTACTGGTCTGAACTGAGTCAGACTGGTCGACTTAAGAGCCACACAGTTCAGTTTGTTGCAGAATGGGACCGGACAGGGCAAATCAATCTAAACCCCTCAAACCAGAAGGTCTGTAGTCTACAGTCAACCCACACCAGGAAGAGCCACACAAAATGGATAACTTAAGATAAATTTAGAGCAGACCAGGCAAGTTTACCATGACCTATAGCTAGGGGATTCAGCCCAAAAGATAAAATCTCGATTTTTTTCAAGCTTGGGGACAACTCACGACTTTTTCCCCCCTGCAAAATGCAGGAAACCCAAAACACAATTTCAATATCATATTATTCATGTTCAGCTGGAGTTGTGTTTGTGTTCTCCTGAGGAATTTCAATATTCACTCCCCATTTAGCTCTGGGTTAGCCTCCACCAACTCCTGAGGGAAGTAACTAATTAGCTAACTGGCTCTGGCTAATAACCTGCAAAAGGTTCATTTGTAGTCACCTTTTTGGAAAGGTGTACAATTCCTCCAGTTTGTTTTAAGGCAGTGTGAAGTGCAACATTTTGGGGCAAACTAAACAAAACAAACCATATAAACACAATTGAACCTTAAACAGACTGAACCAAACCAGACAAGACGAGTTAAGTATAAACTCTACGGTGCAGTCAAAGCCAGTCCATTCCAGCCTAAACCAGTCCAAACCACACTGGTATTGTCCACTCCAGTTCAGACCAGTTTCCACTAGTTACTTACCATCGATCTCTCCACCTGGGGCGGAGATCTTAGACATGCAGAGGTGGGATGTGCCGATGACATCATTGTGACTGGCTCTGTCCCTAGAATGAGGAAGTAAGAAAAGAAATCAAAGCTCTGACTTTTAAAGCCACATGGTGACATAAATTAAAATGTGAGGCGGGAGAGTTGAAGGGGGAGCGCAAAGGGAGAGACGGCGTGAGGTGAAAGGCAATTGAGGCACACTAACCCTTAGCGCCCGATTGCCGCACTTTGCGTAAAAGTTTATACTCCTTCTCGAACTCATAACTCAGTCAAATATGAACACACAGACATGATACACGTATTGTTTGATTCAGTGTGTCTTGGACTTTCATTATCTACAATCGCTAGTTAACATTTATAAATTCGCTTCTAAATCATGTAAAAGAAGACGTTCATTATACCTCCAGAACTTGCCTGAAAGCGTTTTTAAGTTTCCTTCATTATCAAAGTAATCCAGTGATAGTTGTCTGTACATCCATGGGTACACTGCAAACAGGAACTGCTAATAGCTAATTCGGCATACTTGTAATGGTGCCAATTTGCCAAAATGTAAACAAACTTACAAGCTAAAGACAGGGCTCAAGTTGTAGCCTACAGCGTTAACACAGTTAACCTCACAATCTTGTCTGAGGGGGGGGCCCACAGTGTCAGACTTTGAAAACCCCTGCTCTAAACTAAAGACATTTCTAATTTTATTGGTGAGTTTGATAAAACAAAATGTAAAAAATAAAGTTATATATCAGCAAGGATTCACCAGTCCAGAATTCTGATCCTCATCTTCTCACACATGGAGGGAAACTAGGAGGGAAAAAGAAAAGCATATAGTGTATTATGATAGCGGTGAGTATACTTGTCTTGGTAGCACAATAAAGGTGAATAATAGTGTGTGTTTGCAGTGTTTGTTTGTGTGTCTCACCCTAATAGGCATGGCCAGACTCTGGTTCCACTGTGGATTGGCGTTCTTCTCCAGAATCTTAGTGCAGACCTAAAAAAGAAAGAAAATGCAATACACCTGAAATGGCTGAGTGCTGTATTTAATGTTGGGTGTGGGATAAAATAATGTTCGGATCAAGTGACTTTGTTGAATGATGTCATACGCACAGTTTTGCCAGCAAAGTGGATTTCCACCAGAGGATCCACCAGGTTCTTCCTGTTGCTGTCAAACCCAAGAATCTGCCTCATCCCATCCATGAATGCATCGTCCACTGCAGACAGAACAGAGAAAGAAATTAGAAATCTCTCAAGCTCTATTTTTAAAGCAGATGGATAAACAATAACTAGAGTCTAACTTTGTGGCAGGTCTTCGGCTCTGAAGATCCTCAGGGTGAAAGTGGCTCCTCTCAGAGACAGACCAGCCGGTCTCAACAGGTTTCCTTCTATATCTTCTTTATCCTCCACACACTCGCGTTTATCAGCCTGGAAGACACACAGATACAAATACCCAGTTATATTAATGCAAAAATAAACACCTGCAGTCATTAAGACCCAAAAGCCTTTTTTAAACGTGGAATACGTAACATTAGAATTTACAATATAGAAATTATGGGGAGGAAATGCTCGTCTGATTAATATTGTGGTTGTAGGAAGGTTGTTTTCTTTTGTCCTTTTACCTCATATGTCCCACACTGTGAGAGAATAAATAAGAGAAGAATCTATTTCTGCTTAAAATGGGCTCATTTACAGTGTCATGGTTTATTAAACTGATTTTATTTTCCCTGTGCATAAGAAAGGATAACAGCAATTTATCACAATGCTTCTGATAAGACCGTACAAGACCGTGCATTTGATCTCTCGCTGTTTATTGAACCTCGTGCTGCTGTGGCAGGCTTTTACATAAAAGTCGGCGCTTATTCAGACATGAGACCAACATTTAAATTGCCATCATCACCTTTACGTAATGACACCAAAAAAGCCCAGCAGAGACTGTTCTGACAACTTTCAAAATTCAAAGTGAAACCCTACAGTTTTATACTGCTATCATTGAAAGTATCCTGACTGTCTGTTTCCACCTCTGGGAGGCGCTAAAGGTCCTTGTTCACCAAAACACCCCATTTTATGGAAAACAGCTTTTTTTTCGTGCTGTAATAAGGATTCTGAAATCTGCCTCTTAATTTCTAATCGCTGCATTTTGCATTGCGGTACAAGCTTCTCTTCAGTGTATAGGAATATTGTGAATCTTATTTATTGTGTAATATGCTGCGTATACGTTGTGCTGCTGACACTGTGTACTGACTGGGGTTTTTTTTCCCCAAGTTATAGCTAAAACAAATTCCACTAACTTTGGTGGCGTCGCCATTAAAGTGAGGTGAGCGAGGTCTGACTGAGGTCTGATGGTTTTAGAGAGAGGTGAGATCAGAGGTCCACAACAAACATCTTTGCCAACACCTGAAACCCAGTCTGAGTTCAGTGTAGAAACCTGTGGTGGAATGTAACTAAGTACATTTACTCAAGTACTGTACTTAAGAACAATTAAATACATACTTGTACTTTACATGAGTATTTCCATTTTTATGCTTTATACTTCTACTCCATTACATTTCAAAGGGAAATATTGTACTTTTACTCCACTACATTTATTTGACGCTTAGTTACTTTTTACATACAAAACATATGATATGCTTATGTGATATGATGCAGTACTATGCTACTAATCTACCCAGTAGTATACAAATGATCTAAAATAGGCTCCACACTCCAAACTACAACATTAAAATGCTCTTAAATATATTTGTTAGTGATAAAAACAGAATAATATAATACAGTATTCTATAATAATATAACACAGTGCAAGGGGCCATTCTGCATAATGAGTACTTTTACTCTTGATACTTTAAGTGCTGATAACACTTCTTTACTTTTACTTAAGTAACATTTTGAATTCAGGTATTCAGTATTTTTAGACCATGGTATTTCTACTTTTACTTAAGTAAAGGATCTCAGAACTTCTTCCACCACTTGTACAAACATATTAACAAAACATTTAAGAGGCTGAAATGATCATTAAAACTTTTGCTCTCCTTAGTTCTTTACCACTAGTGAGACGAAAGGGCAGCAGAGGAAAGGCCATGTTGTTACCTAAATCAAAATGTATGCTAGCCAGGCTCAAACTGGGGTCCAAGCTCTAGTTTTCCAGCCTCAGCTGTACTTAGTCTCACTTTGGAGACTTTGAATTCTAAATTCAGAATGCTAAAAGGCTAACAACACTATGTTGCAGTAACATTAAAAGCTACAGCATGTAATGTTCACCACCTTGTGTTAACATGCATACAATTAGCAAGACAACATGCTAACATTGCTAATATGCAAACACTACCAATGTTGGCTCAGCTTTGGACCTCCACCTCCTGACGTGAGAACAAATATCATCATGATGCTGTTTCGCTCTTTCATCCATTCAGACTCACCGGTGGCTCATCTCCAGCTGCCAAAACCAACAGGCTGACCTTCAGGTAACCTTTGACCCCAGCAGAGAGGTCGTCGGGGTCACACAGCAGCAGCCATTTCCTCAAGAAGCAGTGTCCTAAACGGAGGGGGGGGCGGGCTTAAACTCAGAAACTTTAAACTAGAACCAGGTACTAAAAAACTCTGGGCTCTGAACTTGAAGCTAAAAAATTAAAACTAATAACAACTAATAGTCCAGAACTCTGAGCCACAATATCATCCTCTATATTTTAAAAACACTTGATGATTTTGAGGTTTTTTTTCTCCCATTCTCTATTCACAGATGATTTTGGAAATTAAAATTTTATCAAACAGTTACAGTTTGGTGACAGTCTTTACACAAATACAAGAGTACAAATCACCAAAAACATTAAGTCCACATAAACATATACTCAACTGTGCTCGTTGTAGACAGTGCCCACATCCAACTGTAGAAAATATCAAAAGATTTTAGATGTTTTTTGCTTTTCAATTCACTTTTGATCACAGAACACAGTGCACTATATACTCTATGTCCAGCATTAAGTACTTTATATGTCTTTGTCAGTTGGAACAGACATGTGTACTGAAAGTTACAGCTATGACAGTTTACCTTGAATTCACCGATCACAGCATCAGTTCTGAGTGAGCAAGAGTCACACACCTGACAGGCAGAGAGAGAGAGACTTTACATTTTATCAAGAGCAACTTACAGTGAACATCAACACAGCTGAACACAACAGAATCCAAGATTCAGTGTTGCAAAATGCACTACGGCAAAATTCCTCTTCTGAATGAAACAAAATGGAGGTAAAAAAAAAAATCAGACTCACAGTGATGAAGATCGGTTCATCAAACAAGTCTGAAGGAGTCTCAAAGAAGTTCAGGAAGAACGTCTGTCGAGAGGAAAACACTTAGGTGGCAGTTTGACAGACAAACATATTGAACATTTGAATTAGAGGCTAACAGTTAGATTGTCTGTTTTCTGGCAAATTAGTTTTACTTTTAGTAATTCTTGTTTACCTCATCAAAGACTGGGTTGTTGCCTTTTCTAATGCGGGTCCTCTTGGTCTGCCCGGCTACCGTTACCTTGACAACAGGCTTGATGTTGATGCCCGGCAACTGTCGACCCTCGATGACCCGCACACGAACCTGGACAGGAAAACATTTTGTCTGTTGTACAGATTGTAAAGCCCCTTGAGGCAAATTTATGATATTGGGCTATATAAATAAAATTGACTTGACTTTATGTATTGTCTTGGTTCTTCTCATAGTTTTGTGAAAATGAAATATGTTCTGTCTTTTGTTCCTTGTGTAATATACACAGTGGCACTCTGAGTATAAACTGATGTACATTATATCCAGCACAGTACAGAATATTATGCAGCTTGAAATCCAGCTTGAATCAAAAGCAGTGGTCACATTTCTGTGTCTTTGAAATGATAAATATACATCTACAACTATTCCTAATCGATGAAGACAAAAAAAAAACAGACATGTCTGTGGTACACTACAATGAAAATATCATCAAGTGCAAATGATCTACAGGTTGTTACAGGAAAGGAGACAGGTTGGAGTTGGGTGGCTGAATGGTTGCTTTCTATAAAATGATGAACAACAGGGAAGGCAATAGAGCAAGACAGCTAAAGTTCTTAGTGACAAAGATCGAGATCCTATTTCACACCTTCCAATCTTCAGGTCATAGAACAAAATGTAATATTAACTAAGAATGAGAATGACTTTTGTACCAATGTTCTCAGCACAAACAGGGTTTAATACCCACTAGACCCACAATAATGAAAATATGCAGTGATAAAGCATCTGAGTGTCAGAACGCAAGAAGGACGTTTAAACTCCTATTTTACATGCATCTGCAGGGCCGTAGCTTCCATTTGAGGAGACGGAGGTCATGTGCTCAGTGTTTTGAGGCATGTGTAACTTTAACTTTTATCCGAAACCAGGTGTGGACACGGTCTGCCAGGATATTGATCACTGAATGCATCAACTTATATTTTGACATTTAGGCCTCAGCTCTCTGTCATATTCTCTGGTGATATGGCCTTATATACATAATACAGATGCCATATTTGATTTTAAAAAAGAGTAACATACTTCACCATCAACTCTGTTTTAAGGGACCAGCTTTCTTTGCCTCCATTTGTAACATTTACATAAAAAACGACCCTTTAGTCACGTTTTTAAGAAATGTGCCTGGAAATGATAGTAGTAGTGTTACACCAAGCCTATTGTTAATCTATTTTATATGAAACCAGGCAAACAAACACTTCAAAAAGCAAACTGCTTGTAGGACTCGTGACCTCTGTATTTCTAAAATCCAGGCTATGGCCCTGCACAGCACATACCTGTATGTCCTGTGGTTTGTTGGCCAGCGCTTTGGGCTGACTGCTGGCTCCTCTCCTCCGCTTCCTGAGCCCTCCATGGGTGTTGTAGGATGGTGGCGAGCGTTTAGGTGTCTGGGCAGTGGGGGACTCCTGGCCCGAGGGCCCCTGAGGGCCAACGATGACCATGGAGCGTCCGTCGTCGGGACCCTGGTCCTCTGTCGGCTCCAGCATCATCATACTCTCTGTATCCTCCTCGCCCATAGTGTCCAGAGAAATCACTGCATAGGTACACAAATTGACAGAAAGTAGTCCCAGGAGTACATTATAGAATAGGCCAATACAAATACAATACAAACTGATAGATTTAATAAGTAAATGACAGATTATATTACTTGTGACAGTGTCCATCTCCACACTGGGGTTGTTATGGGGCAGAGCCTCAGGCTGGGGAGGAGGCTGGAAGATTGGAGCCGATCCTGGAGGGGGCATGTAGGAAACCTGCAGGGTCAACGTGGCCTAGCGTAGACAGAGAAAGCACAATTATATTATTTAATCAGTGCTGGTAAAAAGTAAAGGGAGGGAACACAGACAATCAGCGTCGAAGACATGTTAAAGCACATCGAAAGGGGGCTGTGCGATTGACCGTGAAAAAAATGAAGATGAGGATCTGACGTGAACGTATTTCTGGGAGCACCAGAAGTCATCCCTAAAAAACAAGACTCAGCAGGTTACTGTGTTCAGTTGGGAACTAGAGTGGTTCAATTTCATTTTGTGTGTTATACTGTTGTTTTATTGTGTTTGTTAGCAATGTCACATGTGACTACGCGGTTGACATTGAGAAAAGAGGAATACTTTGTCAACTTAGCACAAGATGTCTGGCTCGTTGGTCTAGGGGTATGATTCTCGCTTCGGGTGTGAGAGGTCCCGGGTTCAAATCCCGGACGAGCCCCAGTGTTTCTTCTCTAATATTCCATCCAAAAACTGTACTTCTTTCATGAAACTCTATAAACAATTGACAGAATGCTGTCTATTTAATACTCAGTACTTTACAATGAATCCAGGTGTATGTGATGGTTAGTGTCAGGTAAAATGAGAATGTTTCCTGCTCAAACAAGCCAGTAAAGGTGTAGTCTTCTGCCTTTAACAGGAAAAAGCAACTTAAGTGATAAGCTTAAGAGTAAGTTGCTTTAAACCTATCTGAACATGTGGCTCATTGGTCTCGGGGTATGATTCTCGCTTTGGGTGTAAGAGGTCCTGGGTTCAAAACCTGGACGAGCCCAAGCTTCTGCTCACAAATATTCCTTGCAAGCTATGAAGTCTACTTTAGGACCCTATATAACATTGACATGTGAATGTGATATTGTTAGCAAAATGTTGTGTTCAAACAAGCCTGAAGAGGAGGCAAAAATGTGCAGCTGCAGTGTGAGGTTTGGAGGTCTAGCTAGAAAAGAGCTTGCACCTCCAAAACTCTGTTTCCGTAAATATTCTTCGATCATTTGTGCACACGAATTAATGTTAGTATTATGAATTTGTTAAAATACTTTTTTATTCCATTTCAAGCCCTGCTGTATCACTGCAAACGACACTCCAAAGCTATGTCACTGACATTTTCACTTTGCAAAAGGAATAGCTAAAGTGATAGCATCCACCATTCCTCAGTTCTCCCTTTAGGTATGAGAAAATGAGCATTTCAGCGGAAATACTCATACTCAAACTTAACGAATCCTCATGTCTTTATATACAAGGACGTTCACGGATGGAGAGCTTGAAATTTTATAAAAAAGACACAAAAATGAGGATTTATTCAGCATATGTTGTCTTGCAGAAGCAGTGAACTGTGTGTGGACCAGTAAAAGGTGTAGTCTTCTGCAGTTTCCTTTAACAGGAAAAAGCAACTTAAGTGATAAGCTGTAATGTTTCTGTAAACATTTTCATGTGATAATTGTTGATTTTGCCTTTGTTATGTTTCAAAAATATTTAATATTTAATCCATGAAGTGAAATCTTAAGTAAAAACTATCATCCTAAAATCCTAATATAATTTTCCAGTTAAATCTTTCCTTTAAGTTGTAAGTCATTTAGCAAATTGAATTGATTTCAAGCATTTTTTGTAGAATCAAGTCATTTGTTGTCTTGTAACGATCAGAAGTGTTGACAGGTCGGAGTGAGAGTGCATGACTTATAGATAGTTTTTTGCACTAAAAGATCTTCAAATTAAATCAGATTCAAAATGAGAAAAAGAGAGAGACAGAGTGATATGGTTGTTATTCTGACTCAGGAATGTCTTTCTCTATTTTAAGATCCAGACAGGAAACTCAGAATGATTTATGATTTGTCATTGCTTCGTGATACAATGAGACTGTAAATTAATCTGTCTGTGTCTTACTCTGTGTGTGTGTGTGTGTGTGTGTGTGTGTGTGTGAATGCTGACCCCTGTGTTGTTTCTCTTGGTGTCCAGCAGGGAGACGGTGAAGGAGGCAGCCAGGTTGGGAGAGTTGAGCACGTCTCTGAGAGCCAGCCGGCTTTCCCCCAGGAACCTGAACAGACACACACATTTAAAATGTCTTCAAGTACTGTATATGGTACATTAGTACTCTTACTAGACCCTGACTTGAGTAAAATGTATCCAACACATGAGCAGTGCTATTAACGTTAGGGTCTTCTCATAATATATAAATTTAAAACATTTTATCATAACCACCCCCAGATATTGTTTCTGTTTCCTCAGGCCAACGATGTTCCACATGAGCATAAATAAACAAGAAAAATCCAATTTCTGTAGAACAATTGAGTGAAAATGAGCAACATATGTTAGAAAAGTTGTATTAGAACATGCATATGGTCGCTTGTTCCTTTATGTACTAATTCAGTATCTCCTCAAATACATTTTATGAAACCTTCTGGCTTCTCGATCTGTGTAGAACCTGAGGAAACAGTTGGTGGTGAATCACATTTTCTGCACTGCCTTTGCAAAGGAATATATTTGTGTAGCTACATGTTACCCCCTCCCACTTACTTCCACTCTATTCCAAACTGCACTTCACAAAATGTTGTTTGCACTATCATAAATGGCAAATATGGAACATTCTTAGTTTCTTGGAAATACAGTATCTAATTCTTTAAGAACTAATGTGTGGTTTCTGTGCGTTGACTTGTCGGGCGAAAGCAACACAACTGCCTCTCAAACCTGATTGTGGGATTCATTCTCCCTCTCTGTCACTGTCCTCAAACTCACGGTCCTCACTATCAGAGGGAAAAGACCCTAATCACTCATTCAGGCTCCTTTCTTCCATTTTTATTGCTGCGAGTATTAGTAGAGTTATAGCAAAAACACTGACCATGGTCATCATTTTACATCCTAATATTTCTCCATCATTGAGCATGGTATTGTGTGATACTATGAGTAAAAAGTTCAGTTAAAATATTTATGAATGGGAGTGTGTGAGGGTCAAAAGACGTTCTGTTGCCTCGGGGCAATGGTATGCAGTACAAGGTAAATTGTAAATTACTTGGCTTGCTGGGTGATTGCTGACATAAAATATAGGTTATATATAGGAAATATAGGAGAGAACAGAGACTGTATGTGCAGAACCAGTGGAATAAAGCTGGCAGAGAGAAAACTGAAAATGTAGCGGCTTATTAGCTGTCATTTGCCCCAGTAACTTCATCATGATATAGCGGTTCTTTGAGCTAAATGCTAACGTGCAGACAATAACAAAGTTAACATGCTGATATTTAGCAGGTATAATGTTTACCATGTTCACCATCTTAGTTTAGCATGTTAGCATGTTAACATTAGCAAATTACTACTAAAAACCAGAGCCGTAGACTTGTAAACTCATCTCAGACAAGGAGGACTTGCAATTCGACTTGGACTCGTCTGCTGGGAGACTCGACTTGACTTGAGACTTGAAGTCAGAAAGCTGAGGAGACTTGACTTGTTGAGCCATAAATATTGTAAAATGCTGTGCTGTGCTAGCTTTTCCTTTTGGAGCACTGCCAAACGATCATGAATAATTAATAATGGTGATGGGGGAAATGTCTCCATATAATACACACTTACATTTGCAGCCCCGCCAATAGATGTTGAGATATTTCAGTCTGGAGCAAACCCACTGACAGACTAATGCTGCCATCCCTAACAGGCATTACATTTCTCATTAAGTTATGAGTTTTTAGCAGTTTTTTCTTTTTTCTTCTTCCTCTTTTTCCCCTTGTTGACATTGGCTTTATTTCATCATTGTTTGGGGTCTCACAAACCCAAATAATAACAATAATAATAATAATAATAGTAATAGTTTTTGTTTCCTCTGACCATTTAAAAAAAAGATATATAGCAAAGTATTGAAGTGTTTACCCTTCTTTTTGCCAATAACTGGACTTTTCAAATTTCATGAAGGTAAAAATACGGGAACATTGTTATTGCACCAAACACGGAAAAGTTTCATATGTTAAATGGGCTATGCATGGACAAATACAGTATATTGCTTTTGTTTTCTAAATTATAATTTAAAGACAACGAAATGTACAGTACAGTATGTTATCCTACATAGTGACAATACTTACTGGGGTCAATTAGTCGTAAAAGAGGTCAAACTCCCTCTTAGACAAACTTTTATGAACAAACTGTTGTAAAAATAACAGAAATACAAGTAGACTTATTATGGATTTGGGAAGTTGCAGTTAAAATGTGCTGTCAACACCAATCATAGACATAAAGCATATGAAAATCCATTGTATTTAACCAGATTTTACAGCTGTGTCTCTAAAACGGCAAACAGAGGAACAGTAATGTGTTGTTTTTTGTAGCGGGTGTCTCAAACATGTCATCACTAAAAAAATCATGTTTATAAGCAATTATAACAAAACTCAGAAAAGTCATGAAGTACCAAGTTGATAAAACAATGTTAAGTGTGTTTCTTGAGCTGTTAATGTAAAAATATCAAAATGAAAACTCAACAGTTTATTAACTGAACTTTTTATTAAAGAGTAGTCAAAGTAAGCCCCATTTCAGCTTTCCGAAGATCTTCAGTAGCTGATGTCTTCTTTTAGGGCGTCGTGTTGTCTGCTGATGTACTCTTTCTTCGCCTTCATCGCCGTACACTTCCCCTGCAGAGCTTTTTCTTTGTTCAGTTTGTTGTGAAGCTTCTGGAGTTCTTTACGAACAGCGTCATTCTGTCGGCTCATGGTGTCTCTCTGCACTTTCAGGGAATCATAAATGATGGTCAAAACTTTTTCACCCTGGAGGGCGTTGCGGAGCTCCTGAATCTTGAGTTGCAGAGCACAGTTGTCTCGGCTCAGGGCTTCGTTCTCTGCTTCTGTCACATTAATCTTCTCCTCCAAAGCTAGTTCCTTTGACCGCTTCTTCTCCAGCTCCTGAACTTCTTTTTGCAGAGCGTTGTTTTGGTTGTTTAGAACTTTTTTCTCTGCCTTCACTGACTTATAATTTGCCTTAAAAGCACTCAGATTTCCGAGGTTCTCGTTGAAAACCTGACTTTCTGCAGTCACTCTGTTGATTTTTTGCTTTAAGGCGTCTGTCTGCTCCTTTAACAGGTCATACTTGTACTTCCAGTCTTCTTCATTCAGAAGCTTCTTGTACATCTCAGAATGTGTTTTAATCAGGACTTTACTTTGTGCCAGCAGGACTTTCTCCGCACTTTCCAGTTCTTCATATTTGTCTTTTAAAGTTTTTTGAATCTGGAGCCGTCTGGTGATTACCTGGATTTGCTGTTGCAAATTGTTGTTTTCTCTCTTCAAATCGCCCATGCGGTCCATCCTTTCCCTGCACAGGTCACCCCAGATCTTTTCATCTTTGTACTCCTTCTTGAGACCCTGGAGTTCCTGCCGCAGGGCGTCATTTTGACGGCTCATGTCCTCTTTTGACACTTTCATTGCATCGTTCATTTTATGCAAAGCTTTTTCCTTCTGGAGCTCTTTGTAGATCTCCTGAATCTCGTGTCGCAAAGCATCATTCTGCTGGCTAATCGCCTCCCTCTCGGCTTTCGCAGCATTGTAGGATTCATCCAGAGCTTTGACTTGTTGATGCCTCTCCTTGAGCTGCAGGATTTCCTTTTGCATGGCGTCGTTTTGCTGGCTCAGTGCCTCAGCCTGCTTTTTCTTTGCAGCAGACATTTCTTCCAAAGCTGTTTCATTTTGGAGTTTTTCCTGCAGGTCCTGAATTTCTTTTTGGAGCTCAACATGCTCTTGTCTCGCAGCTTCACTCGCTGCATTCAATGTATTAATCCTGTCGTCCAAGGTTTCGTGATCTACTAAGATCTTAAACTCTTGAAACTTTTGTTGCAGAGCGTGACGGTGACGGTCCAACTCCTTTTTGGACGCTTTCGTATCTCTGTACTTTGCTTTCAAAGTGATATGACCTTTGACCTTGTTACGAAACGCTGTCACTTCTTTTTGAAGGGAGTTACATTTTTCGTTTGCAACCTTTTCCTCTGCCTTCATTTTATCATATATAGTCGCCAAACTTTCACAGCTCTTAAGCTGTCTCTTGAGCTTGTGGAGAGCCTTAATCCGTTGATTGATGGCCCGTAGGCTCTTTTTCATGGCATTGACGTTGCTACCCTTATCTCTTTGTTCCTGGTGGAGATCCATGTTGTCGTTCTCCGAGGACTCCAGAGGAGGGACGTTCTGTTGGTCGCAACTCGGTTTTTGCTCTCTTAAAGCTCGTCAGTGTAAAATACTTGTCTCAGTTTGCCAAGGAAATACAGTACCAAGCCGTATTGTCAGTGCTCAAGAGGTAATAACCATAGTGAGAGTCTGTCTCTCCTTGAGGTGTCATAAGTAGTTCCACTTAGAATGTTGGCAGTGGATCAAAGCACAGAGTGTGACATCACTTCCTGTTCTACAATGGAATACCTGCACAATGCTGACAAAACAGTACTGTATGTAATCAATAAGTTGCCCTGGCAACAATGAACTGTGGGACCTTATTGACCCCCTTCTCCTCTTCCCACTATGTATACATTGTGCATGTAGCCTGTCGCCCATCAAGTACACACAGCACACTACATGTGGCAGATTCATTACACTGTATTTTGCCTAAATATGCCAAAGTACCCCTGCACTAAAACAGTCTTCCCATAAGGTCCATTAGTAGCTGTTCTGGAGCTTTCTATCATATCACACACTCTTCCTTGGCATAGTGAGCTGCCCAGCTGTGTGAACGGAATTGTTAACATTTCTCTGAGCATTTTTAAGCTTCTTGTCCACGTTAGCTTAGAAGATGTGATTTCTTTCTTGATCTTGTAAACAGCACTTTAGCACAAAACAATCTCATCTCTGATGAGCCTTGTGGTGAAATTGTTTCGTGAACTGCTGTTTACATGCTCGAAATGGACTCAAGTATATATCCTATTCTATCACTTTATTCTGCCATATGCACGTTCTTTGAATTCAAACTCAGATCATGTATTGCACTCAGGTGTTTTGATGAACTCATTTGATTTTTGTTTACATTTTGTCTTCATGTTTTCATGTTTTGTTGGTTTTTATACCCTGTTAAGAGTTATAACATGGCAACAAAGTGTGTACAGAACTGTGTATGAAACAGACATGTTCTGAATGAATCTGTGTTTTGAGGTGGTACATTCTTACAAGCTTTGGTAATAGAAACAGACAATATAAATATTGATAACTCCCCATCCAAGGACATACCATCTAATTGTTCAGTGTCTAATTGATCAAAAACAGCTGCAGAAAGTGCTCGTTTAGGGTGTGAGAGGGCCCAGGTTTGAATCCTGGACGAGCCTGCAAATTCAGAGCTACTTCTAGTCCATTCTTTGTCTTTCACACTTAAGGACAGGCTGTGAAATCCAATGATGCATGGGTCAAACATAAAGCTTGTTATAGTGTACATTATATTATTACACAATAATGGCACTGCACAAGGAAAAATGCTTTGGCTTGAATAACAGTTCTTCTCTTGCTTTTTTTCGCTTCCCTGTTGTAATTCAATAGAAATGAGAAAATGATAATGTTTACGTCACAAATTGTGATAGTTATTCAAAAAGACAAGAGGCTTAAAATGTTATTACCAGGATGGCACCCAAGTGTACTAACTTCTCTAAACAGAGTGGTGATAGATGTTCAGTACATGTATGATTGAATCTTTAACACTAAATCCACAAGGTGAACTGAGTTTACTGAATCATCATCATCGTCACTGACCAAAGCAATGTCTTTTAGCTCTGGAGCTCCCCTCACCCACAACTTTTGTCCATATGTTGTGAAGCTATAGACCTTATAAACGGTGCTTATACAGGCCTTATTTTGTACTAAATAGAACAAAACAGTTCAAACCAGCAACAAACTGAACTTACTACTGAATTGAAAACAGTCAGAAGCAGCTTCGTATTATGAATGTGTTATGAATCGCATATTGCTTAAAAAAATTTACTACATAGTCAGCTACTACAACTTTTTCAACTGACCTGAACCTGAACGAACGTTAATAAATTCATGCTTGTGCTGCAAACATGCAGTGAAATGCAACTGACAACTTTTGGTACAGCAAACCAAAGAGGTCACACTCTGGTCTGAGTGTACCATGAGAGAATGATGAATGGATCACTAAATCAATCAACACATCAGTCGGTGAATGGGGGGAAATATGTATGAATAAATACTCGACGACCACAATGAGAGGATGACCCGATTCTTTCATGCCTGCCCCTTCCCCTCTGAAGGCACTCCAACATGCTTGACATCTGGATGAAGCGGAACAGTCCAAAAATAACCATCTGAAGGGGTGTTTTCATAAGACAAACAACTTTGGGCCATGGACCACACCCCTGTCTGTGCCCTGGGTTTGGTCCGATCTGTCCACTGCTTGCGTCTAAGTCTAACAATGCCACAGTTCTTATCTATATTCCTGTACTCTGAGCTATGGGAAGGATTTATCAGTATTCTATATGTGTACATGATTATCAATACAAGTGCAAATATAGAAAGAATGTATGAATGTACTTTACAACATTGCCACTGATGGGATGATATTAAAAATGTTCACAAGCTGTTAAAATGTGATGATAGAATTTCACGTTTGCCGCTTTTTTGTGGTCTCTTCACAGAGGCAAAACTGTATATCAAATTAAATATCAGAAACCCATAATTTAGAGTCACTGTTTTAACTAAACAAACTAGCTTTCAAAGTGACAGATGAAAATTTCACTCGACTTTGGTCACAATTCATGTTAATCACTGAGGACATTAATTTGTCCAATAGGTCTGGAGAATGCAAGTAGCCTAAATTGTTCTATATCAAGGTGTTTTTGACAGCTGACATCCGACAGCATCTGTGCCAAAGTACCATTCCCTACAGGCTGCTGCTATCCACCTACACTAATCTCATCACAGCATTATTACTATAACAAGCTTAGCTAACCAAGGTGTGGTTTCTGTGCTTGCCATGGTCACACAGTAAAGTTCAACCATTGTCAACTCTGATGGCAGCAGCAAACACAAGAGTGGCAGCCAGCCTCTCTCTCCTTGCCACTGCCGCCTACTTCGGTGGCATGCTAACATTTGCTAATTAGCACTAAATACAAAGTACAGCTGAGGCTGATGGGAATGTTATTTGGTCATAAACCCTACTGGACAAATTGAAATTTTGACCTGATGATGGCACTGAATGAAAAGTCAGGGGATCACCAAAGTTATTAAAATTCATCCTGAGGGGAACATGACCATCTGCACCAAATTTCATGACAAAAAATGTCAACCCCATGGTGACACTAGAGGATAATTCAGGGTCTCACCAAAGTCATTCAGCCACACAGCAGTCAGTACCTGTTTCTCCCCATCTTCTCATGGTCTTTGACAACACAATGCAGCTCTGCTCCAGAGTCCAGAGGAATCCCCTTCAGATCCCATTCAAAACCCTGACAGAGAGACAGGAAACAACATTAGTTGAAAATAAAAGAAAGAAGAAACTGTAACAAATATAACATGTTTTCACAGTGTTGAGGTTCGGGTAACTGCCAAAATAGAGAAGCGCCGGAACAGAAAGGGTCTTAAGGCCACACATGGCAGTTATGATTTGGCTGAAATGCTCAAAATGGTTGTGAGAGTTAACGTTAGCATCCAAAAATCCAGGAATGTGTTGTAAGTGAGGTAGATATATTTTTATTAGCATCTAAAAGCGGTTTGTGCGATCAGCCTTGTCTGGTATGCTTTTCTGCTATAAATTCATCACTTCCTGTTGGTGTAAAGATTTCTAGCGATCAGAATTTAGTCTGGGGAACAGGGTGAACCTATGTCATCTCTCTGTTACACCTCCCCTTTATGATTTAGGCTGATAAGATGGGTGTATTTTCAAATTAAAACATCCCTCTGACAGCTTTAATAAGTACTGTCCACCACGAGCTACAAGAAAAGCTTCAATTCAAAAGGATTTTAGAGGTGTTCGAAGTCCATTCATTCTTTGGGTTTTTTTACCAAATATCTGAGGCAACACCGTCGAAATAGCAAACAATGAATTTGAGGTTGTGACGAACCTCGTTCCAAACAGGGTTAGGGTTGTTCTTGATGACCTTTGTCTTCTTCTTAGACCCTGAAGAAAATGGAGAAACAGGAACATGAAGAGTTAGTTTATGAAACAGTAAAACATTTTGGGTCCAACATGCAAGTAACTGTGCTGTCTTTAAAACCCTTTAGTTAGCGTAATCTTAGCAAACTGACTTAATGAGGAGAAAATAAACTTTGCAACCACACAACACACACACACACACACACACACACACACACACGCAGTGGAGCAAAATAGATTTTGTGTGTGTGCATGGGCGTGTGTGTGTGTTATCTTTCTGGGGCTTCCTGTAACATGGACTTCTGAGCTCTGATTTCCTGTCTGTTGGGCACTCTGGCAGGAAGTGGGACGTAAGATGGACCAATAAACTGCCAGGATTCATCATTCGCTTCTTAAGAGCCCACAGAACACACACACACACACACACACGAATGTGATGTGTCACGAATGTGAAGTTAGTGAACTATCACTAACTTCACAGTTCAACTAACAGTGAACTATCATCTTTTCCATTTGGTTTTAGTCAAAAAGAGGAATAGAAGCAGAC
The DNA here is from genome assembly GCF_020085105.1 of Siniperca chuatsi. Taxonomy (NCBI): domain Eukaryota; kingdom Metazoa; phylum Chordata; class Actinopteri; order Centrarchiformes; family Sinipercidae; genus Siniperca; species Siniperca chuatsi. The sequence continues at coordinate 19,993,895 of NC_058063.1, forward strand.
GCACACACACAGAGATTAATATGTTCTTTCCAGATGAAAGGAAACAGAGACAATGACTTTGTCTGATTTCAGAAGCTACTGATTAATTTCCAGGGAATGACCGCTGGACAAAGCCTGGAATAGATAAACAAGGCTAAGAGTCTACAGCGCTGCTAGCAGCTCTGTGAGGCTGGGCTTAGGCACAGCCGTGCTTTGAGCTAAATGCTAACATCATCATGCTAACTTGCTTACAATGACATTTACCATGTTACTATGCATGTTAGCGTGCTAAAATTTGGTAATTAGCCGTGAACACAAAGTACAGCTGAGGCTGATGGGAATGTCATTCGTTTTTCAGGTATTTGGTCATAAACAAAGATATTGGACAATTAAAAAGAAAGTCAGTAGATCACCAAAGTTATTAAGATTCATCTTGAGGGGAAAATGATTGTCTGAACTAAATTTAATGACATCTCACTCAAAACCACAAATGTCAACCCCATGGTGGCACTAGAGCAAATGTCTGAGGGTTACCAAAGTCGTGAGACTTTCGTTCAACTCATAATGAAGCATATAATCCTTCAACAAAACACGGAGATATGTGTTTTCAGGCACGCTAGTGGCATGGCTCTGGGGATGGCAATGTCGACGACTTTGTCGGTTGACCTCTTTGGTCCACACTGAAATTTCTATGACATTTTGAACAGACATTCATGGTTCCCTGAGGATGAATACAACTGACTTTGGGGATCCTCTGACCTTTCATCTAGCACCACCAGCCTTTTTAAAACCAATATTCAAAACGAGACTTGTTTCCTGAAATGTTTTGGAAGTGCATGGCTTTACCCAACAATGACATGGTGTAAACAAAAGAAATAATGAAATATAACATTTAAAAAAAAGATCAGGGCTACATCTGGAGGTGGCTTTCCCATTGCACCAGTGAAATAATCAGTTTAGTTCACATTTACTTTAAAAACAAAAACTGAACATTAACAACACAGCCAAGAAATCTTGACTGACCAAAAGTCAGTAGCGGTACACAACTCCATCCACTGATCTATAGATTTGTTGATTAATGAAAATGTTGCCTAAAACTCCATGTTCGTCCAACTGATGGTCTTGATTTCAGAGCAATTCAGGTTCACACTGCATGTATTGTTAATGCACACACACACACACAGACACACATTCTTTCTCTCCTTACACACACACACCCAGAGAATGGCTGTTTGCTTTCCTGTTTTGTTTTCCCCACAGTCATCACCCAATGTGAGAACACACACACACACACACACACACACACACATGCACACCAATGTACCTTTACACACACACAAACAAGTACATTCTTACGCAAATACACCCACACAAATACCTACGTAAGTGTACCTCCGTTCTTGGACGATGTCTTAAAAAACACCTCCACCCTTCCATAGAGGGGTTGAGAGGGTACATTATATTTGTGTGTGTGTGTGTGTGTGTGTGTGTGTGTGTGTGTGTGTGTGTGTGTGTGTGTGTGTGTGAACTGTGTAAATCTCCCAAGAGCTTATATCAGAGTTAGCATCTCAGAGACAGGAAGTGGCACAGCATCAACTTCCTGGTTGGTTCAGCTTGGCACAGTTTCTGTCATTCTGTCATGAGCCGAGAATAGAACAAGCTGTGACCCACAGTGCTGTGAAATATCTATGGGAAAGCTAAGTTTAGATATGGGCGGCGTGTGTGTGTGTGTGTGTGTGTGTGTGTGTGTGTGTGTTGATGTATCTGTGGTCAGTTCAAAAGGATTCACACTGTTTCACACTTTTAAAAATACATTTTCTTAATGTATATTTAAAGTTTAAGATTAGGATCAATCACTGCCCACATCTCAAATGTTAGCAAGGAATCTGGTGTTTCACTGAATGGATGGATTTTTCCTAACTACTGAGCCAATCAGAGCCTTTATTGGGACTAAAGTTGATGACTTCATCAAGCTGAGCCAGACAGATAGGTATATCTTAAAAAAAAAAAAAAAAGTGATTTCATAAGCGTTCATATTTTGTTTTTGGTGACTTCAAGTGGTTTGACCTGTTGCAGTGATGTAGACGTGTACTCCAGGGTGTGTCAGTACACTGTGACATCATTGTTGGGTGTGATCAGGAGCGCAACAGAGAGGGCATCTGCATTTCAGCCTGGTGGTAAGTTACTCTTAAAAGATACCCTGTGGAGTTTTGTTAAAAACAATCAAAATATATGTTTACAATTATTAAGTGCGCACTTCCATCCACCTGTTCTTAAGAACATTTTGAATTTGCACATAAAAAAGCTGAATTCTGAAAAGTGAAAAATCTTGAAATATTGCCAAAAAATGTTATGCTTGGCTGAGGTGGAAGAGTGGGTGTATAGATAAAAATGAAATATGACTAAGTGCAATGGAAACAGACTTAGCAAATTAATCATGACGTACGTGAAGCATGTGACTTAAAGGTCCACCGAAGTGTCCTAGATAAAATATTAGATCTGTGTGGAGGGATGAGGAGACTGTAACCTTGAATCCTTTTGAATCCCTTATTGAATCTAGATTAATCTAGATATTAAGATATTAATCTAGATTTAGCTTTCAGCATTTACAATTTACTACAGTTATAGAAAAACTGAACTTCAAAGATTCAGTTGAGATCTCTAATCACCTTTTGTTGGCTGAAAAGCCTAATTATGTTTTCTATAAAAAGTGCCCTCACTTTTTATAGATAGCATAATTAGGCTAATGTTCATAAAGCTACAACCTGAAAATGAGGTGAACAGCATAACATATGAAATGTTGTTTAAATGTATCTGGCACGCTGAAATACTGAACTATCTATTTTCCAATAACAGGAAACCTTTGTGCGTTAGTCCAATGTCTTGACGAACTAATACAAGACTGCTGTGTGCGTGTGTGTGTGTGTATCCACATGGTAGAAATGCACTTATTGTAAGTCGCTTTGGATAAAAGCATCAGCTAAATAAATGTAATGTAACGTGTGTCCAGGCTGTACTTAGCTCAGGGCTGGGATGAATAAGCAGGGTTGCCAGTTTTTATTTTTGACGGAAAACAACACTTATCGTTCCAATAACAAGACTTTGGCCGGAAATCCTGCCTTCAGCACACAAACACAAGCACATGTTATGATATTTAATCACATGTACACATGCTTCATCACCTACATCTGCAGACACATGGCCACAAACATGATGTAGAGGTACATTTAAAAAAAGTAAACTATCTGTATGTTAGCAATCATAACATCTCTCTCATTCTACGCTCTAACCTGCTCATCAAAACATTGCTCAGCAGCTCCACGGGTCTTCAAAACTCTACGTGGTCCATTTATTACATTTCAAACAATCCAGACATTATTTGCAAAAGTTTGCCCAGTCCCTGCAATATTTCCACAAACATATTCAAAACCACTGTAATAACCCAAAATCAGTTTAAGCCTTGTCCTAAGATGTTCCTGAATGTCATCAAAAAAGGTGAAATTGGTGCCAAAAAGCTGATACACAAATGCTCTCAAAGCGTTTTGCAGTTTGTCAGAAATGATTTTGGGATACAATAATCACAGCAAAAGTCTATCCCACCCTCTGTATTCAACTTAATCTGGATTAAATATTAGTAGTATTTTTGGATCTGTATTTTACTTTTGATGGTGAGTAAAATACATGTTTAATTATTTGCACAAAATTTCATAAACAGTTTGGAAAAGTTTATCTCTCTCTCTCTCTCTCTCTCACACACACACACACACACACAAACACACACATTCTCTGTAATTTCTATAAATGGACATGGTATCTGTTTTCTGAAGGGGAGGAAACTCTCTCTCTCTCTGCTCTAAATTCCTTAAGTTGTTGCAACCCAGAAACACTTGACAGTTCATTACTTTCCCATTAGAATATAATACTTCCAACCACAATAAATAAATAAAGCAGATTTTATGGTAATCTCTGGAAGACCCTAAACGTTTCATAGTTCAGTATCAACATGCAGATGGTGTTTGATTTCAACTACAATCTGCCTTACAGTTCAACATTTTACACTCACTTTAATTTGTGCCTCCTGCTCCTCACAACAAGTATGGAAGTACAAGCATGTGTGTGTGTGATGGCACCAGGAAACAGTGTCAGGACAAAGGCAGGAAGTTAACAGCAGAGCTCACCTCATTAAGAAGGCAGACACTGACTCATGGAAAGTACAACAACAAAGTGATGGAAAAACGGACCAGGTAGCCAAGTCACCTTCACCATGAAACATTTGGCATCTTCAGTTGAGTTAAATGAAGTTAAAAAGGTGTTCACTTGGAGGCTGCTTTCAGCCAGCTGTACTCTAACACAGGTGCAGGCTTGAGACATTCATCTTGGCGTTGAGTGTCGCTAGACCTGACTTACTTGAGACTTGACTCCATAAAAGATATGATTCGAAAGCAAAAACATTCAAGTCTCAAGTTTTGACCTGGAAAATCCCAGAACAATAAGAAATGAGACAGCTATAGGCAGGCAGACTTGTTTATGGAGACTTCACTTGGGCTTGCCTTCAAGGAATTGAGATTTGACTTGATACGTCCTCTGACAGACTTGTGGCCTGACTTGGACTTATCTTGAATGACTTGAGACTAGACCTGGTTTTTGTGCATCAGGGGATACTTCTGCAGTTGCCAGGGTGTACGCGGGAGGTTTGTGGAGTACAGCTAATTTAAAAACAAACTGAAATCATGATCCTGTAAAATTCCTGTGTTTGGAAGAAGAATAAACATTACAACTTGATGTGAGGCTGATCTTCAGTATATTTATTGTCACAATAACCAAATAAACCACCAGCAACGACAAGCTGACTTCACAGGATACCCCTCCAACCATCCTGTTGTAACACACTAAATCCACATGCTGTGATTGAGAGTACCTGAAAACTAGTTAGGAAGTAATGGGTAAATGGTTGAAATGCCCAGCTTCCGCCTCTCCAGAAAAGAGAGACCAGGTGTCATGGTACAGCTGTACCATTCCAGCGTTTCTGTCTGTCTTTCCCCTGTTGGTTCTCCTCCTGTGTGTATATGTGTGTGTGTGTGTGTGTGTGTGTGTATGCTGTGGGGCGTGGCCTCTGAGAAACTGCCAATCAACAGCTGACACACCTGCTACCCATCTACTGCTGCTCACCTGTTCTCCATCCACAATCACACCTGACGGCATGTCTACCCGGCTCTTCACACCAGTCTTAGCCAGCTCATCTGTTTATCTTAGTGGTACAAGGCCTCGGCTCCTGACTACCTTCTTTGTGATATTACCTGCTTGTTATCAGAACGCCTGACACTTTGACTCCCTGTACCCAGGTTCGCTCATGTCGCCTGCCTCCAAGTTGCCTACCGGCTTTCCCTCAGCCTGCCTGCTCTCCTCAGCCTCGTGTCGGTCCGCTGTCTGCCTCCAGTCTACCTCCAGTCTACCGGCTTCCAGCATTACCTCCACACTCCTGGTTCCTCGTTGTGTTTCCTATAAATAAACAGAACCTACTACTTCACTTCCACTGTCCTGGACCCTTTTGGGTCCAGCCCTGGTATACCATAACACTAAGCCTAATCGTTCCAGGATCACTAAGTCTTTAAAAATATCCACTTTTATATAGTTAATATAATATAGTTAAAAATGAACACATTTGGAACATGAGTGGTGTCAATAGGGGTACTTGAGCTGATGGGCTGTGGGGGTAAATCAGACAAAAATGGCTGGGTGTTCTTTTGAATGGATTGTAAACAATGGCATGCGTCACTATCAGTTAAATAAAAGTGGATATTCTAACAATGGTGTTTTTTTTTTTCACACAAGACAGTCATCCTGAACTAGCCAATGTTTAGGCTTGGTTTCTGTTTTTCAGTAGGTTTGGTCAAGTTTGCATTTGTACCACTTGGACTTCTAGAAGCTGGATATTTATTTTATGCAACCATTTATATTACCTCTTGGACTTGTCTGTTCGGTCGCAAACTAGTTTTTGCGCTTTCTCAGTCACACCAAGTGGTGATGTGGTGTTACCACCAAGGTTGGTGGGAGGTGTTACCTGTGCAGCTGGCATGTTGTAGTTGATAACTCATGCCAGCTAAGAGCGCCGTCCCATCTGCCTATAAATGTAAAAACGCCCAAAAACTCATCTGGAACTGCTGAAATTTTCCATCACGTTACATAGATTCCCACCCCTACATGGTGCCCTTTAATTCCATAATTTCGTTGCGCCCTCTTCTTCTGCACCCAACTCGAGAGTTAGCAGCACCAACTGCTTACCTGGATGAACCAACTGCTAATGTTTTCATAACAGTAAAGGATGGAAACGTGCTGTAATTTGCATTTTCTTTTGCCAATGTTCTGGGAATTCGGTTAAAACTTGCATTAAATTTACATAACCATATCACCAGGGGACTATGGTCCAATACAAACACTGTGTAAGTGCATTCAACAAATCAACAATTGGATGTGCCAGAACAAAAAAAAAAAACTGAAGTAATTGTTTTTGGAGCCAAGGAGGAATGATTGAAAGTCAGCGCTCAGCTCCAATCAGTAATGTTAAAAACCACAAACCGAGCAAGAAATCTTGGTGTAGTCATGGACTGAGACCTGAATTTCAACAGCCACATTAAGAAAATTACAAAGTCAGCCTACGACCACCTGAAGAATATATCCAGAATTAAAGGAATTATGTCTCGGCAGGATTTGGAAAAACTTGTCCATGCATACATCTTACTACCATAACGGTGTCTTTACTGGTCTCTCTAAGAAATCGCTCAGACAGCTGCAGCTGATTCAAAACGCTGCTGCTCGCGTTCTCACTAAGACCAAGAACGTGGATCACATCACTCCAGTTCTGAGGTCTTTACACTGTCTGTCAAATAATTGCTGCTGTTGGTTTTTAATGCACTGAATGGTTTAGGGCCAAAATACATTTCTGATCTTCTGCTACGTTATGAACCATCCAGACCTCTCAGGTGGTCTGGATCAGGTCTGCTTTCTGTCCCCAGAGTCCAAACTAAACATGGAGAAGCAGCGTTCAGTTTTTATGTACCACATATCTGGAACAAACTCTCAGAAAACTGCAGGTCTGCTGCAACTCTCTTCAGCCTTTTAAATCAAGGCTGAAGACTTTTCTGTTTTTTTCGCTGCCTTTTTATTAAATCAAATAATGAATACGTTCTTACACTGCACTGTAACTTTTACTCTCCTGTTTTATCTTGTTTTTATTTTCTGTTTAACTCTTTATTTGTATTTAAATGTCTTTTTATATTGCCCTATGTTGCTTTTCTGTTTTATGTAAAGCACTTTGAATAGCCTTGTTGTGCTATACACATAAACTTGCCTTGCCTACATTTGGATGGAAACTTGGCTATTGTGACAATAAATATACTAAAGATCAGCCTCACTCCAACTGGTAATACTTATAACTATTACTGTTTTCCTCCTAAACACAAATATGTGGATGTCATAATAATAGTAATTTTTCAAATTAGTTGAGCTACTCCACAATGTGTACAGGTACCCCTGGTTGGGAATCACTCCACTAGAGAGAAGTAGGGCTGTTTCCACAACAACGCCTGAGTTTACTCTGCTGTACTGCGCTCTATCATCTTACTACCAATCCCCTGAATCTCCCATGAGCCTCTTACCTCTGAAGGTGACACTAGCCAGGGGGTCAGAGTGTCTGAGGTTGTTGGCTCGCTGAAGAACGCAACGCAACATGGCTGAAATCTCAGCAGAGTCCAGCTGAGTCCTGAAACCTGCGATGCTCAAAGAACTCTCTCAGAGGGGGAGGAATCAGGTCTGACTGGCAGGTGATTCAGTTCACCAGGTGAGAGGGATCCAGGGCTAAAGGGACGGTAGGTTACATGGCCCTGGGAACTTTGATAATGATAAAAATCTGTGTGCCTGATCACCAAAACTAATAAACCAAAGACCAACGGGTGGTAAAAAGAGAAGGAAAAGGTGCGAAAGAAAAGCTCCTCTTAGTGAAAAGAGATTGTGTTCCAAAAAAAAGATATCCACTGCTTGAAAAAGTAAAACCAACTCTTTCAGAAAGTAAAATCAAATTATACGACTTTTTTAAAGGATTGTCAGTAACTTAAGTCCTTGTTTGGCAAAATGGAAGTCCCAGCATCGCAAAAACTAATTATACAAAGATTGTTTCCTGCTTTGTCTCACAGCATCTGTCTGTATCTGAAAGTACAAAATAAAAGCTCTTTGTCTCAAATATAGCCAGCTTCTTCTTCTTTCTGACTCTCTCTAACACACTCGTAGGGAAAGCGAGCATGTCGGGAGCACACACACACCTCACATCCAGAGGAAATCTCAACATTTCCTGTTCTCTTTTCCTCTCTTGTCTTCTGGCTGTTTCACTATCTTGCCCACATCTTTGCCTCTCTCATTTGCCAGTACATTCTCTACCGCCCTCCACCTCTAATCCCTCTATTCTACTTGGTCAGTCTCTGTATCGTGGATTTATTTCAATCTGGTGTTTTCAGTAAACTGTCAAAGTCTCTTAAATCCACTGCAGTCCCACATATATCCTGAACTTTTAATCCCATTCTTATGGAAAAAAACACATCTGCCTGCCTCAAAAACTATAGAACCTGCAAAAATGTGCATTATTACTGATAAATCAACGTTTATTTCAAAGAGTCTTTTGCAACTGTTGTACAACTGTAATTGGCTCCAAAACTTAAAAGGAGGAACTTGTTTATTAGTTCACGGATGCAGGATCCCACATTCAGTTTGGACATCAAATTCAAGGACTTCTCAAGGACTGTCAGGTTCTTATGTGGTGAAAATTTAGGAACTCAAAATGGCCTTTTGTGTTTGTGGTGAGTCAAAATTATTCTTTAGGCCTGGTGTTTCATTCAAGATCAAGTCGGGTCAAGAAATCCCAAGGTTTTCTTCAGACTGAGAGAGCTAAATTAAAAACGACTGTCAAGAAACATTGTTTTCAAAAACATCAAGACCCAAATTTATTTTCTTTGAATTCGAATACATTCAAGGGATTTTTATACCTGTCACTGATCGTCTCTTGGCTTTCCACTCTTAGAATTCAGAGACTACAAAAATACACGAGTCAAAATCAGGGGCCAATGGGGAGGGGGCACCGATGCTTGAACAACAACACGTGCACAGTGAGAGAGCGCCACCTGCAGACGTAAATCAGGGCACACACACTCATACTGTCTTATTTGTAGAGAGGTGAGAGTGTCTGAAACATAAGAAAAACAGCACCATTTTCTGATAAGGCTCCATTTTTAAAGGCTTTATAGATTGTAATTAAGCCATTAATATAAAGTTGCCAGATTTTTGTTGTTTTGGTGTTTAGCCTTCCTCTGTGGTGGCAAAGCTGTTACAAATGTTGATAATTTATTAATGAATTGTTAATAAATAGATTTTGTTTCCTTTTCTGGAAGGTAAGTGGTCATACGGCCCAAGCCAAAGTTGTTCTTAAATATTAACAAATTTGAACTTCATTATCCATATGTCTCTGTTGCACTGACTATATTAAAATTTTTCGTGGTTGTACTCTTACATCAAATTGAAAACTCTAGATATCTTGTGCATCATAATATACACATTATACTGTAGTTCAGCCTGATCTGTAAGGATCACATCTTTGGAAATCTTGTGATCATGACTAGTTTAGAATAAAAGTCCAGTGGGTTTGTACACTGTGTGTCGGCAAGAATCAGTCTTTAGTCTCATCTGAGCTTCAGGCTTTCTAACCAGTTCTCTCTGCTGTATGTATATCATGACCTCATTAACCCAGCCAGCAGCAGAAGCAAGCAAAGAAAACCTTTGTTTTAGTTTTTAAGTCTGAAGTCGGTAAGACGGTGTAGTCCCTCATTCATCCAGGAGTGTTTCATCGTAGAAAAGGTTTCAGTCGTAGTCATCTGGACGCTGTTTCAGAATCAAGACGTTTCGGCTCCCATCCGGAAGTCATTCTCAATTGTGGAAAAGGTCTGAGACTCAGAAATTTTAGCTACTCTGTGTTGCTTAAGCCCTGCCCTCAGGGAAGAGTCCCTCCTCCTAGGCCCCTCCTTCCTGAGGGCAGGGCCTAAGCAACACAGATTAGAAAAGTTAGCTGATACTGTATGTTTCTAATTCTAGCTGCAAATGAAAGGTAATTAAAAAGATACATGTTTGAGGAATTTAAATAATTGTGTAATAAAATGAGACATATGAGACAGTATGTTCGTTTGGCGTGATCAACTGTTTTTGGGCTGAATGATGGCCACAATGGATGGACAAGCCAATAAAACAACATTTTCAGGACGAAAATTCAGCATACTTACGGCTACTATACACATATTTCAATATAAACAAATGACTGTGTGTGACTCTAATGTGAAAGATGTCGGTCGTAGAGACGAACTCACAGAGAATTATCACCAGATCTGCAGTTCCCCTCAGCTCTACAAAGCATTTTAGCCTCTTTTGACTAATTGTTTTGGTTCACTCTCGTAGCTTTCCAGGAGCAGCAGGCAGCTGTTTCAGTGAATAAAGCTCTGCTAAACTATCTGTTCGCTACCTGCTCAGCACCAAACAGCAGACACAGTTAGGGACTAGCTGGTGAACAAGAGCCTGATATATTTCTCAGGAGTTGGTGCAGACTGAATCAGAGCTAAAAGGAGAGTGATTATTGAACTTACATTCATCAGGTGGACACAGATACTGTTGCTGGATGTGTAAATAACCAACCAAGTGACCAAAAAATCAATTAACAGGTTTAAATAAAAAAATTAATAATTGTTCCCCATTTGTTTTCACTCTGTTGTTTTTATTATTGGCTGCTAAAAACAGGATTTAGACCATCAAACCATTCACTACATCTTCTTTTCATTGATAAAGCTAACTGTGCCTTTAATAACCAATAAACCATAAATTAATTTATAAAAACTCAGGTGGTGCAGTCTGACATTAACCTCAAAGCTTGTGGCTGGGAGAAATGGCTGTTTTGAATAAAAGGAAAGTAGCAGGTTTGGAGACTCCAAAGGGCATGACGAGGCAATTTCAGGATATATAGTTGAGTCAGAGCAGCAAACTAAATTTAGAGCCAAAAAAAACAGAGACAAAAACCCCATTACATTGTCTTCCATGTCTGCCTTTTCGATTTGAGATACAGATCTTTGATCTTTCTAGATCGCTCTTCTTTAACAGCCTTTATACTAACTCTGAATGGAAGAAATGATGCAGCAGTTTTTAAGAGCAGACGCAGCAGACGCAGCAGACGCAGGACGCAGACGCAGCGATCAGCTTTCAGCAGATGAGTTAAAACAGATTAAGTATCAGATATCAGCTAGTGCGGAGAGGCTGACACAACCTGCAGATAATTTTCAGCTGTTCTGTGATGCGGTCACAGATTGTTGTCCCACTGAACAGCGGCAATGGAGGTTTTTCCACCCTAACAACAACAACACTTGATACTTGTCTTTTCAGTCTGAAATTTTCTTGAAAATTCTCTTGCTATTTTGCCTTTATTTTAGTCAGAGTTAGACAATGAACAGAGAAAGGAAACATGGGGAGAAAGAGCGGAGGTGACATGTAAGACAGGTCCATGATTGTACTTGAACACAGGATGTCACCGTTACATGGGTCACATTTCATACAACTCAACCAGTAGGACGACATAACGTTTTTCAAATTAAAGGAAATTTCAAATTGGTATGTTATATAAGCTTAAGTTTTGTGAACAGAGGTTGGATGAGAGACATTTAATGAGTTCTTATTTAAGGTATAATCAAAAGCTGTGCAGTTATCAAAATATAACATAGGACGCAAAGCGTAATTACACTTCAAACTGCGGGTGTGTTATCACTCATAACCACACAGGATGGAGTATGTTATTCCACTTAAACCGTGGATACTAGTCAGCCGTTAAAATTTCATGCTGTCAAACGGCCACACTGAGCAGAATTGTTTATACATATTTTGGGACAATATATCCTCCCTGTATATACCTCCTTTTCCTTGGTGGAGGCACAGCACAAATTTACCAGAATTTACCATTTAAATATACAGAAAGACACAAAAAGACAGAAAATACAAATTCTTGATTGGCTGGTAGGTGCCAACATATGTAAGGACACCTCAAACAAAAATCTCATAAACAGATAAATATAAATCAGTGCACAAGGTATGTAAAACTGCAACATTTCATACTTTGTGCTACATTATCAGTTAACTAACTGACTACCAACAAACTTTAAAAAATGTGGTATGTAGCCATGATATAAGCACAATAATACACTCTGATATAGAAAATAATTGACTCAGCGGAAGAAACCTCTGCTTTGTCCATTTTGTTTAAGTAAGGGATACTGTACCACGAGACGGTCATTATTGCTGTACATTATCCCGCTTACTACACGGATACTTACTAAAGAAATCAATAATTTGACACCAAATATTGATTTAACTGATTTTAAAATGATTTTTTTGCCACAGGAATTCTTTAGACTCGAGAGTCTACGATCAGAATTGCGTCCATAGCAATGCCACAATTGACCAATAAGAATCGAGTATTCAACAAAGTCTTGTAATAATGTAACAGAACACCTCAGAGTGTATAATGGCTTTAGAACATCTTTTAATTTAGTATTTATTATTAATATGATTGGTGTGAAAACACTGGTATCATATGCAACTTTTAATCAGTTCAGCTATTCATGAAATGTATCAGCTAGCGTTACTGATTAACTTAATTCCAGCCCAGATTTTCTACAAGTGCAATTTAGTGTGTGTGTGTGTGTGTGTGTGTGTGTGTGTGTGTGTGTGTGTGTGTGTGTGTGTGTGTGTGGAGACACACTGCAGGCGCTGCCCTATATTACACAGGGAAACTTTTGTGCAGCAAAATAGACAAAGTGTCATGAGTTCGTGACACACTTTAGAAAAGTTAGAAAACTCAACACTGCTTCGTACACACACACACTGTGCTCTGCTGTTGTACTCTACTGTAGTCTACTGTATTCCAAAAGTCCAGTCCTGACCTGGACTGTCTCTCAGACTATAAACTCAATCACAGACAGTTTCAATTTGGCTGTGAAGGAAGGAGAACTTTCTTTGACATAAACAAGACAAAGAGTCTACAGCCGCACTAGCAGCTCTGACATTAGGTACAGTGGTGCTGTGAGCTAAAGTCTTTGTTTAGCTTGTTGGCATGCTAAGATTTAATTAGCGCTAAACACAAAGTAAACACATAGTACAGCTGAGGCTGATGGGAATGTCATTAGTTTTGCTGGGATTTGGTCAGAAACCAAAGTATTGGACAAATTAACATTTTGACCTGATGATGGGGCTAGATGAAGTCAGGGGATCACAAAAGTTATTACAATTCATCCTGAGGGGGGACATAGATGTGTGCAGCAGATTTCATGACAATCAATCCAACAACTGTCAAAAGATATTTCTCAAAACGACAAACGTCAACCTCATGGCGGCGCGACAGGAAAAGTCAGGGAATCACCAATGTCATTAGGATACATTGTCTGGGAACCATGAATGTCTGCAGGAAAGTTTTGTTCCAAACCATAAAGCAGATGTTGAGATATTTCACTGGATAAGTGAAGACCTTGACCTGCTGGTGGTGCTAGAGGCAAAGTCAGAGGATCGCCAAAGTCATTAGAATTCATCCTTCGGGGATCATGAATGTCGGTACAAAATGTCATGGTAATCCATCAGATATTTGTTGAGATATTTCAGTCTGGCACAAAGTGATACACCGACAGACTGAGTGACCGACATTGCCGTCCATAGAGCGACGCATGGCGTAAAATCTAAAGACCTACTACACCAACCTGAACCAGGCTATTAATAGTCAACTCCATAATTGAACCACTTTTATTTTATGGTAGTGAAATGAAAGCCCCCTGACAAACCCAGAGTATGAGAGAGAGACAGAGAGATGGAGGGCCCCAAAGGATAAACTCTGCTGAGAGACTGGTGGTAACTATAAACACTGCCTTTACTGGAGACACACACACCTCCTCATAACAGTGCCCCACCCCAAACAGATTGGACGCCATGAAAGAAGACAGGGGGAGACTGGGGAGACCAATAATAACCTCAGCTGTTAGAGAGATAAGGACGGGGGGGATGTTGGGGTCACTGCGTCTTTGTACATGAACTTTGTCTCTTATTCCCAATTTTTTCTCTCCATCCATCCATCCATCCATTTTCTACCGCTTGGTCCCGTTAGGGGTCGCGGGTGACTGGAGCCTATCCCAGTGACTTTGGGCCTTAGGCAGGGTACACCCTGGACAGTGGCCAACTCTGTCGCAGGTTTTTCTCTCCCTCCTACCCAAATAACTCTTTTCTTTCTCCCATCATGTCTTAACCTCTCTATGTCACACACACTCTCCCCCACACACACACACACACACACACCATCCCTACCTTCATAGGTGACGGTGCAGTAGGCATCGCTGATGTCGTCATCTGGTGTTTGCAGACGCTCTGCGCACAGAATAAACACACGCAGCATGGCTCACAGACACACACACACACACACACAAACACACACACAAAGCAAAGCCCTGTCAAATCCCACCGACAGATGCCGTGAGGTCCATATACGGGCGTCAAAAAAAATCCTTAAAATGAGGAGAGATCCAGTGAAAAAGAGAGAGAGAGAGAGAAAAAGTGGACGAGAGACAGAGAGGACGAATAGGGACTGAGAGAGCGACTGGTAGAGCTGCAGCTCTCAGCTGTCTCGCTCGCCCCCCTACTCTACACACAGAGAGAGCATGGTGCACTGGCTGACTCATGCACACACACACACACACACACACACACACACACACACACACACACACACACACTGTCCCTTCAATCACAACTGGTTTAAAGGGCCAGCAACACACAGACACACACATTGGCCTTTATTTTCGGATCACACATGCCTGCACACAATCAACAATCCAGACTCAGCCAACTTAAACCAACACACGTGGGGAGCTCACACACACACACACACACACACACACACACACACACTGACAAAGGGTAAGAGGGTGTTGAGGAAAATGTGCTTGTTGAGGCAGATTTGTGCAGAGAAAGAGACAATGATACAAGACAAGAGGGTGAATGAATCGCATGTCTGAAAATACCTCAGGAGACAAAGAGTGAGAAGTGATTAAGGGCATGGTCACACCCTGGTCGCCATGAAAATATGACCCCGCGACTCATCTCTTAAGGTCCCACAGCTAGTTGGTGAACCAAGGGCGTAGGTTTTGTTTCAGCATGGGGGGCACACACATATTAAGCAGGGGTACTGAGTGTCCTTCCCCAAGAAATTTCGATTGGGATTTCTTGGTGCACCAATTTGTGCCTTTTCTGCATAAATTTATGGCGGAAAATTCTTTATCAATGTAAAGGAAAACGCAACATTCAGGCGCCAAATGTAATGGAATATGATGCAGAAAGGCTCTCTGGCATTCTCGTCTTCTAAATAGTGAGGGGGACGTGTCCCCCGCATCCCCCCCAAAATCTACACCTATATGGTGACAATGTGGGGACTACTGTTGCTGTCGAGCTAACTGCTAACACGCTAGCAAGCCGGGAAAATGCCAGCGCCAGTCAGCTCTCCAAGCTTTATCTATTTTCTCTGTAGTGTGCCGTTCACTGCCCCCTGGCATTTTGTTCTCAGGATTGTACATCATTGTCAGTTAAGCTGGCTAACTGTCAGTTAGCTTGTTAGCTCAATTTCTAACGGGACAATGAGTTCCCACAGTTGATTCAAAAGAGGAACGAGTTGCAGACAGTTATGAGACAGGACACCTCCTGTCTCATAACTCGTTCCTCTCAAAGTTGAACTCAAAAAATTCACATGGATTTACTTCCTCCACATGAGTGAATCCAGACGCTACAAGGGCTAATAACTGAGCAGCACACAGCAATACTGTGGCTGAACACATCCTGTGTAGGACCCATCGGTGGTGTATTGCATCATTTGGGGAAAGACGAGTTGTACACAGCATAATAACTTTTGAGTGTTTCAAAAAACAGAGAAATAGTGAAATATATCTCTTTCTTTTTTCATTTTTGTTGTCAATACAGATTTTTTATTTTATTAAATACCTGCACAATTTTGGCTTAGCCACAGATCTTTTCGGATGCTAGAAACTCCTCTGGTAGACACTGACGAAGGACTGAAGGCTGATGTAGACGGGGCTGTATTCAGACAGACAACAGCACTGAGTGAAAAAATGCAAATAAGTTGCCATTTTTCTGATGTAACTGTGTATCTCTAACATTTTGCGTAATTAACCAAAAAAAGAGTCAGGCAGTGATGGCTGTGTTTGATTACATGCAGCAGGAGTAGCCAGTTAGGACATTCAAATCAGGAGAAAGGATGTTGGGATGAGACAGAAAATTAAATAGTCTTCGAATTTGACATAAAAAACCAAAACAATCCACAATCGTCAGTGTTTGACTCTGTGGACTGTAAGTTACGGAAACCTTCATGAACCTGCAACCACAATGAAATCTGGATTTTAAGACGCTTCATGTGACTGAGTGTTAAAGCCAATCTCTGCCTCGCATGAATAAAGGTTTTAACAAAGTGTTTTGACGGACAAAAGACAGAAAAGGCAGTGAAGGAATTTTAAATGGTCAAACTCATGTGACTTCTGGGAATGAGTCTGCGAATCCTTTCTCACGGTTCACACGCAAACCTAAAACACGGACTTTTACGTTGGAAACCAAAGTGAGGAAATGAAATGATCTGTTTTGTGCAGATGAGATATGTCGTTCATGTTCAGTAATGGGAGCAGACTGTGAGCTGACATAGGGGGGATTTCTGTTCCTCCTCTATTTATAGTCTGACCCACTGGGCTTCAGTCATGTCATCTACATATTTAGGGAGTGTGTGTGTGTGTGTGTGTGTGTGTGTGTGCACTTTCAAGAAGTGTGCTAACTTAAGGAGTCACTTAAAGTGAGCTGATCGTGTGTGTGTGTGTTAATGTAAACTGCAGGTTAAAGCTCTACAGTGCAGTGGTGGAATGTAACTAAGTACATTTACTCAAGTACTTGAGTACAAATTTGAAGTATAAATACTTTACTTGACTAGTCCCATTTTATGACACTGTATACTTTTTACTCCACTACATTTATCTGACACCTATAGTTACTAGTTACTTTACAAATTAAGATTTTACATACAAAACATATGAGGAACTTTCAAAATATGAAGCATTGTATAAAAAAAATTAACGACCAGACAGTATATATCTTAAATTATTAGTCAAGTAATTAATTAGTTGATAAATCAATTATCAAAAAGTAAAACAATTTATATTTTCACTTTTAAATGTTACATTTAAGCTCCCATTTCAGTCCTCCTTGTTTTTATCCCTTTTTATAAAGAATTACTTTGTCATTATGTCATATTTTGTTAGATACGTCTTTAGCAAATGGTTAAAATTGGATCTAAATAGCACTGCCTGCTTGCAACAGCATCTTCCATCAGTTCAATTAGAGGGTATTGATCCTATAAATGTTCCTCTCGGAGAGGCTGGTGTAATCGAATTTCCTCTCAAATGACTCCAGAGCTGATGGATGATGCCTGAAGCAACCTGCAGCTCTGAAGGACACTGAAAGATCCTCTACCAGAGCGGTAGTGTTGTTTGATTCTACTTGATATGCTACTCAAGTTTGATTTCTGAAGGCCGACGTTATGATAAAACTTGAAATTTACAATAAGGTATCCGATCTCATTTTGAAAAGAAAATGTGTTGAAAGAAAAGAAACAGTGTGATTAAATGGACAAATAGAGGGTCTGTTTTGTTCATTGTTAAAAATATGAGGTTTATTAAGACAAGCTTGGTGTCATATTTCCGTTACTGTGTGCACATGTGTGCACATGTGTGCTAATGTTCCAGCCAAACTGTATTTTGTAGTAACATACACGTGCCACAAGATGGCAATAGCTACATTTGAAGTACCATATGGGAACCATACAAGTCACTGAAGTCTCCACAAAGGGCTTGCAAACGTTTCACAATAAAAGTCCTGTTAGGAAATTAAGGTACAGTATTCTTTTCACTGAAATGCTAGAGAGCTTTTAATTTGAGTTTGCATTAACAGTGTAATGTAGTAACAAACATCAAACAGTGCAAACAGGAGCAGATCAGAAAACAACCTCTAGCTTTTATACTTATATCCACTTTGTACTTCATTTATCTTACCTGTATTATAGTATATTATATTTTGATTTGCTTAGAAGCAAGTGTGTATCGATGTGATAGTGAGCAGCTGTAACGAAAGAGTTTTCCCTCAGGGATCAATAAAGTATTTCTGATTCTGCTGGTGGATCTAATAACCTGGAGTCTAGATATATATATATATATATATATATATATATATATATATATATATATATATATATATATATATATATATATATATATATATATATTCTCAAAGACCTCTAACATCATTAAATAATATTGTACACATGTACTTTTTTTTAGTAATTAGTGGAAACCACAAAGATCACATAGACCTGCCTGTCTGCAACAGTGTGTCAGACACCATTTTGTTTTACGTCATCTGTTGGGGGCCTTATCAGGTTAGAGGTCTTTTATTCTCAAAGACCTCTAACCTGATAAGGCCCCAACAGATGACGTGCTCAGGGAATGTCTCAGGCAATGGGGAACAGACGTGCTGGAGGAGGGACCATCATGGGAGGACAAACCCCTACATGGGATGTACCACCGAACATAACTGAAGTGGCTGATATCAAGAAGTCCTACCAATGGCTAGAGCGGGCTGGATTGAAGGACAGCACAGAGGCACTCATCATGGCTGCACAGGAGCAGGCCCTGAGCACCAGAGCAATAGAGGCCCAGATCTACCGCACCAGACAAGACCCAAGGTGTAGGCTGTGCAAAGAGGCCCTGAGACAATCCAGCACATAACTGCAGGGTGTAAGATGCTGGCAGGAAAAGCATACATGGAGCGCCATAACCAAGTGGCTGGCATAGTGTACAGGAACATCTGCACTGAGTATGGACTGGAAACCCCAAGGTCAAAGTGGGAAACACCTCCAAAGGTGGTAGAGAATGACCGAGCCAAGATCCTGTGGGACTTCCAGATCCAGACTGACAGAATGGTGATGGCGAACCAGCCTGACATCGTGGTGGTTGACAAACAACAGAGGAAAGCCGTTGTGGTTGATGTGGCGATACCAAGCGATGGCAACATCAGGAAAAAGGAACATGAGAAACTAGAGAAGTACCAAGGGCTCAGAGAAGAGCTGGAGAAGGCCTGGAAGGTGAAGGCGACAGTGGTGCCCGTGGTCATCGGAGCACTCGGGGCAGTGACCCCCAAACTGGAGGAGTGGCTACAGCAGATCCCTGGAAGAACACCAGATATCTCGGCCCAGAAGAGTGCAGTACTGGGAACAGCGAAGATACTGCGCAGAACCCTCAAGCTCCCAGGCCTCTGGTAGAGGACCCGAGCTCGAAGGATGAGACCACCCGCGGAGGGTGAAGGACAAAGTTTATTCTCAAAGACCTCTAACATCATTAAATAATATTGTACACATGTACTTTTTTTTAGTAATTAGTGGAAACCACAAAGATCACATAGACCTGCCTGTCTGCAACAGTGTGTCAGACACCATTTTGTTTTGCTTAATAGTGCCACCATCTGGCACTATTAATTTCACCATTAGTTGCAAGACTGTTTTGCATTTTTAAAAGGTATTTTACTGGGGAACAAAAATAATGGCTCGCCCTCTGTGGCCACTTAATGACACGACTACCTGCACTACTGCCATATCACCAAGTTGGCACTGTAGGCAGCCTTACCATGAAAGCCTATAAGCACAGCATGTTCGTGCATCTGCAGGGCAGCTTGTAATACAGACATCTGTCCACCAGGAGGGGCTGTGGTTTATTTTGAAAATGCAGCCATATTTCCCCCCTGGTTCCACTTCCACTGCAGGCAGTTTAACAATTAAAGCTGCATTTTATGGGAATACAGTTTAAAAGCTGCATTGTAAGCAGGGTTGTTACTGGGGATTTGGGCTAAACCTCTTCACCTTTCTTGGTCTTGAGAAGCTGCAGTGATCTTTATGTGACACACTGTAATGTGCATTTACTGCCGGATTGACAACTTCCTGCTAACCTTTTCCTCTGCTCTGCTCCATTCACCGTCACTTTTTTGCCGCTCGCTCTCTCTTTTCCCATAATCCACGGGTGAATCGAGGGGCAGCCGCTGGTTTGGCCATGTCTGTAATAACAGCAGGACAGAGAGGACAAAAACGTTGCAGCTAAAAAGTTACTTTTGAAGATAGTGTTGACAGAAGTCCCCGTGCCAGTACATTTTCTTGGGAGTTGTAGTTTTTTGTATGCTAATAAAGTAAAAGTTTGTTAAAATCATGGACTTTTCAATTTCTAATAGCAAGTGCTGTAGTGCAACCACTTTGTTTTAGAATATGGAAAGTAAACCCCAGGAACAGGCTTCATTTTTTTCAGAAAGACTGATTAAAGTAATGCTGAATAAGAGATTAAATTGCGTTACAGAAGATAGTGGAACAGAGGCTTTCAGTTGGAATTACATTTGTCAGGTGGCCATAAACATGACTCCAAACTTATGCCAACGTTGTCTGTTGGATGTGTAAATTGTTTGCTAACACTCGCACTCTTTTTTCAGCAGTCTTTTGTTTTACTGCCTGCAACCTTTTCTCAAACAAATCTTGTCTCCTTGTTGTAGGCTAATAAACAAACACACGTGCGTGGCGAGCGGCAGAAAAGTGACGGTGGAGGAAGTATTCTGATCCTTTACTGAAGTGAAAGTACTAATACCTCACCCTTAAAATTACTCTGTTACAAGTAAAAGTCCTGTATTGAACATGTTACTTAAGTAACAGTATGCAAGTATAATCAGGAAAATGTACTTAAAGTATTAAAAGTAAAATGCAGATAAATTGCCCCTTCTTCACATTTGTGAAGCTTTAACCATGAAATGTTTTTGTGTGAAAATGACTTAAATGATTAGCAAAATAGTTGCCAAATAATTTTCTGTCAATCAGCTAATTGATTGACTAATCGTTTCAGCTTTACAAACTGTTCAGTAGTTTATTAGTAGGCCTAGTTTATTTACATTTTAAATGTTCTTATACAGCGGGAATACAATAAGAGAGATTAGAATAAGAGGTCAAGTCAAGGTCAAGTCAGATTTATTAAATGTATTAAAATATATATAAACTGGTGTACATCTGACATATTGGTATACCATCATGATTGATATTGGATATACAAATCATGATGCAGCTTTATATTGTAGTATTTGGTTGTTGCAATCCAAACTTTTAGAGTATGCCATAGGCAGAGGCTTCATTTTGACATGAGGTAAGATGAGTTGAACTTGGGGAACGGGAAGCAAATAATAATACATGTTCCATATGTACTATTCAAAAATGGTTAAAGAACTGGATATTGTAAACCTACTGGACAACTTTGGAGATGTGCTTGTAAGGGTAGCGACGACAGACGGAAATAAAACCGAACGTCTTTTGGCTCAACCTCCCCTTCCAGACACACACACACACACACACACACACACACACACACACACAGCCCCTAACCCTAACCTTAACCATCACAACTAAATGCCTAACCTTAACCCTTACCTAACTGTAACCTGTACTCTAAAACCAAGTCTTAACCCTCAAAAAGCAGTCTCTACCCGTGGGGACTTCAGTTTTTGTCCCCACGGTGACACAAGTCGCCATGGGTTTTGATGCAAATATGAAAAGCACTCTGTCTGTGCTGGGGGCCAAATAACTGTAGTTTGTATTTAATTTTTTATTGCAACTTCCTTCTCCCCTCCCTTTGTATCTCAATATACTTTATAGTTACTATTCATGTTGGTGTATGTAGCATTTAGTACCTTTTATTTTAGTTTTTTCATGCTTCATTTGTATAGATGTTCATAATATAGTATTTTAGTTTGGGGTTTTTTTAAGCTTTTTATCTATGCATCTGTTCTTGAGTTTATCTGATCTAATCTTATGTTATCTGGGAGGGAGGTGGGGTATTAACATAATCTTGCCTAATTTCTTCATATCAACATGTGTAGTGAAAATTCAGAAGTTTATGGTGAAACAAGGTGACAGAAACCAGCAAATAACCACAAGGTGTCAGAGAGCCAGCACAGACACCACCAGCTTCACCCACTGCAATCAACAGATCTCACTCACCTGAGTACTGAATACACACCTGCCACTAATCATCAACTCCACACTATATAGTCTCACTCCCCCGGTTCACTCACTGTCTAGTCTCAAACCTCTTACGAGATTCAACCCGACCACAGTATCTCTTGACAACCACTTTGGACTTCTCCGTTGAGTGTTTGGTCTCCTCCAGTGGATCTTACTACCATCTCTACATCAAGATAAGATTCATAGACTTTCCTAGCTTTAGCCCCTCATATCTCCCATCATTGCTTTTCTCTGTCTGGCTGTTCAATAAACTCCCTCGTCACTGTACTAACCTCCGTGTCCCGTGTCTACCTGCTGACACAAGGAAATAAAATTAGCTACAGCAACACTTAGTCATCACTGTTTATTACTGTGTACTGATGGAAACATTAAGATTTCTTTACATTTTGTGGCCTTGGTTTCCAAATATTACCTATTACCTATTGAAAGTATTACACAACTTATGACATGAAGTCTGTGGACAAGAAGATATATAACAATGATGAGGTTAAGGGATAAAAACATGAATGTTAAGATAAATACGTTCTCATAAATACAATCATATCCAGTCTGTTTCTTAAAAGAATAAAGTGCCTAAATGCGCACAATTGAAATACTACATCATATACAAATACGTCTGTCAATAACAGCTGCACCTATTGATATATTTCATTATTGATTCTAATAATATCTAATAATTCTCAATTATCCAATAATTGGTTAGTAAAAAAATGCCTTCCACAATTTCTGACTCAAGGTTAAATCATTTGTTGATTATTACAATAGTTGATTAATTTTCTGTTTCAATCCACCAATCAATTATTTGAGAACTGGTCATTTCAGCTTTGGTGTGAATAATTGTCAATTATTCTAATTCTCAATTCTTAAATACAAATAAAAATGCTCAGTTTAGGAAATAGAATAAACTGACATGATGTTACACACGCTTGTACAGTAGGTGAAGGTGTGCACCTTAAAGTTGTTTGCCAGTAAATCGAAAGAGCAGGAAGAAGTATACGAAGAAGAAAAAGACGACGACGAAGAAGAAAAAGAAGAAGAAGAAGAAGAAAACCGGAAGTATTAACGATTTTTTTTTTTGTGCCGTTCTACAATTTGAGACATCTGAGAATGGCTGCCTGCTAACAGCCCGAAGATACGTTTGAGCACAACAAAGCTGCAAGATACACACACATAACGCAAGGTATCCAACAAAAACGATGTTATAAAAACACGCAGTTTGTTAACCGGAAACCGTGATTTGCGTTTGTTTATAACTAGGCCCTCCTGAGGACTACCGTTAGCGCTAACAGGAGCACGAGAGCCTAGTTTAACGTTAGCCGTTTAGCTCTCTTCGGATGGCGAGCAGTTCGTGTTTAACGATAGAAACTAAACGCTTTTGACAACATTTTGAAGCTTTTACGCTTTTCCTTTATTGTAAAACTTGGATCTGGCCAACCTTAACGTCAGTAACGGTTGGGATCAGGCCTGTGGCTCGTATCAAACAGCTACACCATCATTTAGACCCCAAATCTGATAATTGTTGAACTGACTCTTAGGTCAATCAGTCAGTAACGTACAAAGTATGTCGGAACAAATGTCTGCATTGTTATAAGTGTTGTGTTGATGTGACGCAGCTTAAAAAAAGGTTACACTTAACACCTCAAAGGATTTTTTTCTGTCACATTAACTCATTTTTTTAAGACATATAAAATATGTCAACATATTACTTTATTAAATACAGTAGCAGGGTGGATATGGATATGTAAATATAAATGTTACTCTGCAGAAAGGTGGACACATTACCATGAATAATTTAATGCAATTCATTAGAGGATGCCAGCAATAAATAGTACTTTCTGAAGTTTTTATTCAGACTGTGAAGAGAGGTGTCGACTCAATTCTTTGGTAAATTTGGAGACCGTATCTTGTGTTTATGTCATATTTAATTTATCACAATTTCCTTTTCCGAAATTGATAATAAGCCTTTTTCATAGCAGACATTTTGAAGTTCTTTTCTGTGGCAGCAATCACAACACACAGCCTTTCAGTCTCTGTGTAAAGGGAGGGTGATAGTCCAACAAACACTTCATTTGAAGCATACAGAGGCTTAGGTTGAATAGTTTGGGATTTTATTGTAAGGTGTTCCCGTTGTGTCCACCCATGGTATTTAAATTTAATTTTTTTTTTTTTTGCCATGTTTCTATAATGCTTACTGGTGAGAGGTGATGCACCTTGTCAGTTGAAGAATAGTTGGGTTTTCCTGCCTATTAGTCTTGCTGCATCCCATTTCCAATCTTCGTGTTTCACTCTCAAAACTGTCTTATGTGTAATCCTTCCCCTCATTTTCGACGTGTGTATATATATATATATATAATCAGCACTGCACTTGGCATTGAGGACTACTCATAATACCTTGCAAATATCTCAGGAAATATGATGAGCAATATGGCAGCGATAGCAACATTAAACTGCATACAATGTCCCATTAACTAAAGAAGAAGAAAGGTTGCCTTTCACAGTCTTGACGCTGACATTATATGTACATGCTTTTTCTATTCTTCCAAGTCATGACGGGCATACCACAAAAGTTTGACTTCTGAGACTTTTAGCTCTCTGCTGCAAATTACAATTGTGAAATGAAGGGAAGTGTTGAAGAGGAAATTTGGGATAAAGCCTTACAACAGTTAAACAGTTCTGCGTTAAAACAGTGCAAGGGGTTGCATTGGTCGGGGCATATTGCTTCAGGTAAAGCTTAGCAAGAAATGGGTTTTTCTGTATAATTGGATATAAGGGTTAGAAGTCCCAGGAAAGATTTGTAATAAATAGCCAGAGTGGGTATTCATTTTTGAATACAATTTGAGACACATGACCTAAGGCTCTTTCCATGATTCTTGGATCGTATAGGTTTGTGAGGTTTTGGACTTGTTTCTGCTATTCCAGTTGAATTATGATATCACACAACTATTTTTTTTTTTTAATTGCCATTGGTCATTTTTAGGCTATTCAATCTTATAAACTATAAGTTAAATTGCAGTTGTGAGATGTAAAATTTTGCAGTGTGCTTTGTCTGTCTGCTGGTGCCTCATCTGTCAACTGTTTCCAACAGAGATGAGCGTGGAAAGGAAATAAATGAGTTTGTGTCTGTTCTGGATGTTTCATGTTAACAGCAGTGACTTTGTTTTCTCTCTCTATCTGTGCTTTGTTGCTTTTGCCTCCTCTGTTTTTTCTTGCTAGTGAAGACCAGGAAGTGAAACAGATGGAATTAATGTGTATCCAACAGGAAGCACCAGAGTGGACAACTCAAGACAAGACCTTCCAGATGATGGATTTTACCCATCCAAGAAGCTGAAGTCCAGCCCCATTCAATAACCCCTTCCTTTTTTTTTTTGTTTTTTTTTTACTTTTCAGCTTTGCATTGTTATCGGAGCGTTGTGCCCCTTCTCCTGCTCCAGGGCCCCTAACGAGCCCTCTACTTGGAGGGCTCCCAGGGAGCTCGCTCCTGATTGGCCAGCAGGCTGCCTCCTTGGGGTGACTCATCTGAAAGCCCAGCTAGCACTGACGCAGATAAACAACGCTCTCGCTGTTGGAAGCCGAGCCGCAATCTCAACAGCCAACTCCAACACACCTGCTCCCTACATCCCTACAACACCCCCCTCCCCAACTGCTGTGGCCATCAATCTCCTTAACCTTCTGAAGATTGCGAACACCATGTCCCATCCTCTGTATAACCCATATGGCTCTGGGAATCAAAGTTCTACCCAGGGGCAGTATGGACTCCCCAGTATACAGGCAGAGAGGGACCATCGGAGGGCAACTTCTCGTATTGGACCTGGGTCTAGCTTCAGTTCTTCCGGAGCTTCCTCTGTGACTCCTGACAACTCTGGGGGAATGCTCTCGTCGCTAACGTCTCAGTCGATGAGCTACAGGCCTGAACACAGTAGGCCGATAATGGATGAGGACATAGAGAGGTCTATAGACATGCATATTAGCAGAGCCAGAGAGGAGGTGAGGGTTCTCGGCAAACCGATGCATCAGCCCATAGACCAAGGCACTCGCTTTACCAGCACTCAAAGCGATGAGTTTCGCTCCTCAGGCACAGGAATGGCCTCCTACCCAATGTCCTCCACCTCTGCTTCTCTAGGACATAGACACTCGGACGTTGAAAGTGGCAGTAGGTCCTTGGACTGGTCGTCGAGCTACAAAAGGCCCACTGCTGATGACTCTTCTAAATTTTATTCACAATCTGCTTCGTCTTACTATGCAAGCAGTAGTGACAGTAAGTTTAATGCCTCCAGCGAAAGAGAGAACGATATGCAGTCCATTCCAGGGTTAGGTGATTATGACTATACAGTGCCAGACAAACCTGCGGCCCCTACAGAGTCAAGTCGACCCAAGTACACCTCTGAATCAGCTGCTAACATCCTTCTGAACTTTGGACTTGAAAAAGAGGACTTGGAACATCTCATCTCCTTCCCTGAAGACCAGATCACTCCTGATAACCTGCCGTTCATCTTGCGCCAAATCCGCATTCAGAAGGCCAAGAGGGCTACAACAGCAGTTCAGCCCAAACCCTATCCCGAACCCCAACCCAGCAGAAGCATGAGTGGAATGGACAGTCACAGTTTGAGTAGTTCTGGAGGGTCAGGGATGCGCCAGGAAGAAAAGTCATCAGCTTATCTCCAGCCGAGTAAAGTGATTGACTACGGACATACTGGCAAATATACTGGAGGGGTTGCGGATGAGATTGGAAAGACCAGTGGCAGTAGAGCTAACAGTGGTGGGAGTGGAAGTATGTTGCTGATGGACACTTACAATAGTAGCAGCCACAGTCGAAAACCACTGCAAAAAAATACAACAGAGGTGAAAAGCAGTGCCTTGGGCTCTTCACGTGAGCAGACGAGTTCTGTTACCAGTCTCAGCTCTTTGTACAGTTCAGTACTGAGCTCTGTGGCTCCCCCAAGCAATGATCCGACCAAACGATTGCAGACCCATCCAAACCAGACTTCCCAAACAATCCTCAGCTCTTTCTCTCTGCCGAAGAAAGACACAGACATCAGAGTTCTCAAGTCTGAAGCCTCCAAATCTGTTCCTTTGAAAGAACCAGAGGCAGATCGCCAGTCAATGTTGAAAACCCAACCACCATGCACTCTGTTTCGTGGTGTGCATTCCAGCCGACCCGGCCTTGTGCTCATTGACACTAAGGATCAGAGTAAAACCCGAGGTCAAGGGTCAACAGTTGCTGAGCAGATTAAAAAGCAGCAGACCCAGCAGCAGATGCAGCCAATGAAGCAACACACTCAGCAGCAGACGCAGCAGCAGACGCAGCAGCAGCCGCAAGCAGCCGGCATCTCAGACGGTGCAAGCGATGTGGCCTCCTTTTTTTCCTGCTGCGAAATCAGTTCCACCTGCTCCTCTCGTCCCCAGCATCAGTGATGCCTCCCGAGACGTCCAACAACTGCCGTTTATCCCTGGTGGTCCTCGCCCCATCGTTTTTCCTCCAGCTCTGCCTCAGCCAATCCCAAGCCTGATGAGCTTCAGTCACATGATGCTGCCGACTTCCAACAGGCAGCCTCCAGCAAAGGAGGCAGTCTCCAAGAGTCTGCCAACGCCGGCCATGATGCATGACTATGCGGCGGCCTCGCCGAGAATCTTTCCACATACCTGTTCTCTGTGTAACAAAGAATGTACTCATATGAAGGTGAGTGGAAGACTGCAGTCTGTTCTCTCTCCCTTTAGGAAAAAGTGAGTTGTTTATTTAAATATCTAAAATTGTTATTATTTTATTGTAAAATACCAATTGAAATTTTTTATATTGTGGGAAAGTACTGACAGTTTTTAATTGTTTAAAAAGTCTAAGAAGAAGGCGCCGTACTTTATTAATCTCTCTAGGGGAAATTACTTTTTTTTTTTTTCACTCTTGTTATTTTACACACACAGGCTCGAAAAACATGTGCACAACCTATACACATGCATTAATGTATGGAGAGATGTCAGAGCGAGGGGGCTGCCACATTGTCAGGCGACCCGAGCAGTTAGGGGTTCAGTGCCTTGTTCTGGCAATGCTTCAGCTACCAGGCCACACTCCGCACGGTCTGGTCTGTGCTGGACTTGCCCAAGCCAAGTCCCCACAGACTGAGCTACTGCCGCCCCAAAGGCAATACTTTCAAGCCTATTTGAAAGGATTTGTGTGAAATATTCTTTGAATTTTAATCAGTAATTACTATGAAATGCTAGTAAGAAGCATGTCACCACATATAAGCTGTGTGCCATTTTGCAAAAACAAGTTTGGATGGCGAACTTTGGGAGAGATTGCAAACATTTTGGTACAAACTAAATGTTTTGTCACAGCTAACTGTTCATCTGTAATTCAAGGTTACAGTGTCTGATTTATATGTGAATTGACTGACTTCAAACTCACTTAATCCAATCCCTGCGCTTCCTTTTCCGACGATGCGTGTATTTCTGAGATGGGCTGTCCAGGCTGAGTCGGCCCAATTTAACCCCTGTGTATAACTAACGATTGCTTTCTACTAGCCAAGAGCGATGCAAGGCAGCGGCGGCCAACTGGCTAACTGTAACTTAAGTTGGCTGGCTGGCCGGGGCTTGGCTGCGCGGCTCAGGTCTGGCATTGGTTGTTAAGTGGCGTTGGCTGATGGGGTGATTAGCAAACGGCAAGCTAGTTAGTATCATGGAGCCAATGGTCAAAATTAAATATAGGAACATTACAAATAGTGACGTTATTCTAAATAATGTAGTTTACCTTCCAGATTTCGGTCTTGTGTGTGTCACGTCACTGTTTTGGCTGAGTCCCCTACCGGCCGGTCAAGAGGAGTGAGGAGTTAGCAGTCAATGGCGGTTTAAAACAGAGCAGTCAATAAAAGGGTTTTTTCAAAAATCGTATACAGTCATAAATGTGCGCAAAAAATATTAGGCTGATGAGTCCAATAGTATGCGAGATTTGCTGTGGACAGATTCACACAGGGACACACGCACACACGACCAAACACATGATCCCGTCCAGGCTTACTCCCGGTGGAGATAATGATGGGATGCGGAACCAAGGGCTCAGAAGACGTGACGAGGAAGAATCGGGAAATCTGAAGAACTAGTGCATCAGAAGATGATGGAAGATGGCTGTTTCCCTTTTGTCTCTGTTTTTGGCTTTTGTCCCACAGTGTTTATTCAGTTTGGATTTTTATCAATTGTTAGTGAGTGTATAATTTCTATCTTTTTTCCCCCGCTATTGGAGCTGTCAATGATGCACTTTGTTACTGTAATTCATTTCATACCTAACACTAGGTATCACTTTTTTGTAATATTATGGTGCCAAGCTCCCCTTTTTTGTGTGTTTTTGTGTCCCACTACAACATATACTATGAACCCGAAGCCACCAGCAACCATCATATTTCAGGAACCACACAATCAGCAGAGATTTCTTTTTGTCTTTTGATTATTTTCCTCCTTTTGGGACACATTTTGACTACTCAAAGACACGCCAGCTTCTGCCTCTCCCCAGTTTCCACGTCTTCCTGCCTCTACTCCAGATGTCTCAGCTTGTGGGTTTTCATCTTGATCCAGACTTGATAATGACCTCTGCCATCTTGACCAAACCTCAGGAGACCTTATGATGCCACACAAGTCTGAAGAACCAGACATCGAACTATCAAGAAGAAGAACTTTTTATTTTGGTTGTTATATTTCATGATAAAGACGTGTTGCCCTTGAACTCAAGTTGACTAAAGACAGCTGTAATTATAAAGCAAAGAGTTGCCAAATTTGTATGTCCTTAATAATTTTGTCCATATGATACACATTTTCACCAAAGCCATGATTTAAACAAAACTTTTTATTTACTGTTGGCTAACGTGTCAGCTCCTCACTTGGGCTAAAGGTTGTTCCTGTTTTTTGGATGACTGCTGTTGGCTGAACATTTAAAGAAACCAGATACATATATTTTGCTTTTGTAGACACAGACTTTGGAGATTTAGGGAACTTTTTTAAGGCTGCTGTAATGTTGAATAAAATATATCTGTGTTGTCAAACAATCACAAAAATGGCAGTTGAGATCTTGAAGCTGATTTGATGATAAAGAGGCCTATCTAAATGCTGTGTCTGTTGTTTTGATTACTAGGATTGGATCTCCCACCAGAACACCAGCCTTCATCTTGAGAACTGCAAATTCCTGCGAAATCGGTCAGTCTTTTTTGTTTTAACTGTTCCCGATAAAGATCTTAATTTTAGTTATTTTTTGATAATCATTGCTTTTTAAAAAAATACTTTTGGGGAATGCCCACCAGGGTTGCACCGAAATACTGTAGAGGAAACACTGGGCAGAAAAAGAGAGGTTGTAATTATATAACCTCTTTCTCAGGATTGTACTTGGTGTCACTTCTGCAGCATGGTGACATTGCTAAGGCCCCATAAAGCACCTTAACGTCCTGCAGTATTTAAAATGTGTACCTTGAGTGGTCTTTCTTGAACCCCAACTGTTGGGAGGCTAACATGTGCCAGACTTCATAAAGTCTTTGAGAATGTGTTCTTTGAGGTACCTCCTGTGGATGTTTTATAGTTATAGTCTGTAGAACACGTACAATTCCTCAATATCCTTTGACTTTAGAAGCATCACCTAAATACAACTGCTTTATGACCACCTTCCACATGCAGAAAGCTTTGGCTTTTGTTGTCAAAATGAGGCCTTTTTGCTCTTTTAATAGGTGTGTCTAAAATTGTTTTGTTTTTTCCACAGATTCCCAGAGTGGGATGGTGAAATAGCACTCGGGCCCAGGTAAATCTCTTAAGCTGTACGGTTTTATTGCTCTTGCATGTGTATTAACCCACACCACATGTTTTAATCTGCCTTAAGGCAACATGTAAGAATTGGTATTTTTCTGCGATTGGGCGTCCCCAGTTTCAAACTGCAACTCACTTATACACCTGTGTTGTAAATATGGACAGCTGTACACGTGCATTTGTTATGATTACATTACTTAATGATAAAAAAACTAGCGAGTCGACAACTTTGCTAACACAGCCAAACATCAAGCAAGTGCAACAACACAAGACATAGAAAGCTAGCTATTATTACTCACTAGTCCAACAGCAAGGCCAGCTCAGCGTCTGTCTTGCAGCCTTTTATTTTGCGGAGCTATCGCCAACGACTGAAAGCCAGACCGAGATTTACTCTTGTCCAGCGGCCTACTACTCGCCCGACGATGAATTGGTCTATCACTAGTCGTGACCCTCCCCAAACTGCCCATCAAACGACAACCGATCTGGCAGAAATTCGGCCCGATTTTAAAACTGGTCCAGGGCGACAAATCCCTACAGTGTCTGCCTGGCTTTAGTGTTCAGACATGTTGCAACCACACCAGTTGTGAACCAGTACCCTGCTGATTTTTACAAATTTTCCTTTCCTGCCATTCTCCTATGCTTTTCTCGTCCATTGCTCTCTTCAGAGCTGCAGATAAAGATGCCAAGCCCTCGACCTCAACCTCTGCACAGACGTCCCAGCATCGTCACCAGAAAACCTTGCATGGAAGCCGCTCCAGTTCCCGCTCGCCCAGCCCCCGTCGCCGCTATGGCTCAGAGGGTAGAAGGGAGAAACGCAGTAGCCGATCACGATCGCCGCACAGCTCCAGATACAATCGCAGGTCTGTCTCACAGAAACTCTGATATGAACAATAACATGGGTGAACAGAAGAGATACCTCACCACCAGATAGTGAAATTACCAAATATGTTCCTGCTGAACATCTGTATCATCATCAACATTCATTTTAGCCTGTTTGGAGTTGTCATTTGGATTTATCAGATTAATTGAGTCCTAAAATGATTGAATGACTTTCATCAGGTCTCATTCTCGCTCCCCACGGTATGAGCGCCCGACCTCCTCCCGTTATCGGTCACATTCAAGGAGTCCTGAGAGACGATCGTCGCCAAGGAGGAGAGAAGAGAAACGGTTCTCACCAAGGAGGAATGACGAGAGACGATCATCTCCAAGGAGGAGTCGTGAGAGACAATCGCCACCAAGGAGGAGTGACGAGAAACGGTCCTCACCAAGGAGGAATGACGAGAGACGATCGTCTCCAAGGAGGAGTCGTGAGAGACAGTCACCACCAAGGAGGAGCCGTGAGAGACAGTCACCACCAAGGAGGAGTCGTGAGAGACAGTCACCACCAAGGAGGAGTCGTGAGAGACAGTCACCACCAAGGAGGAGCCGTGAGAGACAGTCGGAGGAGTCGTGAGAGACAGTCCTCACCAGGAGGGTCGTCATCACCACAACATCCCCTCAACGAAAGAAGTCAAGCAGTGCAGAGAGA
Source organism: Siniperca chuatsi (assembly GCF_020085105.1). Classification (NCBI taxonomy): domain Eukaryota; kingdom Metazoa; phylum Chordata; class Actinopteri; order Centrarchiformes; family Sinipercidae; genus Siniperca; species Siniperca chuatsi. The sequence continues at coordinate 20,026,423 of NC_058063.1, forward strand.
CTGGCTAAGAAACTACTGGAAACAACAGGTTTGAGAAATTTCAAATATTTTAAGATTTTATTTGTGCTTTAGAATATAACTGCCGTAAAACAATCCTAAAATAACGTTTTATTTCTCTTATTTACTGCTTTGTTCTCCCTAACGGTGCTCCCTGTCTTCATTCATTCTCTTGCTCGCTCGCTCTCTCTCTCTCTCTCGCCCGTTGAGCTGGGGAGGAGGGGACAACTATGAATTGTGTGTTTACAATCAGCAAACCGACAAAACTTATTCTGCCTTTAAGTCAAGAACGTCTTTAAAGACTTGACTTTTTAGTGATCATATTATATAGCTATAGAGACAGAGCGCAACACGTCATGTTGCTCTATCTCAGTGTTCCTTCTCCTTACATTTCTCTTGGAGAAATGCTACTGTAGTTAGCTAAGGCACTTGCAAACATAATACTGCATAGCTTTCTGATTTATCCACATTTCACTAGCACAAGTTGCATATTTTCAAAATGCTTTAGCTTAACTCACATAAATATAGTTAGCCTAAAACTGACAAAAAGCTTGTTTCACAAGCACATTTTCAAAAGAAGCAAAAAAAATGACTCAAAACGATTAATCGATTATCAAAATTGTCTGCAATTCATTTTCTGACGATGGACTAAATGATAAATCAACATTTGCCTAAATTGATTGCAAACAATAAAATTGTACACAATTTAATCTGCATATGAAGTAGGCGTAGAATAAGAATCACCAATCAGAACATTTTAAATGACGAGAGAAATAAAAACAACAATCAAAACGTTTTTCCTTCGTAATATTAAGACCATGTCAGTCATCTTGACCAAATAGTTTTTTAATATTTAAAAATTGTATTTACTTTTTGCTTGCCTCCCAGGAAAAGCAGTGCTTCTTTGATAGATTGTGTCATATTTACTGAGCTTTCCAGTAGTTCAGCTGCAAATGTTTACTTGTAAGTAGAAAACATTTCCCAGAGAAGATGATCCAGCTTATGAATTAACAAGCAAGAAAGCGTAGATCACTTTCGACTCTGTATGAGACTTTGCAACCACTGCTGCAATTTTGTCTGACACTCTGTTCCTCTCCATCCCTCTAGCTGTCCAGTCTCTGTCACAACAGTCTGACCTGGAGTCTGTGGTTAAAACTCTGGCTCCTGCCTTACTGGCCGAGCTAGCCAAGATGAAGTCCTCCTCATCGTCCTCTTCCAAAGGAGGAAAACCCTCCTCATCTTCTCCCTCTGCAGGAGGAAAGAGATCATCTTCTACTGCCTCTTCCTCATCCTCCTCCTCTACAGTAAAGAAGGAGTCGACTAAATCTTCACCTCAAACCACGGTGACACTAGAAGGGATTCGTAGTTCTCTCTCACACAACGATGTGATCGTGGCTGTGGAGCACTTTGGAAAAACCAAGTCAGTTACAATCTATCGGTCCAAACAGGAGGTATGTATAGAGACAGGGAGGGGAGTGTATGTGTTTTTGCTATCCTGGCTGATATTTGCTAATGCTCTGCCTTTTTATAATTTAATATTATATAAAAATATAATCTAATATTTATATAGGTTTATAGTAGGTTTTACCTTGACTTTATCTGTTGCTTTTATTTTGGTATTATGCTTTTATCCAAAGTATCTCTTCAACATTAACAAGGGAATCAGACCCCTAAACCATCAAGCCCAGAAGTCTGTATCCAGGCCTAGAGACGCGTCTATGTTGACTGAGAACATGATGTATTGATACTTGATACTCTTTCCCAACTACTGATGGCATTATGTATTATGGGTTAAAAACAAATGTAATTAACCCAAATGCACCAAATTCCCACCAGTCCGCTATTGCCAGTAAGGCAGCAATTATTCACATATTAGAATTTTTGTTAAAATGATTTAAACAATTACTCGATTATCAAAATGTTTTCTTTTTAACTAATTGACTAATGGTTTCAGCGTTGGATTAAAAAAAAAAGATATTTGCTCGGACGCCTACCAAAACAGAACTAGGTAGATACAAATAACTGATCCTGTGTGGTTTTTAATAGTTTATTGTCAAATAAACTTAACAAGTGCATAAATACAACAATTCCTCTAATTCAGTCTTTAAAAAAATTAACTTCAGTCTTGGAAACACCTCTTACATTAAAGATTTGGTCAGTTAGACATGTAGTGCTAAGCTGTGTGTAAATGTATTGAGTCGATGGTCCTGACAGGTGTAGTAATGCAAAGGGGTGTGTGTTTGTGTGTGTGTAGGCAATCGTGCGTTTCGAGAAAGAGGAAGACGCAAAGAAATTGAAAGGCATAAAGAGCCTTGACGTGAAAGGAATGGCAGTCACTGTTGTCAGAGAAAAGGTATTATACTTTCTATCTTTCTTCCTCTGTCCCTTGGAAATGTACATAACGTTTGTCTGCTGTAGTTTGGTCACGCTGTCAATTGTCAGATTAATCTAAAATAACAAATCTGTTTGCTTACAGGAGACAGATTCTAAGGAGCAAAAGAAGCCTCCTCAGAAGTAAGATATGTTTCACACTGACCTCTTTTTAACAACAAAGGATGGTGGAGGGTATCCTCCACCATAAAAACTTTCAAACCATGACCTTGACTTTCCATTTCTCCATTTTCTCCTGCTTGACTCATGTGACTCTCTTTTGTTCACAGAAAACCCGCCACATCCAGTGTCTCCACACCTCAAACCACTAAATCCACCACCACCACTAAAAAGGTTCTTCTCAATACACCTAACATGCCTCCACTTAAAGGGCCTTTACCCCCTGGAGCCAACAAAGTTACAGCGGACAAACTTACCAATCAGAAGATTGCAGCTAAAGACTCAGTAAAAGGCGTAGTAACGACTGTCACTAAAGCAAAAGTCTTGGTTTCAAAAGCAAAAAACGTCTCAACCAAGCAGATAGCTAAAACGGTAAAAACAGAAAAGTTGCCTGTGAAGGGAGCTGTAAAAAAGGCTGTTGTGAAGCAAAAAACATCCTCAGGATCCAAGTCTGCTGCTCCAGAACATCAGCCTGACGCTGGTGACTCCAAACAAAAAGAATCTGTGGTGGTGCTGAAAGAGACAGCCGAGGTTGAAAAGGCAAACGGGACAGTTATTGAAACAAGAAAAGGCAAAGAGATTGTCACTGAAACAAAGGTCTTGGCCTCCGAAGCAGAAACGGACTCAGCTACGCCGAAACCCAAAACTCCAGCGGACAAGTTGGCTGCAGCAGGAGCTGTGGCAAATGAAAAGGTTAAAGAAACTGCTGCAAAGGCCGTGAGTGTGCCTTCCAAATCTACAGCTTCAGAAAATCGCCATGATGTAAAAAATTCCAAGCCTAAAGAATCTGAAACCAAGGTTCAAGAAGCTGTGGTGGTGCCGAAAGACACAGCCGAGGTCGTGGAAACAGCAAATGTGACAGTTTGTGAACCTAAGCATCAAGCAAAACTTGATGACGCTGAAGACGCTGAACCAATGGAGCTTGGGGAAACAGGAGTTAAAGTGGCAGAGCCCATGGAAGTTGTAAGTTGTGCTGTACCAGAAAATTCAGCAGACAAACCTAGTGATAGTCAACCACCAAGCAGTACAGTTGAGACCCAGCCAACAGAAACGTCTGTCAAAGCTTTGCCACACGTCCAGCAAAGCACCCTGTCAGAACCAGAGTCCACTGCGCAAGGACCCGAGACCAAGACAGAGGCTTCACAAATGCAGACTGCAGGACGCCCAACTGAAGCCGCTGTGGAGCCAAAAACAGTGCAAAAGGGTATGTTGGAGAACTTTTTTTTAATGGATGGATGGTGAAGTATGTTAAACTGTAGCATGTGGTGTTTGTAGAAAATGGATACACACACAATACTTGTCAGTAGGATCAATTAATTGCTGGTTTTGGTCTTTTCATGGGATTTGTTAAAAATAAGAGAAACATAGAATATTACCAGATTTGTCCTTTCGTCGCCGTCCTGTGAAAACCACGAATCTCCAAAAAGTCAACTTTCATGAGGAAAGAAAATTTTCAGCTTTATAGCAATACACCTTCCAGCTAGCTCAGTGTTTTTTTTTTAAAAAAAAAAGGCTTATTTAGCTTATAAAGTAGAATATTTTCAAGATATGATCAAACACTTAAACCTTCAGTTTATCTGACAAAATCAAGATATATTCAAAGATATGTTTTTCTTTGGGCAGCCGCGCTTATATATAATATTGTTCGAATTGAAAAGCACTGAATTCATATAACATTGTGTCTGTATAGTTATTTTTAGCTCGTCCATCTAACATGCAGGCCTATCATTACAACACAACATGTTCAATCCCACAGAACTTTTATTTTCTTCTATTAATCCTAAACCATACTTGCGTAGTTCACCTCACCAACTATGTTTCGTTGAGAAGATATCTCAGAAATCTGTTTCAGATTTCATTTGAGATAGGTGTAAAATTAGGCTGTGGGTCATGGAATAAAGGCTCACTCTTTGGTGTCGACCTGGATCCAACTGATGTATGTAAAGGAGGAAGGGGAGATGATGATAATCTTTCAAAATACTGATATTCATCTTCATTAAATTTGATCTTTTGAAGATCCTGTGACTGCAGCGAAGATTCAAACAGATGCAGCATCAGCCAGTGATGCATCTGTCACAACTGAGCCAACAGCTGCAGCGGTGAGAGAGCAGCAACCGGCAGCGTCCACGCCGTCTTCGACTGCAGTTACCCCTCTGACTGTTGGGGAGATGGTAGAAAAGCACCTGGATCCAAAGAGAATAGGTAAGAAATCCAAACGTTTGTCAGAGTTTGTCTGTCACAAATGTCTGCCTGTGATCATAATTGTACTGTCTTTCTCTCTCTTTAAAAAAATAATAATTTTCTTTGTCTCCTTTTCACAGCGTGCCTCAAGTCGGAAACCTGCTTCTCACCAAAAGTAGGTCAAATCACTTGTGTCAAGTATTACAGTATTTACACATGTAGTTTTGCTAAAGACATAAATTAAACTAGGAGGTAGGAGGTTGTTCTATAACGAGAATAAGAGCATTTCTGCCCTCAAATGATGCACAAATAAACAGAATGTACTAAAATGTCCTTAATAAATGGTTATGGAACACAATATTGTACAAAGGGCTCAAAGTCTCAAATGTTTTCTCTTGCCTGCCATAGGCTGTGATGTTAGTTATAAAATTATTTTGTACGTGATTGCGGGTTTACTTGATTACTTATAAACTAAAACTGGGATTGTTGCGACAGCGGATTGTGCTGCAGGAGGCTGTTTGATAATGTTTTTTGGAGTTTCAGTCAGACCAACCCTGTCACTACTGCTCGCTACAGTAGCTAGAAGCTCATCGTCTCATATGGAGCAAGTGTCAATTTTGGCATTGAATTATTTTTTAATCAGTTATTCCATCCATTCGGGTCCAAGTCACATGAATATATCAAATTATATTAGTATCATTGTTATATACTGCTGGGAAGTACTGAAAAAATGTGATATAATAGATAATTCTAGGTCATATCGTCCCTGCTGGTTTTCCATCGCACTTTCATACTTTGGCCAGTATGAATTGATATGTGATATTAAATTGCATTCTATGTTGTATTAAAAAGGTCTTAAAAGTCTTAAATTTGACTTGAAACCCAAGCCAAGTAGCCAACCCAAACCCACACTGCAGGAACCTTGTTGTAACCAGTGTTTTCCTGATTAACAGTTGTTTGTAAGTGTGTTGATAATAATGTACAATGAACAAAGAGTTTACAGGGGGTGTAAACCCTGTTGATAAGCGCACTTGTCTTAATCTTTAATGACGAGCTAACTTAAACCATAACTGGCCCTCATTATTATCCTCTCTGTCTTTCTTTCCTTAATTTTTACAGTTTTTTGAACTTGGTCAGAAGCAGTTGCTCATAACCGGACTGCCGAGGTATTACGATGGCTGCTACACAGAGGATGATGTTGCCAAACTGCTCATTCCATTTGGGTTTCAACATAAAGATGAGAACATCTATGTTGTTCCTCAGACGTGCATGGTAGGCACACAGGTTATACATCTGCATTGGTTTGGTTTATTAATCCCATGTTTCTGCCGTTGCTTTTTAGTCGTTGATCAGAGGGACTGATTCTGAGACGAATGGTCTGTTTTTGTGTGTGGTTTTTGAGTTGCACAGTTGTAATGGCTTTTTTCTTTTTAATTTCAAGATGAGTTTAATTATTTGAAAGTTAATTAGTGAAATCACACCTAACTGTTAATTTAATCCTCTGGATAATTTACCATGAGATTTGTGCATAAATATTGTTATATAAACACTGTTGGTGCCTATATGAGACTGATTTTAACCACATTGAAAGATGTAAAATGCTATTGAAAGAGTACTTGGAACAAGTAAACAAAAGTAGACAATTCTGTTTCTGGTTTTCCTCTCAGGCCTTCATCCAGATGGCGACACCAGAGAATGTGCTCAACATAATTAATGTCACTGCGAGGAAAGACATTTTTTTCAAAGGATCTAAACTCTGTTTCCATGTAATAGCCAACAGCATTACAATGACACCGGTAAGCACATACATTACACTGTTTTCACTGACGGATTTTTATAGATGTTCAGTATATTGTGTATCCCCCCAGCTAAATATTGTTGTTTCTGCTGATCTCTATAGTTTAAAGTAATCGAGGTCAGTTAAAATCCAAAGTGTATTTTTGTAATCTGATCTTGACTTGACTCTATAATCAGATTCTCACCAGATTTTAATGTTTGAAATGAATATCAATGAATTCAGATTTTTATTTTTTATTTTCAAGAAAAAAAAAAGAAAACTATAGCTCGGACACAGTCCATTTATAGTGATGTGTATGTATAGACACGCTGAGTCTGGAGTGTATTGATATTAGGTGAGTCTGGTGTATTGTGGAACAGTATCTTTGCATTTTAACGCTGCCTACTCTTATGTTTCTGTTGTAGTTTGAGTTTTATAAATCGCTGATGAAGCTGATGAAGTCTGTAAGTAATGACAGTAAAACGCTCTCTCTCACTCTCTCTCACATACATACACACACACACACACACACACACACATAATTCACACAACAACTTGAAATTTAAAGTACTTGAAATTTCAGTAAAAGTAATCTATCCCTATTTTCCAAGTTACACTTGGACTTTAAAAGAACTTGTAAATATAACTTTGTGTCTTTGAGGGGACATCTTAATTCCTGTTTGCCTCACCTAAATATATATTTAATGTGATAAAAACTATCAACATTGATGTAAAACAGTGAGGGAGTACAGGAAACTCCAATCAAGAAATTGTCTTTTACTTTGAAAAAATGTGCAAAATTAATTTATTGCAACTATGCAGTGCGGTTTTGTGCGTCTCTGTCCTCTTGTTAATGTTTTGGTTTGGATGTTCACTTCCTGTTCTTGATGCAGCGTGTGCAAGATGCTGGATTGAATACAGTCTTCATCAAGAACATTTCACCGAGTGAAACCAGGGACCTCAGGGAAGCTCTGAGAAAAATCAGCTCTGTCAGGAACTTCCTGCCTCTCCTCAACAAGGTATAAACAAACACATACTAGTACGTGTGTTTAAGTGACTTTAAAAAAAGACTTCCTTTTGGTCTTACCTGTCACGTGTGTGTGTGTTTGTGCTTGTGTGTTCCAGGTATTTATAGAATTTGAGTCTGTTCGTGATGCTGATCGGCTCGGAGTTTGGTACAGTCTCCTGAAACAAGCCCCTGGACACGAGGTCCACAGGCTGAAAATACCAAACGGTTGCTGTACATCACTACGTAAGTTTGTTTTAGGAAATCTGGGGAAGGTCAGCCGAATGTCATCGGTGTGTGTGTGAATGATTAGTTTCTTTCTGATGAGCAGTTGGCACCTCGCATGGCATCCGTGTATGAATGTGTGTGAAAGTGACATGTAGTGTAAAGCGATTTGAGTGGTCGGAAGACTAGAAAGGCGCTATACAAGTATTTACAGTCCATTTGGAAAATACCTCCAAAAATGTAATGGGTTTTGGCCCATGCTACCACCAAGTATTATGAAAATCGGGCCAGTAGTTTTTCCGTTATCCTGCTGACAGACATCAAACTAAAGGCACCGAAAACATAAGTAATGAGCAAGTCATGCTTAAAATAAGGTCCGAGCTAGGGAAGAAATGTGATTACTGAAGTAAATGTGTTCTCTGGTTACCTGCGTTACCTGGTTTCTCTGATGTTATTTCACCTCGTCTCATTACTGACTGGGTGACTACTGCAGCAGAATCACTGTGTTTAAGTTAATTCATTCCTAGAGCGCAACAGTGGCAGTGAGCAGAAGGTTTGTAGTGGAGATGTCTTTGCTAGGTGTGTGTTACTGAAAAGAAAACGGCTGAGTCATTCTTCAACTTCACTCTGAACAGTCACCTGCATCAGAAACTTGTTGGAGAAACACAAACAGCCTGGGCAGCCAATCATTGGATCTGATAAAATGTTATAATAAAGACCATAAAATAATGGTAATAATATAATGGAAAATATTAAAAATTAATAATCAGTATAGAATAAAATGACAAAACCGTATCGATAAAGATTTAATAACACAACTGTGCACCATTGTTTTGTCCTCTTCAAATATATTCAAAATGACACTTTGCTTGTTTTTTGTTTGTTCAGCACCAAGACTTCCTGAGAACGCTCTGCCGGACAGCAAGGACATTGTTACCGGGGCAACTGTCCCGCCAATAAAATTTGGCGTTCCACAGGGCAGCATTTCACCATTTTGGGTCACGATGAGAACTAGTCCCTTCCTGTTCCCTACCATGTCTCCTTGGTTCATCATCCCAGGTAAGAGAGACTGTTTATTGATCCTTCATTATCATCGTGACAAGTTTGATACTGCCAAATTTACCACGTTAACTTATTCAGTAAGGTGACTGTGTTTGCCTGTGTTCATTTTTAACTCCAAGATTACCTGACAGTCAGAGGAAAGGACGACATTGAGGTAAGCCCATTTCTCTCTATAACTTCACCCAGTTTACTTGCTTTTATTTTTGTTTTTTATATTCAAATGAAGTTCATCCAAAAACCATGACACCATTTTGAAAAAATAAATCAACTCATTTTGGATTGAATTATGTCTGTTCGTTACATTAGGCTTTGTTCAACCTGCAGGGTTTTATGCTGAATGCTCAAAATCCTATCCTGTCTTTACTGTACAATGTGTGCTAGTGTAGCAGTGCTGCTCTCCTTTACGTCAGCCTGCTTTATAAGAATTTCACTGCACATAAGAGTGAAAAATGATTTTGTTGAACCAGTTATTAAGTGGGACCCGATTTTTCAACAAGCAGATGATCCACTGTGGCAACCCCTAAAAATAAAAATAGGGAGCAGCCGAAAGAAGAAGACGCAGTTCAGTTTGTCAGATACATATTTAATCAACATTTAGGTAAATATAAGTATTGGATCGGACTCTGTATCGGCAGATTCCCAATCTTAAATGACTCTGATTGAGATCTAGGACAAAAAAACTTGATTGGGACATCCCTAATTATAACCAGCATTAAAAAAAAACAAAAAACAGTTTGACTCTTGTGGCTTTACAAGACAAATACAAGCTTCAGGTACTGGAGGCAGTTTGTTTTGCATCCAGTTTTGTCATTAATGTCCACATGAATCAGAGCAGAATTAATAAAATCAACTGTGACTTTAAGTAGCTCTCTGCTGTTCACACTGTTAAGAAATCATCAGATCTGAAAATGAATATTTTTACCATGTATGTTCAACCATACACTACCGTTCCCAACAAAGTTATAAAAAAGGCCCTTTTCAGGGATCAAGTAATGGCTTAACAACTTACAACAGTGGAAGTAGATTAAGCCTTGAAGGTTGATGCAAACAATTCCTACAGGTGTCACAACAAAAGAAACCAAGGTGTCAGCGAGTACAGTTTCCTACACCATCAAAAGGCACTCGGAAACTCTGACAGGAAGAGGTCTTGCAGACCCAAAGCAACGACAGAATCAGAAGACAAGTTTCTGAGAATCAACAGCTTGCGTGATAGGCGGCACAGCTTAACACTGGTCCAAGTAAGGAAGTCTCAGTTTCAGCTGTTAAGACAAGACTTCGAGCTGGAGGTTTGACAGGTCAAGTGGCAGTAAGAAAGCCATTGCTAACATGGAAAATAAGAAAAAGAGGCATGCCTGGGCCATTAAGCACAGCCAGTGGACTACTGGAGACTGGAAGGAGGTCTTAATCTCTTTGTTATAATGCCTTTCTTCTATAGACATTTCAGAAGGAAATAACAGATATACTGGTGTTTTTAAAAATGCAGATATAATTTAGATGACATATATGAGAATCCCTGACTTGTAATCTTTTTGCAGGAGATGATGTACAAAAGCCTGATGAAGTGGAGCAACGCTGTAAGTCAATAATTTATGTAAATCTCGTGTAAAGTGAAAGCAGCTGTCTTTGGATCTCTGGTCCTTAACACCAACTATTTCTTGCTCTTCAGGGAATTCCAGAGTCAAAGTCTCTGGAGGAGCGGTTACTGTGTGTGGAGATTTCTTTGGTGTCTGTGGACGTCATCAGGGTGGTCATGGAAGTGGTGGCATCCATCACAACCTTTGTCAGCTTCCTGCCGCTCGCCAACAGGGTACAAGAACACAAACACCTGCACTTTTCACATTTACGTGTTGAAAGAACCACCACATCAGGGTATCTACAGGTCTTAAAAAGGATTGAATTCACTGTAGTTTCCTTTAAATTTCATTTCAGGGGTCTTAAATATGTCTTCTTTCCTTCCATAGACAGTAGCATTAGTTCAAACTTCTTCCTTTTTTTGTACGTGGTTGCGGGCTGTCGGGAGATTTTATAAATCTATAAACTAGAAGTGGGATTATGCTGCAGGTGGCTGCTCAGTCCTTTTTGTGGAGTTTCAGTCAACACCGTCAGACTTGTAGCAAACACTGTTGCTACTGCTAGCTACAGTAGCTAGGCAGCCCATTGACTCATAATGTGCAAGTGTCAATTTTAGTAAAACTTAAATGAACTTGAACTAGTTATTGATTTGTTAATCCATCCATCAATCTTCTGATGCTTATGTGTCCATGTCATGGAAATTGACTTATTATATTTCTAGGAATTATTGTTATATACAGCAGGTAAGTACTGACCAAAATGTGATATAAATGAATGTTCTTAATAAATAATTGTCGGCCTTATTGTCCCTATTTTGTCATTCTTTGACTGGTATGAACATGAAATAGGTATTAAATTCTATTCTATGTGGTATTTAAAAATAAATTTAAAAAATTCAAATAAAAAAGTCTTAAAGTTGTACATTTAATGTGATGAACACTGCAGAATCCCTGCATGTGGTGAAAACATAATTTTTGTTGGTTTCATGAAACAAACAACCTAAAAACAAAGTTTATTGGTCGAACGACAAAGATGTTGCCATTCTGAGAGCCAGCAGCCAAGCTTAAGAAGTGGAAGTCTGGACTGGTGCTCATTAGGGTTGGGTATTATTTTAACATTTTTGATTCTAGTGCCAGTATAATACCTTAGTTTCCATACCTTAACAATTTTTTCCATATTGAAATATAAACATAGTTTTCTACAAAATAATTTTCTTCATGACAGTAGAAGCCTGAGTTTTCAAATGTCTAATTTCATTACATTAATTTAATCTTTACGTCAGAAGGGTTGAGTGTGGGTTTCTTTAAAAGAGGATCCACTTATTATCTTAGTTCTTAGCATCACTAACAGAAATTGCCCTGCAACTAATGATTATTTTTTTATAATTTTTTGGTTAATCTCTTAACCTGTGTCATATATAAGCAAATGTAACTAACTTCACATACAAAGATTCTTATGGCTTGCTGCTGTTCTCTCTCTCTCTGTTACTTTTGTCTTGTCACGCTCTTTATCCGTGACTGTCGTTCTACCTCAGATCTGCATTGAGATGGCTGACTCCAGCGATGTGATGCAGGTGGTGAAGAAATACAACACTTTCTCACTGGACTCTTGTAAAAAGCGCACACTTTGGTATGCATGTGTCCTTTTTAACAGTTTGCAGTATGAAATGGGGTTATATTAGTTTTATAATTACTCTCACATCTGTCTTTATGAAAGCAGGTATCCTCTGTATGTGTTATTTGTTTTATTTTGTATTTTTTAATCCCCCATCCTCATGCCTAACTGCTTCTTCTTTTTCTCTCTCCAGGAGTAAAGTTCACCGTTTTGAGACGTGAGTATATCACTTTGTAATTGCTTCTTTTCAGGTAGGGCAAAAAAATACACATTAGACGACCTCAACAAGGACTAATTAACTTAAGAAGATAAGAAAATAATCTTTAGTTGTAGCCCCAAATGTTTTACAGGAAGAGAAAAGAGAAGGATTATGATATAAAAACACTGAACTCACTGACATAAGTATTTTTTCATAAACCAAGAGATAACTGAACAGTTAACTCAGGGACGCTGGATGAGAACTTTGAAATTGTATTTGGGATTTCTTTAACAAAGTGCTGTATTCAGCCATCTTGTGAGAACAACCCTGCTTTCATTTTCAACTGACAATCCTTTTCTGTTTTTAATTTTAGTTTGAAGAGCCTAAAACAGCGTCTACAAGATTCTAGTGAGATCACAATAAACTTTGAACCGGACACCATCGATGTCAAAGCCAAGCCCCCAGCTGTGAAAAGTCAAACTGAGCCTCCTCCTCTGAACTTTCGGATACTGGGTCACAACCTGCTCTGCAAGCCGGTGGCCCTGGTGGGTCCGCCATACCTGAGCCCATCACAGCAGGACCAAGTGCCACAGCAATGGAGGAGGACGGTGAGAAACCAGGTACTGAGATCGCCATGGACTCCACTGTTGGTCCCGAGACGAATAAAGGTGTAGAGAAAGTAAAGGGGGAAGAGGGGTCACTAATAACTTCAGTCTCCACTGCTGATGTGACCTCTGCAGTCAGCAGTGGAAACACAGTCCCTGCTGCTTCCAGCCCTGCCCCCTCAGCCACAGCACTCATGCCTGAAGAAAACTTTGCAGAACTTCCTCGGATTAACGAGGACATTTTCAAAGCCCTCACGGCGGCAGTTCGCCAGCACAGACTCACCCGCGGGAGCAGGTCCAAGAGCGAGGAGAAGAAGGTGAGGCCTGGCTTTAAATCTCACTCAACATTTTTACATTTGGTAATAGTGTATTTTGTCAGTGCCAGAATTGTGCTACAAAAAAATTTCATTGAACTTTGTTCAGCAGTTTGTTTTTTAAAATTAATTTATTTATGACACTTTTTTAACCCTTAAGTGTAAATGTTCTTACATAGTATATATCGGGTATTTAGGGACCCTTTAATTATGCATATTGAAATAACATTTTCATGTATTTATTAATTAACAATAATGACCCCTTCAGAAACATTTTTGCTGTTTATTTGGTGTGTCACATGTAGATGAAAACAATACTTCCGAAACGTATTGATATCTTTTGACATAACCTAATGGATTGCAATTGTACAAATGTTATAAAAAAATGTATTATACATACTGTAAAAGTTAAGGAATCTGAAGCACTATGGGACAAACGTTACCTGATTTTTACCTGAGCAGTACAGTCGCAGAAATTTGCTATGAAATTTTAAAAAGAGGGTGGTTATAATTGTGCATGCCCATGTCGTTACTCTTCATCCCTGCCCAATAAATGTCTTCCCATTTATTTCATGTGTCACTAAACCAGGAAAACTTTTTTTAATGTTTTCTTTAGAGCCCCAGCAAAACCAACCCAAGCTCGAGAACTTCAACGGCTGAAGAGACACCACAAATGGTAAACAGCTGCGTTTTTTATTCCCACAATCCTCCTACTCCATCTTTTTGCCTTACTTCAACCTTTTATCTATGCAGGGAATGAGAACCTCAACCCTGATATGATTTTTTCAAAATTTGCCTACAACAATTCTCCCTCGTTCTTTTCACCAGTCCTTGTTAATTTAACAGTTTTATGCAGTAAATAAATTGGTTAACAATTTATCTAATTTCATCCAGATTAATAAGCTAATTGTTTCAGTGATTGATTCTTTCTTTGTCCTCCATCCAGGGTCAGGATGATTTTACAGATGACACCGTTTCTTCAGACGCCTATCTTTTTGATGAGCAAAATTTCAACATGGATGACTTTGTCACTCTTGATGAAGTTGGTGGTGATGTGGAAGACACAAGCCCTGAGCCTCATAGATCCTCATCATCATCCTCCAGAGCAAGAAGAGAAATGCAGAGAAATGTGTCATCCGCTGGCAAACGGTCGTCACAGAGGTCTTTGAAAGACTCTAAGAGCTCAGCCTCTTCCTCATCCAAGTCAACCAAAGGTTTAAGCTCTTCTAACTCAAGCTCTGTATCATCAAAAAAGTCCAAGGACTCATCTGAGCCCACCAAATCCCCTGCCAAACCCTCGTTCTCTGCCAGTGTCAGCAAGGCCTCCTCATCTTCGTCTCCACTGTCTGCTGAAACCTCTTCCTCCCCTGGTCAGAAAACACAACAGAGACAAGACAAGACAAAATCTCCATCCAAACCATCAAATACTGCATCCTCTGGTTGTAGTTCCCGCTCAGCCTCCGCTGCATGTGAAAGGGAGAAGATAACACCAGCAGCAGCTGTCAAGGCATCAATAGAGACTCATCTGGAGCCACTTAGAGAAGAAGCAAAAGACACAGAGGGCGCAGTGGCAAAGGCTGACCACAAAGTGTCAGCACAGGGCTTTGCTGCAAAAACTGTTGAGTCAGAGACAAAAATAGAAACAACATCAGAGATGCATCCACCTCCACAGAGACATGAAGTAGCGTTGAGCCAAGCCCAGAGTCTGGAGACTGATTTTAATGTCAACAACCTCAAAGACCAGGAGAAAACCAAAGACGAAGGGAGAGAAGATGATGTTGACAAACACACAGAGGAGGAGGAGGGCGACGACAGTGAAAATTACCAAATCATCGATTCACTTGATGATCAAATAGATGAACAGATGGATGATGGGGGCCAAGACGACAGCTCTGAAACCCAACTAACTGGACCTGAGGAAGGCCAGACTTTGAATGAGGAAAGCTATCAGGTCTTGGACAGTGCTGACAATGAAAGCAAAGCCCGCCCAGAGGAGTACAATGAAATGGAAATGGACGGTTCTTTAAAAGTGTTAGACAGTGTTACCGACGACCAAGCAGCTACAGGTCAAGAGGACAGTCGCCTGGTCCAAGATGACGGTTCCACAGTAAAGCAACTGTCTGAGGAAGATGCAGTTCCAGTAGTCGACAGATCTGATGATGCAGTTAAAGATGCAGTAGGTAAAGATCAGGAGACAAATAACAAAGATCATTTCCAAGTGTTAGATACAGGTAGCAAACAAGCTCCAAGGGGTAAGGGAGATGGGAAGAAGAAGGAACAAGAAGAAGTCAAAGCAAAAATGCTTTCAGCAGAATCCTGCAAAGCCTCCCAAGATGTGGAAAATCCTGATGGCCGAATCCCAAATGAAGACCAGCCTCTTCAAGACCGCGACAACAAAGACACTTTAAGAGACCCTGACAGTGATGTTACTGAACAAGAAACCTTTGAGGTATTGGATTCAATTGATGATCAGACTGCAACGGAAGATGGCAGCCAAAAACCTGAAACTCCCAGTGAGCAAATATCTAAAGAAGACATTAGGCCCGTAGAGCAAGAGGAAGACACACATCAAGTAATTGATTCTTTGAAAGATCAGCCAACGACTACAGAGACCGAGTCAGGGACTGACAACCAGGAAAAAAGAACCAAGAAAGGGGAAGCGACCGCTAGAAAAGATGAAAGACCATCAAAGAGGAGTAGCCCTGCAACCTCCGCATCCAAAAGTGAAGAGAAGGAGAAATCGCCAAAGAAACAGGACAGGACGGTTAAAAGATATGAGACACGGACGAAGATGGACACCACTGCAGGAGTTTCTAAAAAAGACAAAGAGGTCACCGAGGAGATGGTGTATGAGATAGTAGATTCTGTTGAAGACGAACCGGTTAAGGATGCCTCCACCACAGAAAGGTCTGGCAGAAGGAGGAGTGCAAGAGGAAAGAAAGATGATAAAATTACATTGAATCTCACAGAAGTGTCTGAAAAACCAGAGGAGGCTACTTACAAGATTTTAGACTCTGTGGAGGACGAGACTGCCGATGATGAACCGACCGTGACGACAAGATCTACCAGAGGAAAAAGGGAAAGAGCGACTAAGAAAGATGCTTTGAATGAGGAAACAAAAAAAGAGAACACGCCAACGAGGAGGAGGCACACTCCTGCCAGAGAGTCACAGGAACGAAACAGGGAAAAAACACCAAAGAAAGAGGAGAAAGCCCCTCCAAAATATAGCACACCAACAAAGCAGAGTGCCATTGTTGTAAGAGAGGTAAGTGAGGAGGATGCTACCAATGAAATATCCTCTATGGAGGACGAGGTTGTTAAGGATGATCGGCCCGCTACAGGAGGAAAAGGAAAAAGGGGAAGACCAAAGAAAGAGGTTAAAACAGCTAAAAAAGACAGCAGAACATTAAAGAAGGGCGACAAAGACGCACCCGAAAAAGCGGCTGATGAAGAAGAGGCGACATATCAGATTCTTGATTCTGTGGAGGACGAGACGGTTGCCGATGAGCCCCCCACAGGACAGTCTGAGAGTGCGAGAAAAGAGAACATTTCTATAAACGATGACGTGCCCAAAAATGAGGAGGAGGAGGAGGAAGAACCTATGTATCAGATTGTAGATTCTCTTGAAGACGATCAAGTTCAAGAAGAGCTGACGGCCACAGAGGTGTCTGATAAAGGGAGGAAGGAAAAAAGTAAGACGAAAGATGAAACTCTTACAAAAGAAGATACACCAACATGTGGTAGCACAGTTATGGAAGCGTCCGAAAAAGTGGTCGTCGAGGAGGAAAGTCTGTATCAGATAGTTGACGATTTAAAGCAGGTACATAACGATTCCCCTGGTAAGAGGAATAAGGAAAGTACACCCAAAACAGACATTAAGAAACAGGACAAATCAACAACTAAGTCCCAAAGTGATACTGTGACCCTGGAAGAGAAAAAGAAACAAAAATCACCTGAGAAAAATGACACAAAGGCTGCATCGAGCACTCTGGTGAACCTGGACGAAGTGAGCGAGGAGGAGGAGGATTACCCTGACGACACGGCCGAGGAGGAAGAACTGAGGAAAAGGCAAGCCACCACAAAAGAGAAGCAGTTCGCCAATAAGCGAGAAGCAAGGAGGACCAAGGAGAGGAGGACCAGGGAGAGAGAGGAGAGGGAGCGAAGGAGCCGGAGTAGTAGCAGCAGCAGCAGCGGAGGAGGGGACGACAGCAGGAGAGGGACATGGCGGGTGAAGGAGAGGGGGAGGGAAAATGAGGAGGAGGTGGAGGTAGATGCCCAGGAACTGGTGACTCTGGATGAGGTGGGAGCAGATGAGGCAGGAGAGGAAAGAGCTCCAGAGAGCCGAGAGCAGGATGGGGAGATCACGGAGGGAGAGCTGCAGGCACTCGTCACTCTGGATGAGTTCGTAGAGGAAGAGGAGGAGGAAGAGGCCGAGCGAAGCACGCTGGAGACCCGCCCACTCAGCCAGGAGGACGAATCAGTGCACTCCTTAAATGCCGAGGTAAAGGTTAAGATTTAAGCATGTGCAAGTTGTATTTTCTTCAGTGGGGAAATTACAGTGAAGCACTGTAAAACACACATTTAGAAAACACAAACAAATACAGAAACACTGATGCTAAAGATCTCTTGTGTCTGTTTCTAGACTTTGGTGACTTTAGATGAAGCTGGCGATGATGAGGAAGAGAAGCCGGACGAAGAGCAAGCTGAGAAAACGTCAAGATCTTCCAAACGCAAACACGCCGATGACACAGGTGTGTGTTATTCTGTCAGTCTATAATACTGTAAGCTTGCACAGGTATATTTGCATTATACCCACAAGAGAAATGATAATTATCTCTCTTTAACTAATTGTTTGATTTCAAACCAGTAGACACTTTTCATGGCAGACATTTTGCCTCTTTTCCATTAAGTGACCCAGTAATTAAATTAGTGAGTGATACCCGAGCTCTGGAACTTCATTATTGTTAGTTTCTCACTATCTTTTCCAGCTTTGACAAGTCAAAATGTCTGCTGTGAAAAGGACCTATTGGCCGCACCAGTTGTTATTTCAGTTTGTCCTATGAAAGTAAAGAAAGAAGTGAAAGTACTGTCCACTTTATACCCGCCAAAATAAGAGCCTCTCTTCCCAACCCAGCATTCAACCTGGGTGTCAAAATTTCATTTTGCCTTCCATATCTCTAAAATATTTCTACAGGAAATTGTTTTAAAAAAAGTTTGTGTTCATGTTTATCTGAAACTTTCTTTTTCTTTTTTCTTTTTTTTTTTTTTTGGTCTTGTTTTAGAGGAAAGTATGAACTTTGTGACGGTAGATGAGGTCGAAGAGGAAAAGGAAGCGGTAACACCCAGGACAAGAGGCCCAACCAAGAAGAGAGCCAGACAGACCCCTGGTAACGCAAACACCTCTATATCTTTTATACAATCATGTCATTACCCGAAATCTGATCTCAAACTTAAAAATGTATAATTTTTTACAAACACTCATCTTTAGCTGGTTTTCCAATGATGAAGCTCTAAAACATGAAACTAAGATTAACATTCTGCAGTTTCCCCTCATTTGTCAACCAATTCATTGTCTTTTACCACAGTGAGAAAATCTACCAGAGGGAAAAAAGTGAACGCAAAAGACAAGAGGGAAGAAGAAAAGGAACCAGCTGGCGCTGACGTGCTGCCTCTTGCATCACTCGATGCCTCCTCGTCATTGGACAAAGATCCGTCTACGTTGTCGAGCGACAGCCAGCCGGAGATCCAGAAGACAGAGGTGGAAGCAGCGAGCCAAGCCAACGTCGACGCTGCCTCTGGTTCTCAGGGTGCTCCGGCTGCAGCTCCTGCCCAGCAGACACTGAAGGGATGTGTGCAGGAAGGAGAGGAGGAGAAGGAAAGATGGAGCAGGGCGGACGTTAAAGGTACAGAGAGCTGAAAGGAGGATAAACTGAGGCCATTTCCACACTAACAGAGAAATTTTCTTCTTCGGTTTTAGCATACCATCCACACTAAGCTGGTATTTTGGACCAACGAAAGTGCATTCTCTCCAAAGTGGATGAAATCGTAAATACTTGTTTTACATTCAGGGCGGCAAATAACGGAATAACTTGGCTTTTTTTAAATCAAAACAACTGGAGAAGCTAACAGAAGAATTACTTTATAAAGACAAGAAGAAAAATTAAAGAATCCTTGTTGGTAACATTAATATATCTGGTAAACTGTGCATAGTTCTGTCTTTTGTTGTTTGTTTGTTTGTTTGCAAGCTTTTCTAGCCTACAAACAGTAAATGATTAGCCTAGCTCCCCTTGGAGTAAACAAGGACGGAAGGAAGGAAGCACAGCTCTCAAAGTAGAGAGCAAGGAGATTCAGTACCCTGCTAAATATAAGAGTGGAACAGCTAGGGAGAATCACAAGGAGAAGACACTCGGTGAAAACCCAGAGGTCCTCTTCACTGACTACGCTCAACAAAAAAGAAGGAAGGAAGAAGAACAACCTCATATTCTTCACTGATTCCATCTACATCTGCAAAGATACTCTGTGCCCCATATCCCCCTCCTCACCCACAGCAGCAGAGATATGCAGCAGCACCTGGCCCATATCCCCTCCTCACCCACAGCAGCAGAGATATGCAGCAGCACCTGCCCCATATCCCCCTCCTCACCCACAGCAACAGAGATATGCAGCAGCACCTGCCCCATATCCCCCTCCTCACCCACAGCAGCAGAGATATGCAGCAGCACCTGCCTCTTGTCCCCCTCCTCACCCACAGCAGCAGAGATATGCAGCAGCACCTGCCCCATATCCCCCTCCCCACCCACAGCTGCCGAGCTATGCTGAAGTTGTAGACCAGCCTCCTGCCACAGTCCCTCCCCCTGCTACCTCTGAGCTGGGAGACATCAGGGAGATGATCAGAAAAGATCTGAGAAAAATAGCAAATGGAAAAAAAATCACCATCCAAACAACCCAGCCTTACGCACTAGGTATAATGACATTTTAAACAAATATAAACGTACAATAAGGAACAAAAAACAAAATTATACCCACATGAAAGATAAAGATATAAAGATATTGAAAAGGCCATTAATCAAAATCAATTCTGGGATATGTGGAACAACACAAGGCAACCACAAGCACTACCCATCCAAAATGGTGACAGCTGGAGAGCACATTTTGAAAATCTCTACAGAGATATACCAATAAATTAAATTAATGCACATCAATGTATTATAAGAAAAACAAGAAAAACTACAAACAGATGAAACAATTAAAGACAACCAAAAACCCCTTGATTTCCCACTTACTTGGGAAGAATTGACCACACAGATAAAGTCTCTCCTGCCGAGAAAAGCTTGTGGTCTGGACAGCATTAAAAACTAAATGCTCAAAGGCAGCACCCCAGAGATGTAGGGTGCAGTGAGAGTGGGGACAAATCAGACCCTAGTAATTACTGTGACATCTGTGTCAGCAGTTTAGGTAAGCTATTCTGTAGTATTCTAAAAGAGCGCTCCATCTTTCTCCCAAAACACCAAACCATTGACCGTGTATATACCCTTCACACTTTAATTAACATGTACACCAAACAAAAAATGGTAAGATATTCACTTGTTTTATTGATTTCAAGAAAGCTTTCGGTTCTATTTGGCATGAAGGGCTCTATTATAGACAGAGAAATGCATGATCTGGTTAAGTCAATGTATTTGGAAAATAGGTGTGCTGTTAAAATTGGAGACAAACAAACTTGCTTGAAATATGACTTGAAACAATGCATCTAAATTCTTGCAGATTAAATGATTTATTGTTTTGGCTGTACATACATTGCAGTGCGGATGGAAAAAACAACTTTTTTCAAATGTGTGATTGTCGTGCTAATGTGATTTTATAGATTGTTCTTTCCTTCTCTTCTTTAGTTGTGAGTAAACGGAGGAGGGAGCTTGTTGGACCTGAAGCAAAGCGATCTCATTCTCAGTCTCCTTGTGTCACTGCCGACTTCAAACTGCCGGCTTTTAAACCCAACAACCCCCTTGGTGAGACACACCTCACTAACACACTCCTATTTTATTTTAAATCAACAAAAGATGCAAATGTTTTGTGACTTTCCTCCTGTTTCACTTTCACCGTCTCCCTCTTCAGGTCAGGAGTTTGTGGTCCCCAAATCAGGGTATTTCTGTAACCTCTGCTCTGTTTTCTACCTGAACGAGAGCACCGCCAAGGACCTCCACTGCAGCAGCCAGAGACACTACGACAACCTGCAGGTACACACAAACACACACACAACATTAAACACACTAACACACACACTTGGCCTTACATTGTTTACGTTCTTCTTTCAGAAACATCACCAGAAGCTTCAACAGAAATCATCAAGAAGTTCAACACAAAGTTCTCAAAACTCCATTTCTGATTGATCCTGATTTCAAATACTGATTTATTTATTTATTTTTTGTTAAAAATGTAAAAACGATGAAGCCGGACAAGTGAAACATCTGCAGCTTTACAAACCACTGCATAGATAATCCACGTTAGTCATAGTTGCGCCTTGTTTCATGTAAATGATATCAATTCTACATCTACCATAATACCTAATAAATATTTTAGCATGAATTGCCCCATTGGGATTCAAACTCCCTCCAACTCTACAGTTTTGGTGCCTTGCTCTGCCCACAGCTGCAGTTATGTTGCATCTGTTGTGTTCTGGAAAAACCGGAAACATGAGCTGAGTTTCATCAAGTCAGCAACGGTTACATATTAGTTTAGAACTTTAAAAGGTGCTACATGACCTCTCTTACTCATTAATAAATAATTACAACAGCATTTTTGAGATGATTAGTTTAGTCACCCCACACAAACAAGAGTAGAGTTGCTGTTAAAGGAGCAGTGTGTAGGATTTAGTGGCATCTAGTGGTGAAATTGCAGTTTGCAACCATTTTGAATACTGCTCGCCTCACCCTCCCCTTTTAGGCATGTTGGAGAAACTACAGTTGTCGCAAAAAACATGAAAGTCCCTATTTAAAGTCAGTGTTTGGTTTGTCCATTCTGGGCTACTGTAGAAATGTGGCGGTACAACACGGCAGACTCTGTGAAAGGGGACCCGCTCCCTCTATAGATATAAACAGCTTATTCTAAGGTCACGATTCTTATTTTCAGGTGATTATACACTAATGAAAACATACTTATGAATATTATATTCATTCTGCCTTATTCTGTAAATAGAGCCTCCTAAATCTTATACACTAAATGTTTAATGAAAGATAGTAAAATACATTCATCATGTTTATACTTCTGAGAAAGATAGGAACAGGAATCAGCGGTGCTGAAGGAAATTATATGGTCTTAATAACCGTTCTTTGTTTCTATTTGAGTAGTGAAATATATCATCTTCACCCTGGTCTTATTTAGGTAGTAAAGGTATAATCTTGTTACATAATTAAATCTGGTAACATTTTGTTGTAACGTGTAGCACCTTTTGAAGGATGAACTGCTACTCTGGGAGCTCATTAACTCGTTTTTTTAAATTGTATAAATGAAGCAGAGAATTTCTTCTTGCGGATGATGTAAAAAGATTAGAAAAGTGTCAACAACTACTTGAGCTTTATTAGCCATGCAAGTAAAAAACTGTGAGATCTGATGTTTCAGCTTGAATTTGTACAGAACCAAACCATATGAGGATGTTTTCTTAAC
Organism: Siniperca chuatsi; assembly: GCF_020085105.1. Taxonomy (NCBI): domain Eukaryota; kingdom Metazoa; phylum Chordata; class Actinopteri; order Centrarchiformes; family Sinipercidae; genus Siniperca; species Siniperca chuatsi. The sequence continues at coordinate 20,049,185 of NC_058063.1, forward strand.
AATTAGACAAACACTAGCAAACATTTTGTCTCTCAATGACAATGTGAAGACAGTTTTCTTATTTTTTCTAGTTTTGGAGATAATTTTTTATGTCAACAATAATTCATTTAACTGTCAGTCATTACAAATCATAGATTATGTTATAGGATGTTTTTGTTTTTCTTTCCTTTTTTTTTTTTTAAATTTTTTCTGAAATGGCACCTTCTCCCAGTTTCTGCACATGCAGAACAGACAGACATGTATTTTTTTATGTTAAAATATTTGTGTTATTAACAGAAAATAATAGAATTTTGACATGTAATTACACATTAAGTCAGTTTTTTAAACCTGTAGTTTTTGGGAAAATCATAAAAGGTACCTGACAGTTTCCAAAGGTCGCTTTTATGATTGACTTGGTTTCATTTAAGGTCATCTGGTGCCATTTCTTTAAACAAGGGTCCAACTTGTTGAATTGTTTCTGTTGTACAGTTTACTTTGTTCTGTTTCTAAAAAACGTCAATTAAAAACTGAGTGTCTCACATGATTTCTGATCGTGGTTCATTAACAGTAGTATAAAAACATTTTAATTAGTTTTAAATTTGTCCTCGTGTTTTCCTACCATCCATTTTCTTCCGCTGGGTTGCAGTGGCAACAGGCTAAGCAAGGTAGTCCAGACATCCCTCTGCCCAGCAACGTATTCCAGCTCCTCCTGGTGGAACCCAAGGCTTTCCCAGGGCAGATGAGATATATAATCCATCCAGCATTTTCTGATTCTCCCCCTGGGTCTCTTGCCAGTTGGACGTGTCCCAGAAAACCTCCTGGGGAAGGTGCCCAGTTTCCATCCTGATCAAACGCCCTCAACTGGCTCCTTTTGATGCAAAGGAGCTGCAGGAAGCAGCTCTACTCTGAGCTCCCTCCGGATGTCTGAGCACCTCACGCTATCTCCAAGGCTGAGCCCAGCCACCCTACAGAGCAAAGTCATTTTGGCCATTTGGATCTGCAATATCAGCACTTTTCCTGGGGAGGCTGAGTAGTGTGATACCCCAATAATTGGAGCACAATCTCCAGTCCTCCTTCTTAAAAATGGGAACCACCACACTGGTATGCCACTCAGAGTGCTCTTTTGCTCAACAATATCCCCAGTGAGGGTCAGCATTTCCTGCTGAATACAGCCTGAGCCAAGCTCTGCTTTCAACGTGGTCCACTTGGATTCCATGTCCCTAACCTCCACCGGGAAATTCATCTGGAGGTGGTAGTTGAAGACCTCGCATACTGGGGCCTCCACCAGACGTTCCCAGTTCACCCTTGCTACACGTTTGGGTTAACCAGGTGTTGGGACCACTGGCACTCCACCATTTGAATTCATTCATATGTGGGACTTTAACTTGCTGCCAACACCACCATTTAATCTGCGTGGAGCAGACACACAGCAGATCCAAACTCTCTTACAGCAGCGACGCGAGGGCCTGCGTAAGATTTCTGCAACAGTAATTAGCGCCAATAGCTACTACACAAAGTCTGCCAGCTAACTTTAAGAAGTAACTGCAAGGAGAACAACAGACATGCCCGGTTCCTCCATCTGCACAGACGGACTGCACAGCAAGGACTTTCATGAATCAGAACAAACATTCTTCCCTGCCAGGCTAATCCAACTGAACCACCAGATGATAAAAAGGAGGGCCGCAAAGCAACTTCTTCCTTTACGGACTGGTAACGTAATCACTGGACATATAACTGGGCATAACATAGCATAGCAGAGTACACGGCTAAGTACAGGACTGTTACAGACACAGGGTCTTGCATGCAACTAACTATCCTCTTTTCTAACCTGACACCATTTATCCTACACAGTTCACACGTACACACAATTTGGCCCTTAACAGAGCCACACTCTAACGTACATGGCCTTGCCACCATTTTGAATTTCCTTTCTTTGTCTAACCATGTGGCCGCTGCTCAGCTACCATTTTGAAATAATTAAATTTTGTTTGATGCCATTTTGGATCACTCACACTAACACACAGAGGACTTTATTCATTAAAGTTAGTATTTATGATTATCTTTGATAATTCTGATAGCTATAATTAATTGATTGCACCTACACAATTTGGTGACCCTTTAACCATTGTAAATCCCAACACAGGTCTGCCCGGCAGCCTCCCCCACCATCTGATCCAACTCACGACCAGGTGGTGATCAGTTGACAGCTCTGCTCCTCTCATCACCTGAGTGTCCAAGACCTACGACTGCAGATCTAATGGTGTGTCCACAAAGTCGATGATCGATCTTTGGCCGAAGGTGTTCTGGTACCAAGTACACTCATGGACCACCATATGCTCGAATGTGGTGTTTGTTATGGTCAGTCCATGACTAGCACAGAAGTCCAACAGCAAAGCACCACTCAGGTTCAGATCAGGCAGCCCATTCCTCCCAGTTACCTCCCCATGTAGTTCTTTCGGCTGTGCCCAGCCAAGCCCCATGGATCAAGTCTAGGCCACTAGACACTCACTGGCGAGCTTCCCTCTAAGGCCAGAAGGGAGAGGTGCTGCAGCTCCTTCTTGGTTCCCGATTCATATAGGGTCTGTGAATCGGTCTTAGTCTGGCCCCTCCCCCCATTTGCCTTGGGAGATCTTCCCTGAGTCTGGGTCACAGGTAAAAGCCCTCTCCCCATGTTTGCCTTGGGAGTGATCCTTTCTGTCCCTGAACTTAAATTTCCCAGGTTGTCAGCTGGAGAGGTTACAGGTAAAAGCAAATTGCAGAGTTTGAATGTCAAAACTTTAGGGTTCAAAATGCAGAGTTTTGTCAACAGGAAAAAGAGAGAAAAGAAGTTGTAGCTTTATTGTTAAGAAACTTCCCAGTGTGACTTTAAGATTAAGAGTTTCTAATTAAAAAATATTTATATTAATAAGCTTAATTTCTCAGTCGTTAAAGTTCACTTTAACATTGTTTAAATAACTTCTTTCACACGTCGCACAGAATACAGTATCTACAGTATGTTCAGCTCTTATCTAAAACAATTCTATTATCTTAAAGTCCCACTGAAATTAAATTTCATGTTTTTTTTCTGCTTCAGCATATCTATATATTGTATCTACAATTCAGTTGATTAGGTCTAATAAAACAGTCCTGCAATAAATCCTCCCTTCATGAAGGTTATAATGTTCAGTTTCTGTTGGATAGTTGGAGAGGTGTTGACTCACCGGTATGATCATTTTGGAGGATGTAGTTTGTGGTGCTGTTGAACTGCATGCATACTGACAGGTGTTTCTATTATTTTGTCCACCCCGTGTCTCTCAATGAGGGGAGGCTAAATAACAGGAACACGTCTTTGTATGCTGCAATACAGTTCACTGATGTCATTCATTGAAACAGCTGGCGGTTGTATAATTATTTTGTAGCGCACAACTCAGCGTTTTAATCTGTGGTGGAAAGTAACATTTACTCAAGTACAATACAAATTTGAAGTACTTCTACTTTACTTGAGTATTTCCATTTTATGCAACTTTATACTTCTACTCCGCTACATCTCAGAGCCAAATATTGTACTTTTTACTCCGCTACATTTGTCTGACAGCTTTAGTTACTTTTCAGATTTTCATACCCTTCCAGTCCAGTGAAAACCATGTATTTGGTGATTTTGAATTTGAATGTTTCTGATAACTAAAGGATTTTCTTTACCGTCCTTCAACATCTTTCACTCCATCTTCTTTTTTCTCCCTGTCTCTCTGCTTCTGTACCTTTTAATGTTTCCTTTCTTTTCTCTCTGTCAGACAGTAACGATCTGTTCTTCAGGTTTATAGTAAAGTTCTTCCCACCAGACCCTGGACAACTTAAGAGAGGCCTCACCAGGTAACAATGTTCTTTCTTTCTATCTATCTATCTATCTATCTATCTATCTATCTATCTATCTATCTATCTATCTAATCTATCTAATCTATCTAATCTATCTATCTATCATATGTGAGACTCTCAGGTTATAATTTACGTTTTACAGAAACAGAACAAAGCAAACTATACTACAGAATCAACCGAACAAGAATAACTGACTTAATGTGTCAAAAGGATTTTCTCTTAACACAAACAAATATTTTACAGAAAAACATACATTTGTCATTATTTACTAGACATATACATTTTAATTTTAATTAAATTGCATTTTACACCTGCATGTAGCATTTCAGAAACATTTTCAAAAGGAAAGAAAAACAATATCCTCCTATAACAATCTGATTTGATTTGACTTTGACAGTTAATTATTGTTTACAAAAAACAGCGCCCTCTTCCTGTTTTGTAAATTGAGCAGATTTCTTTTCGTAGCTGCGCTGTAGATCACAAGTTTCCATACAAATCAGCAAACAAAAATGCTAATTAAAATATTTATTAGGTATTATGGTAGATGTAGAATTGATATCATTTACATGAAACAAGGCGCCAGACAGCAACTATGACTAACGTGGATTATCTATGCAGTGGTTTGTAAAGCTGCAGATGTTTCACTTGTCCGGCTTCATCGTTTTCACATTTTTAACTAAATAAATAAATAAATCAGTAGTTGAAATCAGGATCAATCAGAAACGGAGTTTTGAGAACTTTGTGTTGAACTTCTTGATGGTTTCTGTTGAAGCTTCTGGTGATGTTTCTTTTCTTTTGTTGGGTTTAAAAGCCGGCAGTTTGAAGTCAGCAGTGACACAAGGAGACTGAGAACGAGATCGCTTTGCTTCAGGTCCGACAAGCTCCCTCCTCCGTTTACTCACAACTAAAGAAGAGAAGGAAAGAACAATCTATAAAATCACATTAGCACGACAATCACACATTAACAGCTGTTTTTTCCATCTGCACTGCAATGTAGATAATTAATTCATTGTGTCACATTGAAAGTCACATTTCAAGCAAAAATGGCAAAAAGTCACTGGTTCCAGCTTCTCCAATATGAGAATTTGCTACTTTTCTTTGTCTTCTATGGAAGGAAAATACTTCTTTAGGACAGTTTTTCTGACAAAACAAGCAATTTGAAGACATCAACCTGGATTAATTTTTCAATATTTTCTGACATTTCATAGACAATGACAAATTAATTAGCAATGGAAATAAATGTTATTTGTGTTAAACGTAAAACAAGTATTTATAATTTCATCCACTTTGGAGAGAATGCACTTTCGTTGGTCCAAAATACCAGCTTAGTGTGGATGGTATGCTAAAACCGAAGAATAAAATTTCTCTGTTAGTGTGGAAATGGCTTCAGTTTATCCTCCTTTCAGCTCTCTGTACCTTTAACGTCCGCCCTGCTCCATCTTTCCTTCTCCTCCTCTCCTTCCTGCACACATCCCTTCAGTGTCTGCTGGGCAGGAGCTGCAGCCGGAGCACCCTGAGAACCAGAGGCAGCGTCGACGTCGGCTTGGCTCGCTGCTTCCACCTCTGTCTTCTGGATCAACGTAGACGGATCTTTGTCCAATGACGAGGAGGCATCGAGTGACGCGAGAGGCAGCACGTCAGCGCCAGCTGGTTCCTTTTCTTCTTCCCTCTCGTCTTTTGCGCTCACTTTTTTCCCTCTGGTAGATTTTCTCACTGTGGTAAAAGACAATGAATTGGTTGAGCGAACAAATGAGGGAAACTGCAGAATGTTAATCTTAGTTTCATGTTTTAGAGCTTCATCATTGGAAAACAGTGAAGCCAAAGATTATTGTTTACATTTTTCATGTTTGAGTGTCTAGAGATCAGATTTCGGGTAATGACACGATTGTATAAAAGATATAGAGGTGTGTGTGTTACCAGGGGTCTGTCTGGCTCTCTTCTTGGTTCGGCCTCTTGTCCTGGGTGTTACCGCTTCCGCTTCCTCCTCCTCTCCCACCTCGTCTACCGTCACAAAGTTCATACTTTCCTCTAAAACAGGACAAAAAAAAATAGAAAAAGACAGTTTCAGACAAACAAACTTTTTACAAACAATTTCCTGTAGAAATACTTTAGGCTGAATGCTGGGTTGGGAGGAGAGGCTCATATTGAATTTTTAAAAAATAAATTAGCCGTCTTTCTCCCTGTGTCACTAATGCAACAAGAAGAAAGCGCCTTCAGTATTTAGTCACTCAGAAGGTGTAACGTGCTAATCAGGGCTACCACTGGATGATCTGTATGGATGAGGGGGCAGCGTGAATGACAAGAAAACCTTTGTCTCACTTAAAGTGATTATTTACACCTGTGCTTTTCCTGCTTTCACAAGTCAAAATGTCTGCCGTGAAAAGTGTCTACTGGTTTGAAATCAAACAATTAGTTAAAGAGAGATAATTATCATTTCTCTTGTGGGTATAATGCAAATATACCTGTGCAAGCTTACAGTATTATATACTGACAGAATAACACACACCTGTGTCATCGGCGTGTTTGCGTTTGGAAGATCTTGACGTTTTCTCAGCTTGCTCTTCGTCCGGCTTCTCTTCCTCATCATCGCCAGCTTCATCTAAAGTCACCAAAGTCTAGAAACAGACACAAGAGATCTTTAGCATCAGTGTTTCTGTATTTGTTTGTGTTTTCTAAATGTGTGTTTTACAGTGCTTCACTGTAATTTCCCCACTGAAGAAAATACAACTTGCACATGCTTAAATCTTAACCTTTACCTCGGCGTTTAAGGTCTCCAGCGTGCTTCGCTTGGCCTCTTCCTCCTCCTCTCCCTCTACGAACTCATCCAGAGTGACGAGTGCCTGCAGCTCTCCCTCCGTGATCTCCCCATCCTGCTCTCGGCTCTCTGGAGCTCTTTCCTCTCCTGCCTCATCTGCTCCCACCTCATCCAGAGTCACCAGTTCCTGGGCATCTACCTCCACCTCCTCCTCATTTTTGGGCACGTCATCGTTTATAGAAATGTTCTCTTTTCTCGCACTCTCAGACTGTCCTGTGGGGGCTCATCGGCAACCGTCTCGTCCTCCACAGAATCAAGAATCTGATATGTCGCCTCTTCTTCATCAGCCGCTTTTTCGGATGCGTCTTTGTCGCCCTTCTTTAATGTTCCGCTGTCTTTTTTAGCTGTTTTAACCTCTTTCTTTGGTCTTCCCCTTTTTCCTTTTCCTCCTGTAGCGGGCCGATCATCCTTAACCTCGTCCTCCATAGAGGATATTTCATTGGTAGCATCCTCCTCACTTACCTCTCTTACAACAATGGCACTCTGCTTTGTTGGTGTGCTATATTTTGGAGGGGCTTTCTCCTCTTTCTTTGGTGTTTTTTCCCTGTTTCGTTCCTGTGACTCTCTGGCAGGAGTGTGCCTCCTCCTTGTTGGCGTGTTCTCTTTTTTTGTTTCCTCATTCAAAGCATCTTTCTTAGTCGCTCTTTCCCTTTTTCCTCTGGTAGATCTTGTCGTCACGGTCGGTTCATCATCGGCAGTCTCGTCCTCCACAGAGTCTAAAATCTTGTAAGTAGCCTCCTCTGGTTTTTCAGACACTTCTGTGAGATTCAATGTAATTTTATCATCTTTCTTTCCTCTTGCACTCCTCCTTCTGCCAGACCTTTCTGTGGTGGAGGCATCCTTAACCGGTTCGTCTTCAACAGAATCTACTATCTCATACACCATCTCCTCGGTGACCTCTTTGTCTTTTTTAGAAACTCCTGCAGTGGTGTCCATCTTCGTCCGTGTCTCATATCTTTTAACCGTCCTGTCCTGTTTCTTTGGCGATTTCTCCTTCTCTTCACTTTTGGATGCGGAGGTTGCGGGGCTACTCCTCTTTGATGGTCTATCATCTTTTCTAGCGGTCGCTTCCCCTTTCTTGGTTCTTTTTTCCTGGTTGTCAGTCCCTGACTCGGTCTCTGTAGTCGTTGGCTGATCTTTCAAAGAATCAATTACTTGATGTGTGTCTTCCTCTTGCTCTACGGGCCTAATGTCTTCTTTAGATATTTGCTCACTGGGAGTTTCAGGTTTTTGGCTGCCATCTTCCGTTGCAGTCTGATCATCAATTGAATCCAATACCTCAAAGGTTTCTTGTTCAGTAACGTCACTGTCAGGGTCTCTTAAAGTGTCTTTGTTGTCGCGGTCTTGAAGAGGCTGGTCTTCATTTGGGATTCGGCCATCAGGATTTTCCACATCTTGGGAGGCTTTGCAGGATTCTGCTGAAAGCATTTTGCTTTTGACTTCTTCTTGTTCCTTCTTCTTCCCATCTCCCTTACCCCTTGGAGCTTGTTTGCTACCTGTATCTAACACTTGGAAATGATCTTTGTTATTTGTCTCCTGATCTTTACCTACTGCATCTTTAACTGCATCATCAGATCTGTCGACTACTGGAACTGCATCTTCCTCAGACAGTTGCTTTACTGTGGAACCGTCATCTTGGACCAGGCGACTGTCCTCTTGACCTGTAGCTGCTTGGTCGTCGGTAACACTGTCTAACACTTTTAAAGAACCGTCCATTTCCATTTCATTGTACTCCTCTGGGCGGGCTTTGCTTTCATTGTCAGCACTGTCCAAGACCTGATAGCTTTCCTCATTCAAAGTCTGGCCTTCCTCAGGTCCAGTTAGTTGGGTTTCAGAGCTGTCGTCTTGGCCCCCATCATCCATCTGTTCATCTGTTTGATCATCAAGTGAATCGATGATTTGGTAATTTTCACTGTCGCCCTCCTCCTCCGTGTGTTTGACAACGTCATCTTCTTCACCTTCCTCTTTGCTCTTTTTCTGATCTTGGATGTTGTTGACATTAAAATCAGTCTCCAGACTCTGGGCTTGGCTCAACGCTACTTCATGTCTCTGTGGAGGTGGATGCATCTCTGATGTTGTTTCTATTTTTGTCTCTGACTCAACAGTTTTTGCAGCAAAGCCCTGTGCTGACACTTTGTGGTCAGCCTTTGCCACTGCGCCCTCTGTGTCTTTTGCTTCTTCTCTAAGTGGCTCCAGATGAGTCTCTATTGATGCCTTGACAGCTGGAGCTGATGTTATCTTCTCCCTTTCACATGCAGCGGAGGCTGAGCGGGAACTACAACCAGAGGATGCAGTATTTGATGGTTTGGATGAAGACTTTGTCTTGCTCTGTTGTGTTTTCTGACCAGGGGAGGAAGGGGTTTCAGCAGACAGTGGAGACGAAGACGAGGAGGCCTTGCTGACACTGGCAGAGGATGAGGGTTTGGTGGGCTCAGATGAGTCCTTGGACTTTTTTGGTGGACAAAGGATGGATGACAAAGAAGGAATCAATCACTGAAACAATGAGTACGTTACCTTATTATTCCACTGAAATTATTTTGTATCACAAGCCATTTAAAGCTTAACTCTACATTCTGGCACTGACAAAATACACTATTACCAAACGTAAATGTTGAGTGAGATTTAAAGCCAGGCCTCACCTTCTTCTCCTCGCTCTTGGACCTGCTCCCGCGGGTGAGTCTGTGCTGATGAACTGCCGCCGTGAGGGCTTTGAAAATGTCCTCGTTAATCTGAGGAAGTTCTGCAAAGTTTTCTTCAGGCATGAGTGCTGTGGCTGAGGGGGCAGGGCTGGAAGCAGCAGGGACTGTGTTTCCACTGCTGACTGCAGAGGTCACATCAGCAGTGGAGACTGAAGTTATTAGTGACCCCTCTTCCCCCTTTACTTTCTCTACATCTTCATTTGTTTCGGGACCAACAGTGGAGTCCATGGCGATCTCAGTACCTGGTTTCTCACCGTCCTCCTCCATTGCTGTGGCACTTGGTCCTGCTGTGATGGGCTCAGGTATGGCGGACCCACCAGGGCCACCGGCTTGCAGAGCAGGTTGTGACCCAGTATCCGAAAGTTCAGAGGGAGGAGGCTCAGTTTGACTTTTCACAGCTGGGGGCTTGGCTTTGACATCGATGGTGTCCGGTTCAAAGTTTATTGTGATCTCACTAGAATCTTGTAGACGCTGTTTTAGGCTCTTCAAACTAAAATTAAAAACAGAAAAGGATTGTCAGTTGAAATTGAAAGCAGGGTTGTTCTCACAAAATGGCTGAATACAGCACTTTGTTAAAGAAATCCCAAATACAATTTCAAAGTTCTCATCCAGCGTCCCTGAGTTAACTGTTCAGTTATCTCTTGGTTTATGAAAAAATACTTATGTCAGTGTTTTTATATCATAATCTTTCTCTCCCTGTAAAACTTTTAGGGCTGCAACGAACGATTATTTTCATTATCAATTAAATAGTCCTTGCTGACGGCGTCAAATGTGTTTTTTCTTTGTCCAACCAACAGTCCAAAAACCATATTCAATTTACAATCACTTAAAAACAGAGAAAACCAGCAAATCTTCACTTTAGAGAAGCTGCAACCAGAGAATGTTTTGACATTTTGAAAAATGGCTTAAACGACCAATTAAAACATAGTTGCCGATAAATTCTCTGTTGATCGACTAATTGTTGCATCTCCAAACCTTAAAATATATTTGATGACATAAATTTATTAAATTAAATGTGACTTGGGGCCACCAGCTAACCCCAGCCATCATATAAAAGAAAAGAAAATTGCACTCATCACAGTGATTACTGTTATGCTTTGGCAACTAATGTTTTGTCTCTCTCTTAACCAGACAAGAATCAATTACAAAGTGACATACTCACGTCTCAAAACGTTTTACTTTACTCCTGGAGAGAAAAAGAAGGAGTTGGTCAGCTTAGGTGTGAGGATGGGGGATTAAAAAATAACAAATAAAAAAAAGGACACATTCATACCAAGTTTCGAACTTTTTAGGAGAGTCTGGTAAGAAAGTGTTGTATTTCTCCACCACCTGCGTTACACCGCTGGAGTCAGCCATCTCAACACATATCTGAGGTAGAACGACAGTCACGGACAGAGAGAGTGAAAAAACAGAGAGGAGGGAGAGATGAAGCAGTGACAAGACAAAAACAACAAGAAAGAACATCAACAAGCCACAAAAATCCATTGTAGTTATAGTATATTCAGGCAAAATGGTTGTACTCAAAAGTGTACAACAAATTGCAGAATTACATCTCAAAAATTTAAGCAGCAGTTTTGGCAAAATTGATGGACTAACAAATAAATAACTAGTTAAAGTTGATTTAAGATTTGCTAAAATTGACACTCGTCCATTATGAGTGAATGAGCTTCCTAGCTACTGTAGCTAGCAGTAGCAATGTTATATCTATAAACTTTTAGTTTATAGATATAACATCTCCCGACAGCCTGCAACCACAAACAAAAAAAGGTTGTAACGAATGCTACTGTCTACAGAAGGAAAGAAAACATATTTAAGACCCTTGAAATGAAATGTAAGACTTTTCAAAGTAGACCTGTAGATACCCTGATGTGGTGGTTCTTTCAACACGTAAATGTGAAAAGTGCAGGTGTTTGTGTTCTTGTACCCTGTTGGCGAGCGGCAGGAAGCTGACAAAGGTTGCGATGGATGCCACCACTTCCATGACCACCCTGATGACGTCCACAGACACCTCAGAAATCTCCACACACAGTAACCGCTCCTCCAGAGACTTTGACTCTGGAATTCCCTGAAGAGCAAGAAATAGTTGGCGTTAAGGACCAGAGATCCAAAGACAGCTGCTTTCACTCGACAAAAGATTTACATAAATTATTAATGACTTACAGCGTTGCTCCACTTCATCAGACTTTTGTACATCATCTCCTGCAAAAAGATTACAAGTCAGGGATTGTCATAGATGTCATCAAAACAAATTTGAAATTATACAGGGGTGCAAACTCATCAGGGGTGAAAAAGATGTCTGTAAATGTGGATTTACAGTTGATTTAAGCACGAGGATATAGAGAAAAGCTCTATAAGTAAGTAATGTAAGTAAAAGTTAGACTCCATGCAAACACCTAAACACCTAACGTTACATCCAAATCGTGATGACAAGCGTTCGCTAAAAAAAACAACTCAGCCCTATCAGGCTAATCAACAGTCCCAAGACTGACACATCGCCATATAAGCCGAGTAACGCTACTCTAAGATATTCTTACCTTAAAGAGTAACTAAACCCCCAAACCAGTTTTTTCAGCTGAAAACCGATATGGGTATTTAGTAGTGTTGTTGATGGATTCAGGTCTAAATCTTGACATTTTAGAGCAAAGTATTTGAATGCTACGTGTTGTGTTATAAATATGCAAAGTGACCGCCCTCTACAAGTTGAAACCCGGCTATTGCAAGTGAATTTTGCTGATCTGGAGGCAGGTGACGTATGTCTGGGGGCAGCTTTCATCACCACCACCCCCCCGCCCCCATTTTGAAAAGTCACATGTCACACGGTTTGCTGCTTTGATTGGTTGTAGCATCAAGTCTGCAGGTCCATGCAGCGCAACGCACCAGGCTCACGAAACTCAGATCAAACATCCAGATTCTGTTACTGCATTGCCTATTTCCTGCCTCACTGTTTTCAGAAACACATTTTAGTGTACTGTTAAGCTGTAATCTGAGAAAGTTTGTGACCAGGCCACCGTCTTTTTCCTGCCTGAAAACGGACCAAACCCTGTCGCTCAGCGCTACGTAACGCCACATGTTCCGTTGCTCTGATAGGTTGTAGGTCTACCCTCCCAGCGCTGCCCTTGTTGATACTTTTTTTTTCACGTTCTAGAGGCATTTTTTTAATTTCCAGGGTAGAGACACTTCAGCCAAAACTTTGGGGTTTAGTTGCTCTTTAAGGCATGCAGGCAGTCGAAAACTGACCTCCCAGAGACACTTTGCTGCTTTTTTGACAGCTCAGACAACTCATTCCCCGTGACCCACAAACACCATCACACTAATGACTTATTCTGGATTGAAGTTGCCGAAGTTTGCACCCCTGATTATATCTGCATTTTTAACATTTTGTATTTCACACCAACATTTATTTCTCCAAATGGCCCAAGTTATGTGCATGTGTTTGTATTTCTGTATTGTCTGTGAAGATAACAACAAACACCAGCACATAAGTATACAAATTTCCTTCTGAAATTTCTACAGAAGAAAGGCATTATTTGCAGTATAAACTGTTAATAAAATAATGTTAAAATAACAAAGAAATTCCTCTTGATTCCTTTCTACTTCTTAAAATTGATTTTTCTATCCCATCCTGATCCTGACACAGTATTACAGCCCAGAGTGCCCCCTTTACTGTCCATACCTCACTGGATTCCTGATTCATGTGTTGCAAGACGAAGTGGACACTGAGCGTGCAGCCTTTGACAGAAACCCGATTTGCGTTGTGATCTCGGACAAAATCGCAGCACGAAGTCCAATCAGCGAAAAACACAAAGGCCTGGAGGTGAAGAGAGGAAAGATATGAAAGGACAGTTAAATTCAAACAACACAGCTCCATTTAACTAATACAATTGTAATTACAATCATGTTTGTGCCTGTAACAGTCTGCAGTTTCTACTCCTTACCCTCCTCTGCAGCGTTAAGACCGCCACGTTGTAGTAAAGGGAGTGAAGGTTCTGTTTGGGGAAATACTGCCAGACCAGCTCGGCCACGTCCTCATGCTTGTAGTTTCCCTCTGGCAAACCGGTCAACATGATTGTGGGGAACATGGAACCACGACGACTGGCCTTCTAGGAAACACAACGTATCAAAACCCTGATAATTTATCAGAATGTATTGTAATAAATGTGAATAAGAAATGGCCGTTTTCCCGGCAGATGTATGGTCGAACATGTGTAAAAGAGATTTTCTTGGAAAGATCTGATGATTTCTTAAAGGGAAAATTTTGCACTTTTTACGTGGATGTCTAATCAGTGTTGATGGTCAATATAGCACTCACTGAGGAATTTATCTACTGAGAAAGCTGAGTTCGCGATGTAGCTCTTCCTCCATCCAGCGCCGTTATTTGACGTGACATGTTTGGAGGCAAGGAAGAACTATGGCTTGGATCTCTAGTGCTTCTGGGTAACCAGAGTGCGTGCTCTAGATGAAAGACAGAACTTCCTTGTTCTCTTTGCCTGTATTGCAAACTAGTTCCAGCATGTATATACACACACACACACATTTTTTCCAAAATGGTCTCATGGTTTTTGGATGAACACCATTTGAATGTAATGAATAAATAAATAAAAGCAAGTAAGTAAGTAAACGGGCTTACCTCGATGCTTTTCCTTCCTAGGGCTGTCAGGTAATCTTGGAGTTAAAAATGAACACAGGCAAACACAGTCACCTTACTGAATAAGTTAACGTGGTAAATTTGGCAGTATCAAACTTGTCACAATGATAATGAAGGATCAATAAACAGTCTCTCTTACCTGGGATGATGAACCAAGGAGACATGGTAGGGAACAGGAAGGGACTAGTTCTCATCGCGACCCAAAACGGCGAAATGCTGCCCTGTGGAATGGCAACTTTTATTGGTGGGACAGTTGCCCCGGCAACAGCGTCCTTGCTGTCCGGCAGAGCGTTCTCAGGACGTTTTGGAGCTGCACAAACAAAAAACAAGTGTCATTTTTAAGATATTTGAACAGTTACAAAACAATGCCGCACAGTAGTTGTGTTTTTAAATCTTTATCATTATTGTTCTGTCATTTTACTCTATACTGATTATTAATTTTTTTACATTTTACATTATTACCATTTTTATAAAATTTTATCAGATGACTGATGATAAATGACTGGCTGGTTGGTTTAGAGGTTCCAGCTGAGAACTGGTTCTAAATTGTCCGATCCATCGCAATCGTATGCCTCAGAGCACATCAATTCCTTTTATCAGTGCAGGAATGTTTTTCTGACAGTTGCGCATTGCAATACAATGACGTCAAACTCGCACGTCTACGCTGCTGGAAACTTGCAACAAGGAGTCAGGGTGGAGAGGAAGAAACGATCCAAAGCGTGGCTTCATTTCACAAAGCAAGATGACAGTGTTAGTTGTAATGTCTGTAAAATGATAATTTCAAGTAAGGGTGGAAACACCAGCAAGGTGCTGAAACGTCTTTCTACGGAACGTAGAGTCCTACATTATAATAACATAGGCTTGACTTTTATTTCTTATTATTTTATTCTTATTTGGTATTTTAATCATGTTCAGCACTTTGGGTCAACTGTGGTTGTTTTAAATGTGTTATATAAATAAACTTTAACCTTGACAGATTTTTTTCTTTGACTAAGACGATCTAAATTAAAACGAATGCTGCACAAATACTTTCTCATTTCATCCATTTAAGACGATGACAGACTACAGCTAGCTACAGCAGGGCTCGACCATCAGCTCCCACCAAGCAAGACCCTTTCACGCATGCTGCACAGGGAGGGAAAATGAGAGAAGAAACTGGGAATCGAGAACCAGTTCCAGTTGAGAACTGGTTCCAAATCCAACAGCGGTTAAACAGTGGAGCTTTTGTACACCAGAATTACATGCATGCCTTTTTTCTACTCTGTTTCTACACTGTGTTCAGAGTCAGAGATAATAAAACAGACCTCCTCCCCACAGATAATAAAACAGTCAGAATTGATAATGGCACTGATAAATAACTTTTTTTAATCAATTCCCAGCCCTATCTCCGACGGGACTCCCAGTAAGCCGTTGCATCAACTTACTTAACATGTGTACCATAACTCTCACTGCGCCTGAAATGTTAGGAGAAATGGTTAGGGTTTAACATTGTTTTTTCCGGAGCTGATGATGAAAGTCTAAAGCCATGGTTGAGAAAAGCAGGATGTATCTATTCTTCTCACGTTAACTTGAAAGGTCCAAATGGTGGAAAAAAGGATTATCTATTCTTCTCACCCTTTCCTCAGTCAGAAACCGTAGTCTGGTAATTGTATCCATGTCCAAGCACAACTTTCAAAACCATAAAGAACATCCAATACGCCTATCTTTCAAACTTTTCAAAGCTCGTTCCTCCGCTGGTCTCTAAACAGCGTATGTGGCATGATAGGCCTACTGTTGCCAGATTAGTCCAAAAGATCGTGACGATGATATGAAAACAAAACAAAATAGCCTGTTCAATGCAGTGCTTTTTCAAAGTAGTGCGATCACATACATTATTAAACTGACATTTCGCTGAGCCAGTTTAAACAGAGGTTTTCATACAAACTAGGTCTTCATTCAAAATATAGGGTTCCTTATAGCTGTATACATACATACACACATACATACATATACAGCCATATTCTTGCTACGTCACAGTTAAAAAAAAAAATATGCAAGAATATTTACCATAGACATATAATTTAAAACGACCCCGCACCAGGATTCTGGCACAGTGCTGAAGAACTTTAAGCCCTGCATAACTGTACTGTAAAATACCTACTGTGCATAAAGCTAACACTATAATACCATAACTTACAATACTTTGATTTTTATATGAAATTTGTTGTTATTGCTCCAAACTGAAAAACAAAACATTTTATATCCTATTGAGTGCATTCTTTGTATTTCCTAAACCAGAGACTTACGTAGCGATGTACATCTGCGGTGTGGTATGCTAATCCTGTGGACCTCGTGTCCAGGGGCTTGTTTCAGGAGACTGTACCAAACTCCGAGCCGATCAGCATCGCGAACAAACACAAATTCTATAAATACCTGGAACACACAAGCACAAGCACACGCACACGTGACAGGTAAGACCAAAAGGAAGTCTTTTTTTAAAGTCACTTAAACACACGTACTAGTATGTGTTTGTTTATACCTTGTTGAGGAGAGGCAGGAAGTTCCTGACAGAGCTGATTTTTCTCAGAGCTTCCCTGAGGTCCCTGGTTTCACTCGGTGAAATGTTCTTGATGAAGACTGTTTTCATTCCAGCATCTTGCACACGCTGCATCAAGAACAGGAAGTGAACATCCAAACCAAAACATTAACAAGAGGACAGAGACGCACAAAACCGCACTGCATAGTTGCAATAAATTAATTTTGCACATTTTTTCAAAGTAAAAGACAATTTCTTGATTGGAGTTTCCTGTACTCCCTCACTGTTTTACATCAATGTTGATAGTTTTTATCACATTAAATATATATTTAGGTGAGGCAAACAGGAATTAAGATGTCCCCTCAAAGACACAAAGTTATATTTACAAGTTCTTTTAAAGTCCAAGTGTAAGTGTAGGAAAATAGGGATAGATTACTTTTACCAACGAAATTTCAAGTACTTTACGAATTATGAAGAATTGTGTGTGTGTGTGTGTGTGTGTATGTGAGAGAGAGTGAGAGAGAGAGTTTTACTGTCATTACTTACAGACTTCATCAGCTTCATCAGCGATTTATAAAACTCAAACTACAACAGAAACATAAGAGTAGGCAGCGTTAAAATGCAAAGATACTGTTCCACAATACACCAGACTCACCTAATATCAATACACTCCAGACTCAGCGTGTCTATACATACACATCACTATAAATGGACTGTGTCCGAGCTATAGTTTTCTTTTTTTTCTTGAAAATAAAAAATAAAAATCTGAATTCATTGATATTCATTTCAAACATTAAAATCTGGTGAGAATCTGATTATAGAGTCAAGTCAAGATCAGATTACAAAAATACACTTTGGATTTTAACTGACCTCGATTACTTTAAACTATAGAGATCAGCAGAAACAACAATATTTAGCTGGGGTGGGGGGGGGATACACAATATACTGAACATCTATAAAAATCCGTCAGTGAAAACAGTGTAATGTATGTGCTTACCGGTGTCATTGTAATGCTGTTGGCTATTACACGGAAACAGAGTTTAGATCCTTTGAAAAAAATGGCTTTCCTCGCAGTGACATTAATTATGTTGAGCACATTCTCTGATGTCGGCATCTGGATGAAGGCCTGAGAGGAAAACCAGAAACAGAATTGTCTACTTTTGTTTACTTGTTCCAAGTACTCTTTCAATAGCATTTTACATCTTTCAATGTGGTTAAAATCAGTCTCATATAGGCACCAACAGTGTATCTTCATTCCTTTCGGTTGTTCCCTTTCAGGGGTCGCCACAGCGAATCATGTGCCTCCATCTAACCCTGTCCTCTGCATCCTCTTCACTCACACCAACTTAACTTCATGTCCTCTCTCACTACATCCATAAATCTCCTCTTTGGTCTTCCTCTAGACCTCCTGCCTGGCAGCTCCAACCTCAGCATCCCTCTACCAATATATTCAGAGTCTCTCCTCTAAACATGTCCAAACCACCTCAATCTGGCCTCTCTGACTTTATCTCCGAAACGTCTAACATGAGCTGTCCCTCTGATGTCCTCGTTCCTGATCCTGTCCGTCCTCGTCACTCCCAAAGAGAACCTCAACATCTTAAGCTCTGCTACCTCCAGCTCTGCCTCTTGTCTTTTCTTCAGCGCCGCTGTCTCTAAGCTGTACAACATCGCTGGTCTCACCGCCGTCTTGAACACCTAACAGTGTTTATGCAGAAAAATCTCATGGTAAATGATCCAGAGGATTAAATGAACTGCAGTTAGGTGTGATTTCACTAATTAACTTTCAAATAATTAAACTCATCTTGAAATTAGAAAAAGAAAAAAGGCATTACAACTGTGCAACTCAAAAACCACACACAAAAACAGACCATTCGTCTCAGAATCAGTCCCTCTGATCAACGACTAAAAAGCAACGGCAGAAACATGGGATTAATAAACCAAACCAATGCAGATGTATAACCTGGTGCTTACCATGCACGTCTGAGGAACAACATAGATGTTCTCATCTTTATGTTGAAACCCAAATGGAATGAGCAGTTTGGCAACATCATCCTCTGTGTAGCAGCCATCGTAATACCTCGGCAGTCCTGTTATGAGCAACTGCTTCTTACCACGTTTAAAATACTGGTAAAATAAAGAAAGAGAGGATAATAATGAGGGCCAGTTATGGTTTAAGTTAGCTCGTCATTAAAGATTAAGACAAGTGCGCTTATCAACAGGGTTTACACCCCCTGTAAACTCTTTGTTCATTGTACATTATTATCAACACACTTATAAACAACTGTTAATCAGGAAAACACTGGTTACAACAAGGTTCCTGCAGTGTGGGTTTGGGTTGGCTACTTGGCTTGGGTTTCAAGTCAAATTTAAGACTTTTAAGACCTTTTAATACAACATAGAATGCAATTTAATATCACATATCAATTCATACTGGCCAAAGTATGAAAGTGCGATGGAAAACCAGCAGGGACGATATGACCTAGAATTATCTATTATATCACATTTTTTCAGTACTTCCCAGCAGTATATAACAATGATACAAATATTATTTGATATATTCATGTGACTTGGACCCGAATGGATGGAATAACTGATTAAAAAATAATTCAATGCCAAAATTGACACTTGCTCCATTTGAGACGATGAGCTTCTAGCTACTGTAGCGAGCAGTAGTGACAGGGTTGGTCTGACTGAAACTCCAAAAAACATTATCAAACAGCCTCCTGCAGCACAATCCGCTGTCGCAACAATCCCAGTTTTAGTTTATAAGTAATCAAGTAAACGCGCAATCACGTACAAAATAATTTTATAACTAACATCACAGCCTATGGCAGGCAAGAGAAAACATTTGAGACTTTGAGCCCTTTGTACAATATTGTGTTCCATAACCATTTATTAAGGACATTTTAGTACATTCTGTTTATTTGTGCATCATTTGAGGGCAGAAATGCTCTTATTCTCGTTATAGAACAACCTCCTACCTCCTAGTTTAATTTATGTCTTTAGCAAAACTACATGTGTAAATACTGTAATACTTGACACAAGTGATTTGACCTACTTTTGGTGAGAAGCAGGTTTCCAACTTGAGGCACGCTGTGAAAAGGAGACAAAGAAAATTGTTATTTTTTTAAAGAGAGAGAAAGACAGTACAATTATGATCACAGGCAGACATTTGTGACAGACAAACTCTGACAAACGCTTCTTACCTATTCTCTTTGGATCCAGGTGCTTTTCTACCATCTCCCCAACAGTCAGAGGGGTAACTGCAGTCGAAGACGGCGTGGACGCTGCCGGTTGCTGCTCTCTCACCGCTGCAGCTGTTGGCTCAGATGCGACAGATGCATCACTGGCTGATGCTGCATCCGTTTGAATCTTCGCTGCAGTCACAGGATCTTCAAAAGATCAAATTTAATGAAGATGAATATCAGTATTTTGAAAGATTATCATCATCTCCCCTTCCTCCTTTACATACATCAGTTGGATCCAGGTCGACACCAAAGAGTAAGCCTTTATTCCATGACCCACAGCCTAATTTTACACCTATCTCAAATGAAATCTGAAACACATTTCTGAGATATCTTCTCAACGAAACATAGTTGGTGAGGTGAACTATGCAAGTATGGCTTAGGATTAATAGAAGAAAATAAACATTCTGTGGGATTGAACATGTTGTGTTGTAATGATAGGCCTGCATGTTAGATGGACGAGCTAAAAATAACTATATCGACACAATGTTATATGAATTCAGTGCTTTTCAATTCGAACAATATTATATATAAGCGCGGCTGCCCAAAGAAAAACATATCTTTGAATATATCTTGATTTTGTCAGATAAACTGAAGGTTTAAGTGTTTGATCATAGCTTGAAAATATTCTACTTTATAAGCTAAATAAGCCTTTTTTTTTTAAAAAAAAAAACACTGAGCTACCTGAAAGGTGCATTGCTACAAAGCTGAAAATGTTCTTTCCTCATGAAAGTTGACCTTTTGGAGATACATGGTTTTCACAGGACAGCAACGAAAGGACGAATCTGTTAATAGTAAATTTTTCTCTTATTTTTAACAAATCGCATGAAAAGACCAAAAAAAACAATTAATTGATCCTACTGACAAGTATTGTGTGTGTGTCCAAAGCCTGAGATATCTTCTTCCTCTGTGCCTTAGAGCTCCATTGTTGTGCAAAAACTATTAAAAACACATCAGTGAGCCACACTGTTGCACTGGCTGACACACACTGTAGTTTATTTTGACTTAATCCCAAATACTCAATAGCGCACCAAATGTGTATTAATCCGCCACTGAAAATAGTCCCCAGCAAATGTTTGAGTAACATTTGCTAAAACTACAACTGTTTTGTTGTGATATACTGTTTATTAATGAATCTGAGTATATATCCACGAGTAACCAGTGTATTTGGGATTGAGACCAACAGACAGGCTGGATAAATCAGAAAGCATGGAGGGACAGACTAACACACAGTTGGTTTTGGTCTTTTCATGGGAGCTGTTGACAATTACAAATATATAGAATATTGCCAGACTTATATGTTAAACATTTTCTACAAACACCACATGCCACATTTTAACATACTTCACTATCCATCCATTAAAAAAGGTCTCCAACATACCTTTTTGCACTGAGCCTTGAGCTGCAATCTTCTGATTGGTAAGTTTGCCTGCTGTAGCTTTTTTGGCTCCAGGGGGTAAAGGCCCTTTAAGCCGAGGTAGGTTAGGTGTAGGGAGAAGAACCTTTATAGTGGTGGTTGTGGATTTAGTGGTTTGAGGTGTGGAGACACTGGATGTGGCAGGCTGTCTGTGAACAAAAGAGACAAGCAGGAGAAAATGGAGAAATGGAAAGTCAAGGTCAGAGTTTGAATGTTTTTATATGTTCTTCACTATAAGACAGTACTGTTCTTCACAGGTTGAATTCCTGGGATGACTTTTATTAATTTTTATATGTGGTTGCAACTGGTTCTTTTTAAATGAGCAATATGAATGACATTTAACATACAAGGAATGGACACAATATCTTGTACCTAATACCTGTACAGTTTACAGACATAAAATCTCCCTTTGTGAAAGTATTTCTGGACTACATTAAATTGCACAAGTGTTTCAAATTGTGTCCATTTCCTGTGCACTCACATATATACACGCAGATTTTTTCATGAAGGAAAAAAAAAAAGTGAATACAGAAAGTAAATACTGAATATATGAACTGTATGTTGCAAAGATCCAAATCTGAAATATTTATAGTAATATATTGATATATATTTATAATATATATGAAAACTAGATAAAACCCTCCACCACTGTTAAAAAGAGGTCAGTGTGAAACATATCTTACTTCTGAGGAGGCTTCTTTTGCTTCTTAGAATCTGTCTCCTGTAAACAAACAGATTTGTTATTTTAGATTAATCTGATAATTGACAGCGTGACCAAACTACAGCAGACAAATGTTATGTACATTTCCAAGGGACAGAGGAAAAAGAGGAAACGACTGCCTACATGTGCACACACACAAACACACTTATCTTTGCATCACTACAACCATCAGGATCTACTCAATACATTCACACACGAAACATTAACAGCTCACTAATACATGTCTCACTGACTGAATCTTTAACTTAAGAGGTGTTTCCAAGACTGAAGTTTATTTTCTTTAGACTGAATGACAGGAATTGTTGCATTTATGCACTTGTTAAAAAATATTTCTAAGGCCAAAAGTTTAAAATTAACTATTAAAAACCACACAGGAGTTATTTGCATCTTTCCAGTTCTGTTTCGGTGGACTTCCGAGCAAATGATAACTGTTTTCCTGTTTTTATTTATCCAACGCTGAAACCATTAGTCAATTAGTTAAACAACAAACATTTTGATAACCGAGTTGTTTCAATCATTAGATTAAAAATGCTAAAAAATTTAGTGTTTTCAGTTTCTCAAATGTGAATATTTGCTGGTTTTCTTAAGTCTACGATAACTAATTGATTAATAGTCTCAGGCTTTTGAACCATTACATATAAAATGTATGGTGCGCACGCTACAGCCATTGCCAAGTGCGCACAGAACTAGAAACATGTCTTTACGTAGCTCAATACACAACTATCTTGACACATTATTTACTCTCTGAAGGTCGCTTCCATGTTGTAGTAGATTTTTAAATGCTCAGGACACAGCATAGATCTCTACGATCACATTTGTAAATCGGCGATACGCAATTTTGCAACTGTCACTGGTACAGTAACATGGCTGCTAGCAATCTCATTCACCAAAACAGTAAAGAGTTGTTTGTATAGTAGATAAATAAGTAAATAAAACATAAAATAATCGCTTGAATTATTTTTGAAAGTGTCCAAAAATAACAGTGTTGTCTTGATGGATTACCAAGCCCCTGGATGGAGTATAAGAACAAGTGAGGGCTCGTAACGGCTGAACGGTGCGCTGCAGGACCGTTTTTAAAGTCGCTACATACATCCGTTACAGAGATATTAATGACAGTATGAAGCGAGTGCTTTTGCAATTGTAGACGACTGATGCGACCCCAGAGGGTTAAAAATTGTTAGAAAGACAAAAATGCATCTGTGTTTAAAGTGTCCAATGTGTCATCAGTCCTCCTCTTAGGCAACATGACTTTTTTGTTTCGTATGTAGCAATAAAGTATAATTGTGTTAAATATCCCTGGCATACACACACACACACACACACACACACACACAATAGTCTTTGTGGAAGAACTTGCCTCGCTCTTCTGCAGGCTGGGCTTTGCAGTCAATTCCTTCTTTGCTGTAGAGAAGGATGATGAGGAAGAGGAGGACTTCATTTTGGCTAGCTCGGCCAGTAAAGCAGGAGCCAGAGTTTTAACCACGGCATCCAGGTCAGATTGTTCTGACAGAGACTGGACAGCTAGAGGGACGAAGAGGAACAGAGTGTCAGACAAAATTGCAGCAAGCACTGGTGGACCCATGTTCACCCCTCTAGGGTGCCCTTCCAGTGAAGAAAACGCAATACAGTGCCATATACCGCACTGCATACAGCTGGTGCCCGAGTCCGCCACTGCTCACGAGTCTCTATTGTAAGACAAAGAAAAGTAAGCGTTAATTATCATGTAATTTAAGTGATCTCAGCTTTCTTGCTTGTTACTTCATAAGCTGTTACCATCTTTTCTCTGGGAAATGTTTTCTGCTTGGCTTACAAGTCAACATTTGCATCTGAGCCACTGGAAAGTGCAGTGAAAATTACACACAATACATATTTATACATAAAGAAGCTTCCTAGAAAAGTAAATACAATTTTTAAACACATTAAAAACTATTTGGTAAAGATGACTGACATGGTCGTTATTATGCTCATTTTACTAAGGAAACATGTTTTTTAGATTTTTTTTTTTATTATTACTATTTTCATTTAGTATTTCCTTTGATTTGTGATTTTTGTTAAATTAAATTATTCTAGAGTACAGAATGTGCAGATTTTAAAAAGTTTAAATTTAATACTTTATTATCGTTTATTAAATCGTCAGAAAATGAATTGTCGACAATTTTGATAATTGATTAATCGTTTTGAATCTCTTTTTTTTTTTAAATTATGAGAAAATGCCAAAATTCTCTGGTTGCAGCTTCTCTAATGTGAATATTTGCTGGTTTCTTTCATCTTCTACAGTGGTAAATGGAATATGTTTGGATTATGCACACTGAATTAATCAATGAAAATAATCTGTATTTGCCAGGAGTTAATAAAAAAAGTGTTGTTTTTTTAAAATAAATTTTTCTTTTTTTGAACAGTAACTTTTCACGTTCCTTTTTAAAGCTGTACTTTTACTTGAGTAAAGATCTTCAGTACTCTACCCACCACTGATAGTTGCAACCCTAAACTGCAGAACTTGAAATGGTCTCTGCTTACCTGCATTCAGCATCTCACTTTATCATCTTACTTTAGAGGAGCTGATAGGCAGAGATTGGTATTCGTTTTCTTATTTAACTTTCAAAGCAAGAAAGCAAATAAGCTCATGTCCAAAAATAGCAAAGTATTACTTGATTATATATAAAACTAGAAGGAAAAACAGTCTGTATGTGTGGCATGCACTTGTACATAGCTCTATATTATGTAAAGGTATGTTCAGTAACAAATCTTTAAACACAGGTCTTAAAATTCTCAAACCTGATGTTTCCAGTAGTTTCTTAGCCAGTCTCTCTGCACTGCTTGACTTCTTTCGTTGCGGGGATGACTCTTCTGTGGACGATCGGCTCTCACGGCTCCTCCATCGTGGTGATCGTCTCTCGTCACTCCTCCTTCGTGGTGATCGGCTCTCACGGCTCCTCCTTCGTGGTGATCGTCTCTCGTCACTCCTCCTTGCCGACGATCGTGTCTCACAGCTCCTCCTTGCGACGATCGGCTCTCAGGACTCCTTGAACGTGACCGATAGCGGGAGGTCGTCTGGCGGTCATGCCATGGGGAGTAATAACGAGACCGGGACCTGATGAAAGGACGGATTAAATCATTTTATAATTCAGTTAATCTAATGATAATTTTTTTTAAAGCAATCAAACAATTCACATCAAGTCTAGATTTCTCAAGGGGTGAGCGACAAATCCAAAGAGGCTAAAATGAATGTTGATGCAGATGTTCAGCAGGAACATATTTGGTAATTTCACAATCTGGTGGTGAGGTATCTCTTCTGTTCACCCATGTTATTGCACATATCAGAATGTGTGTGAGACAGACCTGCGATTGTATCTGGCGCTGTGCGGCGATCGTGATCGGCTACTGCGTTTCTCCCTTCTACCCTCTGAGCCATGGCGGTGACGGGGGCTGGGCGAGCGAGAACGGGAGCGGCTTCCATGTCTGGTTTTCTGGTGACGATGCTGGGAAGTCTGTGCAGAGGTTGAGGCCGAGGGCTTGGCATCTTGACCTGCAGTCCTGAAGAGACAAATGGACAACAAAAGCATAGGTGAATGACAGGAGAGGAAACATTATAAATATCAGCAGGGTACTAGTTCAAAACTGGTGTAGTTGCTACAACTAAAGCCAGGCAAACAGTGTAGAAATTTGGACATATTTTGGTCCAAATCTGTACAGTGGACCAAATTTAGAATCAGGCCAAATTTCTGCCAGATCAGTTGTTGTTTAACGGGCAGTTTGAGGGGGGGTCACGATGCTGGATTAATCACCCAAACGATCTGGCTCTCAGACAATTAGATTTCTGGTATGCCAGAAGTTTTAGTCAGCTGTCTTGCAGTTAGAGCAGTGGAGTGATTTCCCTCATGGCGGCTGTCAAAAGGTACATAGTGAGTGGTAACTATAGTGAGCTTGTTTTGATAGTATTGCAGTAATATTTTACATGTTGTGGCTAAAACTGTGGTCTTCAGACTGCTGTGATATAAAACTGAACATTGCTGCAGAACAGACCATACTGTCTGCATCTTCCAGACATCCGTGGCTCCATATTATTCTTTTTTCTTCTAACTTTTTGTTTAAAACACAATTGCACAAAGTAACGCTGTCTCCTTCCCCAGCACTGAGGACGACACAGCCATCTTGTATGGATACTGGAATTGTCCCTGCACATAACCGACTGAGTATTGCGTTTTTCGGCTCAGTGTGGTAGGTTTTGGTCGAGCACAGCAAAAAGGCAGATTAAAACATGTAGTGAGAGTTAACACAACATGCAAGAGCAATAAAATTGCACAGTGCCTGACCAGTTTAAGAGATTTACCTGGGCTTGAGTGCTATCTCACCATCCCAATCTGGGTATCTGTGGAAAAAAAACAATTCAAACACACCTATTAAAAACAGTAAAGAGGCGACATTTTGACAACAAAATACCAAAGGTTTCTGCGTTGAGGTAGGTGGTCATAAAGCTGTTGTATTCGGGTGACGCTTTTAAAGTCAAAGGATATCAAGGCCTAACTATAAAACAACCACAGGAGGTACCTCAAAGAACACATTCTTAAAAAAGGTCCAGTGTGTAACATTTAGGAGGATCTATTGGCAGAAATGAAATATAATATTAGTATGCTTTCATTAGTGTATAATCACCTGAAAATAAGAATTGTTGTGTTTTCATTACCTTAGAATGAGCTGTTTTTATTTACAGAGGGAGCGGGTCCCCTTCCACAGAGGTCACCATGATTCACTGCCATATTTCTACAGTAGCCCCCAACGGAGAAACCAAACACTGGCTCTAGTTAGGGACATTTGTGTTTTTCGCGAGTTTCACGGCCACCGTAGTTTCATCACATGCTTTGATGGGGAGGGTGATGTGAGTGGTATTCAAATGGTTGCAAACTGCAATTTCAGCGCTAGATGTCACTAAATCCTACGAACTGGACCTTTAAAAAGTTTATGAACGCTTAGCAATGAGCTATGCAGGATATTTTTTGTCCTCTACAGTATTTTGGCCCATCACTGGTGGGGATCCCCCAAAAGTATTCAGAAAAAGGGCAATGAGTATCAAAAAAAACCCTCAAATTAACAAGATCTTTATTGGGAAAAGTTAAAAGAAAAAAACTGACTGTTTTCGGAGGAGTTTGCAGTTCTCAAGGTGAAGGCTGGTGTTCTGGTGGGAGATCCAATCCTAGTAGACAGAACAACACACACCATTTATATACTATTATCATCAAAACTGCTTTCTGCTTCAATATCTCAACTGCCATTTTTGTGATTGTTTGACAACAGATATTTTATTCAACATTACATCAGCCTTAAAAAAAAGTTCCTTAAAGTTCCAAAGTTTTTCTAGCCTACTTGTCCAATGCCAACAGCCAAAAAAACCCCCAGGAACAATCTTGATCCCAAGTGATGAGCTGCGACATTAGCCAACAGTAAATAAAAAGATGACTTTACAGTATTTATCATGAAATATAACAAATAAAAGGAATGCCAGTAATAAACAACCAAATTAAATTATACATTCACTTGCTTAAAAAAATAAAATAAAATAAATCAAAAATCAAAACTGAATATACACTGTGGGACAACAGAGAGAAAACAGAGACAAAAGGAAATAGCCATCTTCCAACATCCTCTGATGCACTAGTTCTTCAGATTTGCGGATTCTTCCTCATCACATCTTCCTCGCCCTTAGTTCCGTTTTCAACAACTGTCCCAGAATTTGGCCACATCTCATCATTTTATATCAAATTATGCAACTTTCATTAGTCTGTGTAAATCTGGCAATGGCTGTCACACACCAATGATTTTGATCTTCATCTGTCTAAACTACAGTAATGTTCTATCAACAGTTTTAAAAAGGAGCAGTGTGTAAGATTTAGGGGGCTCTATTTGCAAAATATGGCAGAAATGGAATATAATATTCATAAAAGGATGTTTTCATTAGTGTATAATCACCTGAAAATAAGAGTTGTTGTGTTTTCATTACTTTAGAATGAGCCGTTTTTATCTACAAAGTGAGTGGGCCCGCCATGTTTCTGCAGTAGCCCAGAACGGACAAACTAAACACTGGCACTAGACAGGGCCTTTTGCGTTTTTTCGCGAGCTTCACAGCCACCGTAGTTTCTCCTATATGCCTGGAAAGGAAAGGGTGAGGCAAGCGGTATTCAAATGGTTGCAAATTGTAATTTCACCGCTAGATGTAACTAAATCCTACACACTGCTCCTTTAACTCAATCAAATCACATGTCAATCAGACATTGTAACCTTGAATTCAAGATAAACAGTTAGCTGTGACCGGTGTTCTCAAAATATTTTGGTACAAATTATTAAGTTTGGAGTACATCAAAATCAGTGTTAAAACAATCTCTCCCAAAGTTTTCCATCCAAGCTTGTATTTTCAAAATGGTGCACAACTTATATGTGGTGGCAGGCTTATTACTAGCATTTCATAGTAATTACTGCCCCATTTAAAATTCAAAGAATATTTTACATTAATCCTTTTAAATAGGCTAGAAAGAGACTTCTAAAAACAATTAAAACCCTTTAGCACTTCCCCACAAAATAAAACAATTTTACAATCAAAAAGAACAACAATTTCAGAAAATGAAATAAACAACTTACAATTTCCTAAAGGAGAGAGAGCAGACTGCAGTCTTCCACTCACCTTCATATGAGTACATTCTTTGTTACACAGAGAACAGGTATGTGGAAAGATTCTCGGCGAGGCCGCCGCATAGTCATGCATCATGGCCGGCGTTGGCAGACTCTTGGAGACTGCCTCCTTTGCTGGAGGCTGCCTGTTGGAAGTCGGCAGCATCGTGTGATTGAAATTCATCAGGCCCGGGATCGGATGAGGCAGAAATGGAGGAATAAAGATGGGGCGAGGACCACCAGGGATAAACACTGGACGTTGCATGGCCCATGAGGCATCGGTAATGCTGGGGATGAAGGGAGAAGGAGGAACTGATTTCGCAGCAGAAGAAAAAGGAGGCCACATTGCTTGCCCAGTCTGCGATGCCGGCTGCTTCTGCATCTGCTGCTGAGTCTGTTGCTTTTTCATCCGCTCAGCAACTGTTGACCCTTGACCTCGGGTTTTACTCTGATCCTTAGTGTCAATAAGCACAAGGCCAGGTTGGCTGGGATGCACACCACTGAACAGAGTGCAGGGTAGTTGGGTTTTCAACGTTGATTGGCGATCTGCCTCTGGTTCTTTCAAAGGAACAGATTTGGAGGCTTCAGACTTGAGAACTCTGATGTCTGTGTCTTTCTTTGTCAGAGAGAAAGAGCTGAGGATTGTTTGGGAAGTCTGGTTTGGATGGGTGTGCAATCGTTTGGTCGGATCATTGCTTGGGGGAGCCACAGAGCTCAGTACTGAACTGTACAAAGAGCTGAGACTGGTAACAGAACTCGTCTGCTCACGTGAAGAGCCCAAGGCACTGCTTTTCACCTCTGTTGTAGTTTTTTGCAGTGGTTTTCGACTGTGGCTGCTACTATTGTAAGTGTCCATCAGCAACATACTTCCACTCCCACCACTGTTAGCTCTACTGCCACTGGTCTTTCCAATCTCATCTCCCACCCCTCCAGTATATTTGCCAGTATGTCCGTAGTCAATCACTTTACTCGGCTGGAGAACAGCCGATGACATTTCTTTCTGGCGCATCCCTGACCCTCCAGAACTACTCAAACTGTGACTGTCCATTCCACTCATGCTTCTGCTGGGTTGGGGTTCGGGATAGGGTTTGGGCTGAACTGCTGTTGTAGCCCTCTTGGCCTTCTGAATGCGGATTTGGCGCAAGATGAACGGCAGGTTATCAGGAGTGATCTGGTCTTCAGGGAAGGAGATGAGATGTTTCAAGTCCTCTTTTTCAAGTCCAAAGTTCAGAAGGATGTTAGCAGCTGATTCAGAGGTGTACTTGGGTCGACTGGACTCTGTAGGGGCCGCAGGTTTGTCTGGCACTAGATATTTATAATCACCTAACCCTGGAATGGACTGCATATCATGTTCTCCTTCGCTCGGGGCATTAAACCTACTGTTACCACTTGCATAGTAAGACGAAGCAGATGGTGAATAAAATTTAGAAGAGTCATCAGCAGTGGGCCTTTTGTAGCTCGACGACCAGTCCAAGGAGCTACTGCCACTTTCAACGTCCGAGTGTCTATGTCCTAGAAAGACAGAAGTTGAGGACATTGGGTAGGAGGCCAATCCTGTGCCTGAGGAGCGAAACTCATCCCGTTGAGCGTTGGTAAAGTGAGTGCCCTGGTTTATGGGCTGATGCATCGGTTTGCCGAGAAGCCTCACATCTTCTCTGGCTCTGTTAATATGCATGTCTATAGACCTCTCTGTGTTCTCATCCTTTATGGCCCTACTCTGTTCAGGTCTGTAGCTCATCGACTGAGACGTTAGCGACGAGAGCATTCCCCCAGAGTTGTCAGGAGTCACAGAGGAAGCTCCGGAAGAACTGAAGCTAGACCCAGGTCCAAGGCGAGAAGATGCCCTCCGATGGTCCCTCTCTGCCTGTATACTGGGGAGTCCATACTGCCCCTGGGTAGAACTTTGATTCCCAGAGGCATAGGGGTTATACAGAGGATGGGACATCTTCAGAAAGTTAAGGAGATTGATGGTCACGGCAGTTGGGAAGGGAGGTGTTGTAGGTATGTAGGGAGCAGGTGTGTTGGAGTTGGCTGCAAAGGTTGCAGTTTGGCTGCCAACAGCAAGAGTCACTGCTGTTAACAGGAAACATCCAGAAGAGAGACAAACTCATTTATTTCCTTTCATGTGCATCTCTATTGGAAACAGCTGAGGTTTGGCACCAACATACAAAGCACATTGCAAAATGTAGAATCTCACAACTGCAGTTTCCATTTCAGACTGTCACAAAAGACCAAACTGAAACGCTCAGATGAGCCTGAAAACAAGTTGATGAATTCTGGTAGTGAATGACTAAATAAATAAGTCTAAATAAGACTCAACTTCCAGAATGACTCTAAATCATCATTTATTGGGTTAGAGGTTAGATAGTGTAACAAAATGGAATAGAGATTGAATCACCCTCTGGATTCACACGATTTAGGCTACAATGTGATGGCCTAAAAATGATCCAACGTTAATTTTGAAAAAAAAAAAAAAACATTTCCGTGATATCATCATTCAACTGGCAGAAGAAAGTCCAAAACTTCACAAACCTATAAAAAGGTGCAAGAATCACGGTAAGAATTTTGTGTGTTTTTCAAAAATGAATACCTACACTGGTTATTGCTTTCCAAAACTTTCCCGGGAATTCTACTCCCGCCCTTCCACCTACTTCTGATTACACAGAGAAACCAATTTCTTGCAAAGGTAACGTTAAATGACTTGCCCACGGACATACAGCTCACTTTCTAGTTTGCCAAGATATGCTGCTGTTGTGATGTTAGCTGTAGTAGCAGGAGAGTTGGGAGGATCACTATCTGGAGCTGGTTTGCTGGCTCTGGGAAACCGTCTCGTCCTTTCTGGCTGTTAGCTTTGCAGCAGCAACTGTAGCGACATTTTGCTAACCCAACAACATAGCTAAGCTAACCTAGAACCCAGCTTTTTTCATAGCGCTCCAACTTTTGTGTGTGGCCGCTCTGAGCGCTTCTAGTTGAAAATCTCTGAACTTTTCAGAAAGGCGCTGGTCACTGTCGCTCGTTTTCACCAACCATATATTATATTATATGGGGCGGGACTTGTCACCCTGGTAACCAAGAAATTGGAGGAGAAGCTTGTTCTGGCCTTGTTTGTCTATCCTGAGCTTTGTGATATATGTCGGACAGGATTAGGGC
The DNA here is from genome assembly GCF_020085105.1 of Siniperca chuatsi. Taxonomy (NCBI): domain Eukaryota; kingdom Metazoa; phylum Chordata; class Actinopteri; order Centrarchiformes; family Sinipercidae; genus Siniperca; species Siniperca chuatsi. Next base: position 20,080,883 of record NC_058063.1, read on the forward strand.
TGCAACTAACGATTATTTTCATTATCGATTAATCTGCCGATTATTTAAATCGATTCAATCGTTTAGTCTATAAAATGTCAAAAAAAATGAGTGCAACGTGATGCCTCCAAAATGCTTCTTTAGTCCAACCTACAGTCTAAAATCCAAAAACTCTTCCTTTACTATCATAAATGACAAAGAAAGCAGCAAATCCTTACATTTAAGAAGCTGGAACCAGCAAATGTTGCCATTTTTGCTTGAAAAATGACAAACAATTAATCGATTATCAAAATAGTTGGCAATTAATTTTCTTTCGATCGACTAACGGTCGCAGCTCTAGACAGGAACTACCATAACAGAGGCAGAAAAGCCCATTAGTGGGAGCAGACTGGCTGCATGCTGAATGTTGCTGGTGAGTGTTGTGCTTTTATTAACCTACACGTTGAAAGCTTGTTGTTAGCTCTGTAGCCAACCCTCAATTAATGCAGCTTTATTTTCTCTCACCGCACAAGCACTTCATCCCAGCGCTCCCCAGTGCCCTGCCAGTGCTTTTCTGCCAGAAATAAACACTATATGGACACAAGCCCTTACTACGGTTACAGGGACACTCTGTGTCTCTGTTGCTCTGAAACTTTCCCAAATAATAATAGGTTTTTAGGTTAGTATGCCTATGCAAAATCATGAATGTAATTTACTTTAATACTGAAATCTAGTAATAAACATAGGTTAATTGAACATTTTTGGTTAACAATATACAGGGTTGCTAACATGCTCTCACGCTGCCCTAGTAAATCTCACGCAAAATAAGAGGGAGCCCTTAAAATCCACTCCCTCATGAAGAAATATAATTATAAATGTTAAATAGGCTTTCTCTGCACACTGGACAAAGTCTGAACATCAGGCTTTTTTCAAGATTTAAGACAAGTTAGGTTAGATTAATTAGGCTCACCAATAATGTGACCCTAAAACTGCCCCTGGAGGTGAACTACAAATTTGAAAATCAAATCATCATCATCGTCATGCATTGGTATCATGTCAGGAAATGAATTGCCTTTGTAGTCGTATCAGTAAATAGATGTGAAAGCAATTCAGACAAAATCAGCAAGAAAAATATGACAAATCCAAACAAAATATTTCGGGCTAAGAATTAAATCTAAATATGCTGATCAACCATACTTATTAATCCTTGACCATAATTATTATCTCCTCCTTTGGGGTGTGTAACCTTTTTTTCAGCTGCATTACATCAGCACAACAATTAGCTATAACAATGCAGACATTTGTTCCGACATACTTTGTGCGTTAATGACTGATTGACCGAACAGTCAGATCAATATTTATCAGGTTTGACAGTCTAAATAGTGGACAACCGTCACTGACGTTAAGGCTGACTAGATCCAGGTTTTACAATATAACACAAGCGAAAACGTTCAAAATGTTGTCAAAAGTCTGTGTTTACTTTCTAACGTTAAACGCGAACTGTCCGCGAGCCACAGAGAGCTAAACTGGATAAAGTAGTCTCGCGTGCTCCTGCGAGCAAGCGCTAACGGTTAGTCTTCAGGAGGGCCCGGTTATAAACAAACGTTAAACACTAAGTGCAGAGACAGTAAGTGGTGTTTCGCTCCGTGTTTTTATAACAACATCTATGTTACATACCTTCCGTTATTTGGGTGTATCTTGCTGTTTTGATTTGCTCATCTTCGGGCTGTAAACCGGAAGGAATTCTTCTTCTTCTTCTTCTTCTTCTTCTTCTTCTTCTTCTTCTTCTTCTTCTTCTTCTTCTTCTTCTTCTTCTTCTTCTTCTTTTCTTCTTCTTCTTCTTCTTCTTCTTCTTCTTCTTCTTCTTCTTCTTCTTCTTTTTTTTTTTTTTTTTTTTTTTTTCTTCTTCTTTGTGTTTATTGGCGGATCGCAAACCAACTCTAAAGGTGCATACCCGCCACCTACTGTGTGAAAACTGATTTGCGCCAAAGAAAAACGAAACAAAACAAACAAACAAAAGGTAGGAAGGAATTCTAAACTGTACACAAAATCATATACTTCCGGTTTTGGTGTCTAGCCTTCAGGGTTTGTATTTAAGAAATGAGAATTTGAATAAATTGAGAAATTCACACTAGAGCTGAAATGATCAATTAATCAATAAGTCACACAAAATTGACACTTATTGAATTGTTATACTTGCTAATATTTTGTGATGTCGCATCAATTTATGTGAGGTTAATATGACAATATATTTGTCATGTTTTTAACCCTTAACCTCATAATTGTTATATATCTTCTTAATTGTCCACAGACTTCATCATTAGTCTTGTTATGTAATACTTTCAGTAAGGTAATATTTGAATACCAAGGACACAGAAATGAAAGAAAATTTTATTTCCAAACATGCACTAATACAAACATGCACTAATGAACAGTAATGACTAAGGGTTGCTGTGAAAAAGCAAAGAAGCATGAAAAAAACTAAAATAAAAGGCACTGTTATTCCTGTTAATATTATGTGATGTCGCATCAATTTATGTGAAGTAGGTTTGTATTAGTCATGTATTTAACCCTTAGGTTAAATACAGTAGGTTATATTCTGCCACATAGTGGCGCTATTTTCACAGAAATTCAGTTAAGACATTTAATTTAGCCCATTAATAGTATTTAAAACCACCTATGGGTGGTGATTTGCCAGTTTCTGTCACCTTTCTGTCAAGATCTCTGAACATTCACTACTGATATGAAGGAACTAGGCAAGAATACGTTAATACCCCACCTCCCTCCCATAAACTCAAGAACAGATGCACTGATAAAACACTTTTAAAAAACTAAAATAGGCCTACTATATTATGAACATCTATACAAATGAAGCATGAAAAAACTAAAATTAAAGGTACTAAATGCTACATACACCAACGTGAATAGTCACTATAAAGTATATTGAGATACAAAGGGAGGGGAGAAGGAAGTTGCAATAAAAAATTAAATACAATAATTGTATTTGAGGGAATGAAATTGGGTAAAGTGTGTCTGCTGATGGCAATGTTAGCATCTTAAAATAAAGTTATTTGGCCCAGTTATTTTCATGTTTGCATTAAAAAGTTTCAAAATTTTAAATAATTTAAAAGATGTGATTGAAGGCTTGAATGTGAGACATTTGAGTGAGCAAGTTTGGAGATAAAAAGCCTGAGAAATGAGAATAGGGATACATCATAGGAGTAGTTTATCGTTCCTTTGAAAACACGCCACTTTAAGGAGAAACATTTCACAGTTTTACATTACATTTAGCCTCTTAATGAGCTTCTTGGGGAAATATTGACATACGTACAAATTCGAGGTACTTTTTATGCAACTTTATACTTCTACTTCACTACATCTCAGAGGCAAATATTAATACAGTTTCAAAAGGAAAGAAAAACAAAAGACATCCCATAACATAATCTCTATGATTCCTAATGACTTTGACAGTTAAGTAAATTATTGTTCACGTGAAAAATTCCCTCCAAAACTAGAAACAATAAGAAAACGTCTTCACATTGTCGAGTAACAAAATGTCTGCCAGTGTTTGTCTAACAGTTAAGTTAAGAAAACATCACTTTTTACATCATGTGCAAGATGAAATTCTCAGCTTCATTTATACAATTTAAAAAACAAGTTAATGAGCTCCCAGAGTAACAGTTCATCCGTGAAAAAGGTGCTACAAAATTCACAGGTGCTCAAAACGTTATTAGATTTAATTATGCAATAAGAGAATACCTTTATTACCTAAATGAGACCAGGGTGAAGAGGATTTATTTAATGAACAGAAACTGTTAAGAAAGTACTGTTATTATGACCACATCATTTCCATCAGCCACATTGCTTCCTGTTCTGCCATCTTTCTCAGAAAAGTGTCAACAATGATGAAAGTGATGTATTTTACTATCTTCCATTAACAGCAACTCTGAAAGCTCGAACTCAGTTTGATCTGGAGGAACGGCGCCCTCTTCCTGTTTTATGCCGTAAAGCAATCGAGCAGATTTCTAAATCTGAGCTCAAGTTTCTAAGTTTACATCCAAATGTAGTGCAAATTTTAAACCAATTTCCAAAAAAAAAAAGAAAAAAGAAAATGTGAATTATTACGTGTTTCCGTCCAATACTGTTATTCGAATATTAGGATTTGAGCGCATTGAGATAAAGCAGCGCTAATTCTCCAGTTTGGTGCCATTAAACCATCGCAGAAGAAAATGGCAAAACAAGATGAAGTAAAATGATGTAGAAACTCAGTGGAAATGTGGCATTTCTGTTTGTCTCCTCATTGCTCCACACAGATCTGATGCTTTCGTCTCTTCAGTGGAAACTCCAGCTGTGGGCAGAGCAAGGCACCAAAACTGTAGAGTTGGTGGAGTTTGAATCCCAATGGGGCAATTCATGCTAAAATATTTATTAGGTATTATGGTAGATGTAGAATTGATATCATTTACATGAAACAAGGCGCAACTATGACTAACGTGGATTATCTATGCAGTGGTTTGTAAAGCTGCAGATGTTTCACTTGTCCGGCTTCATCGTTTTCACATTTTTAACAAAAAATAAATAAAAACATCAGTAGTTGAAATCAGGATCAATCAGAAACGGAGCCTTGAGAACTTTGTGTTGAACTTCTTGATGGTTTCTGTCGAAGCTTCTGGTGATGTTTCTGAAAGAAGAACGTAAACAATGTAAGGCCAAGTGTGTGTGTTAGTGTGTTTAATGTTGTGTGTGTGTTTGTGTGTACCTGCAGGTTGTCGTAGTGTCTCTGGCTGCTGCAGTGGAGGTCCTTGGCGGTGCTCTCGTTCAGGTAGAAAACAGAGCAGAGGTTACAGAAATACCCTGATTTGGGGACCACGAACTCCTGACCTGAAGAGGGAGACGGTGAAAGTGAAACAGGAGGAAAGTCACAAAACATTTGCATCTTTTGTTGATTTAAAATAAAATAGGAGTGTGTTAGTGTGTGTGTGTCTCACCAAGGGGGTTGTTGGGTTTAAAAGCTGGCAGTTTGAAGTCGGCAGTGACACAAGGAGACTGAGAACGAGATCGCTTTGCTTCAGGTCCAACAAGCTCCCTCCTCCGTTTACTCACAACTAAAGAAGAGAAGGAAAGAACAATCTATAAAATCACATTAGCCCAACAATCACACATTAACAGCTGTTTTTTCCATCCGCATTGCAATGTAAGTAGAGAAGAAACGATTAATCGCTCAATCTGCAACAATTTTGATAATTGATTCATTGTGTAAAGTCATATTTCAAGCAAAAATGCCAAAAAGTCACTGGTTCCAGCTTCTCCAATATGAGAATTTGTTACTTTTGTTTGTCTTCTATGGTAGGAAAATACATTTTGGAGGGTTTAGGACAGTTCATCTCACTTGTTTTGTCAGAAGAACTGAGGAGGAGGAAGAAGGAAGCCCTCCATCCTTCCTTCTCAATAAAATTTGTGGGAAATTATTATAACGGGCAAGATTAGCATTTTAGAGAACTATAGTGACAAGGGGCCTTTGAGGAAGCCTTGGGTGAGAGGATGGAAGAGATCAAAATAGACAAAGTACGTCTTTCAATAGATCAAGTGATCTACTTGGTTTTATTCACAAAAATATGCAAATCATTCCTAAAGCAAATCCCATACAGTGTAAAAAATGTTAAGCTTGCTATTCCTTGATTTAACATGGTTTCCTGTGAAAGGTGCTGCCTCAGTCTGTCTAAGCTCTTCTTCCGTGTTCTCTGTCCCCGCTCAGTGTTAGGACAGGTTTCCACGCCTGGCCTAAGACAGGCCTATATATGGTTAAAAACTGAATCCAAAGCTTTTCAATGGTTACATAGTATGCATGATTTACCGTAAGCAGGGTGAAGTTCCTGTTTTATGAGCAAAGCTAAAAGAAGAGCCTGTTTTTTCAGTTTGTCAGTCTCTTAGGCTTAGTTCCCTGTTTGCTTGCTGGGTAGAGAGCACCGAACGCTGAATTCACTCTTGGCCTCTGCCCTCTGCGAACACCCTCTCTTTCATTCTGCTCCGGTGGTCAGTGCCACATCAGAGGTTGGATCCTGGCGGTTGGTGGAGGAGTGCATTGTGGAGTGGCGGCGAGGATACAGATAATGGTGCCATTCATGGACTGTACCTCGCACCAAGGGCCTTTGAAGTGGTTGTAACAGGTTACTACACAGGCCACCCTCTTTGAACGTTGTCCATGTGGAGGGGGGCGAGTGGAGACAAAAGTGCTCTTAGCCTTGAGTTTCCAATACTGTATGTCAAGCTGGAGATATGGCAGGTGGTCTGGTATCCATCCTGGTCTGGCGTAGGCTATATGCTGCCAGGCTCTGGGATTCGAGAGCTGAGTATAGCTGAATTTTTCATGATTGAAGCTGTACAGCTGCAGGCGCTGTTTAAAGCCCTCGACGGGGCCTTGCTGAGCAGGAGGGGGGGCGCTCTCGGAGAAGTTGGGCAGCAACTCCTTCGGCTCAGAACAGCCGTCTTCTGGTCCAGGAGTGGCCAGGTTCTCTTGTCTCCCAAGTCTAGATATTTCAGGGACAGGGACGGCGTCCCCTGTATTTGCAGGTTGCGTTCTTCCCCTTTGTTTCCCATCAGTGCTGGTAGGGGTGGTGGAACATAGTTGTGGAAAATCCTCTTCCATCCAGGAGGTAGAAGATGTGTGGGGACTGCCATGGTCAGGCCTGTCTCCCCCGCGGGTACTGGTCTAGGGATAAGGCAGCACATTAGTGATCTGTGTCCTGGACAGTATCCAGCTGTTTCACAAAAACACATTGTAGAATGCTCCCATCTTTGATCAATGTGTTATGTGGATACGGTTTTAATGAGAAAAATGAGATAGAGACACAAGACAGGAAGGAGAAAGATGACAGATGACAGTTTGTTGCCAAATTTCCCTGGTACACACACACACCAACCTTCATCTTTGTGGAAGAATTTGCTTCGCTCTTCTGCAGGCTGGGCTTTGCTTTAGAGGGCTTTGAAGTCAACTCCTTATCTGCAGAGGAGGAGGAGGAGGAAGAGGCAGCAGAAGACAGTCTCTTTCTTCCTACAGAGGGAGGAGATGAGGAAGAGGAGGATGATGATGATGATGAGACGGCATTCATCCTGACTAGCTCATCCTGTAAGGCAGGAACTAGAGCTTTAACCAAGGCCTGTAGGGCAGACTGTTTTCCTTCTTTGGAAGAGGAGGATGATGATGATGATGAGGTGACCTTCATCTTGAGTAGCTCGGCCAGTAAGGCAGGAGCCAGAGTTTTAACCACGGCATCCAGGTCAGACTGTTGTGACAGAGACTGGACAGCTAGAGGGACGAAGAGGAACAGAGTGTCAGACAGAGCTGCAGCATTTTGGTGGTTGCAAAGTCTCATACAGAGTCCCGTTTGTAAGATGAAGAAATGTAGAGTTACTTTTCAAAATATCGTAAAGTGATCTCAGCTTTCTTGCTTGTTACTTCATAAGCTGTTACCATCTTTTCTCTGGGAAATGTTTTCTACTTGGCTTACAAGTTAACATTTGCATCTGAACCACTGGAAAGTGCAGTAAAAATTACACACAATACATAGCTGTACATATGTAAGAAGCATTTCTTCTTCCTTGTAGGCAAGCAAAAAGTAAATGCAATTTTCAAACCTTAAAAAACCATTTGGTGAAGACGGCTGACATGGTCTTTATTATGCTAATTTTACTAAGGAAAAACGTGTTGATTGTATTTTTTATTTCTCTCTTTTCATTTAATATTTCCTTTAATTTGTGATTCTTTATTATTCTACCCGTTAAACTGTATAGCATTTGAATGCTGTCAGTCAATTTAGGCAAATGTCGATTTATCGATTGGTCGATCAGAAAATGAATTGGCGACAATTTTGATAGTTGATTTATCGTTTTGAGTCATTTTTTATGAGAAAATGCATACATTCTCTGGTTGCAGCTTCTCAAATGTGAATATTTGCTGCTTTCCTTCATCTTCTACAGTGGTAAACTGAATATGCTTGGATTTTGCAAGCTGAAAGATTAATCAATAAATAATCTGTAGTTGCTGCCCTAAACTGCAGATCTTGAAATGGTCTCTGCTTACCCCCATTCAACATTTCACGACGCCTTGACTTCTTTCGTTGAGGGGATGAAACCTCTGTGGACGATCGCCTCTCACGGCTCCTCTTCGGCGATGATCGTCTCTCACGGCTCCTCCTCGGCGATGATCGTCTCTCACGGCTCCTCCTCGGCGATGGTCGCCTCTTACCGCTCCTCCTCTCAGGGCTCCTTGAACTTGACCGATAGCAGGAGAAGGATGGGCGGTCATATCGTGGGGAGTGAGAACGAGACCTGATGAAAGTAGGGATGAAATAAGTTTCTAACTCAATTAATCTAATGATAATTTAAAGAATTGCAATTAAATAATTAACAGCAAATCTAGCTTTCTCAAAGGGGTGACTGACAAATCCAAAGAGGCCAAAGATGTTGATGCAGATGTTTCAATCGCAGGTCTGGAGCTGAGTGACGATCGTGATCGGCAATCTGGTTCTCAGTCAGTTGGATTTTTGGTATGCCAGAAATTCTGGTTACACGGTCCGATTTCCCTCATGGCTACTGTCAAAAGATCTGTCATCAACTGTAGTGAGCTTGTTTTTATATTATTGCAGTAATATTTTACATGTTGTGGCTAAAACTGTGTCTGTCTTCAGACTGCTGTGATATAAAACTGAACTTTGCTGCAATACAGGAAGGAGCAGTTGTATACGGGTGATACTTCTAAAGTCAAAGGATATTGAGGAATTGTGCAGATTCTGCAGACTTTAACTACAGAACAACCAAAGGAGGTACCTTGAAGAACCCATTCTTAAAGAATTTATGAACTTTAGCACAAGTTACACTAGCCTCACAACAACGTGGGTTCAAGAAAGCTCCTTCAAGGTACACGTTTTAACTACTGCAGGACGTCAAAGTGCTGTAGAGGCCCTTAGCAATGAGCTATGCCGGCTGTGTCACGCGCTGCAGAGGTAGCACCAAAAGTACAAGTCAGCGACAAACAATCCTGAGGAACTCTCCTTTTCTGCCCAGTGTTTCCTCTACGGTATTTTGGTGCAACCCTTGTGGCCATTCCCCAAAAGTATTCAGAAAAAAAGGCAATAATTATCAAAAAATAACTCAAATTGACAAGACAGTTAAAAGAAAGACGACTGACTGTTTTCGGAAGAGTTTGCAGTTCTCAAGGTGAAGGCTGGTGTTCTGGTGGGAGATCCAATCCTAGTAGAACAACAGACATAGAGCATTTAGATAGGCCTCTTTATCATCAAAACTGCTATCAGCATCAATATCTCAACTGCCATGTTTGTGATTGACAACACACATCTTTTATTCAACATTACAGCAGCCTTAAAATAATTTCCTTAAATCTCCAAAGTTTGTGTCTCGTCTTTGGTCTGTTGAGTCCAAGTGTCCAATTCCATTTCTCTGCTCTTGTACGTACAAGTCACAGATTGTGTTGATATTAAAAGAGCAAGTCTACAAAAGAAAAATATATTTATCTGGTTTCTTTAAATCTTCAACCAACAGCAGTCATCCAAAAAACAGGAACAACCCAACTGAGGAGCTGAGACATTAGCAAACAGTAAATAAAAAGTTGTGTTTAAATGGAATGAATATACACTGTGGGACAAAAGCCAAAAAACAGAGACAAAAAGGAAACCGCCATCTTCCATCATCCTCTGATGCACTTGTTCTTCAGATTTGTGAAATTATGCAACAGTCATTAGTAACTGTAAATCTAGCACTGGCTGTTACACCAATGACTCTGATCTCTCTAAACTAGACAGAATGGTCTAACAGTTTTAAGTCAATGTTAATCAGACACTGTAACCTTGAATTACAGATAATAAACAGTTAGTTGTGACTGGCATCCACTGAAGCTACTCAGTTGTCCTCCTGGATCTTCTTCATTTATGTTTCACAATCTACATTTTGTCATCATTATTGTATATATACTATTTTCTGTTGTGAATCTATTCTGTACACGCGACATCTATTGCATGTCTGTCTGTCCTGGGGGAAGGAACCCTCCTCTGTTGCTCTTCATGAGGTTTCTTCCATTCTTTCCCTGTTTAAAAGTTTTTTTGGGGGGAGTTTTTCTTCATTCGTATCGAGGACAAAGGGTGTTGTATGCTGTACAGATTGTAATGCCCCTTGAGGCAAATTGTGATTTGTGATATTGGGCTACATAAATAAAATTGACTTGACTTAACAGAGTTAAACAATCTCTCCCAAAGTTTGCAATCCAAGCTTGGTTTTGCAAAATGGTACACAGCTTATATGTGGTGGCAGGCTTCTTAGTAGCATTTCATAGTCATTACTGATCCATTAAAATTCGAAAAATATTTTACAAAAATCCTTTCAACTAGGCTAGATAGTATTGCCCACAAAATCAGTACTTTCCCACAAAATAAAAAATGAAACAAATTCAATTCAATAAACAACCCACCATTTCCTAAAGGGAGATAGAACAGAGGGCAGTCTTCCACTCACCTTCATATGAGTACATTCTTTGTTTGAGTCCGCCGCATAGTCATGCATCGTGGTCGCCATTTGCAGACCGTTGGAGACTTGCCCCGTCTGCGATACCGGCTGCTCATGTGTCTGCTGCATTGGCTGCTTCTGCATCTGCTCATGTGTCTGCTGCATTGGCTGCTTCTGCGTCTGCTCATGTGTCTGCTGCTTCTGTTGCTGCTGGGTCTGCTGCATTGGCTGCTGCTTTTTCATCTGCTCAGCAACCATTGACCCTTGTCCTTGAATTATACTCTGATTCTTAGTGCCACTGGCGTCATTACTGCCAATGGCCGGTGACTGGCGATCTGCCTCTGGTTCTTTCAAAGGAACAGATTTGGAGGCTTCAGACTTGAGAACTCTGATGTCTGTGTCTTTCTTTGGCAGAGAGAGAGAGCTGAGGATTGTTTGGGAAGTCTGGTTTGGTTGGGTTTGCAATCGTTTGGTCGGATCATTGCTTGGGGGAGCCACAGAGCTCAGTACTGAACTGTACGAAGAGCTGAGACTGGTAACCGGACTTGCCTGGTCACGTGAAGGACCCAAGGCACTGCTTTGCACCTCCATCATATTTTTTTGTAGTGGTTCTCGATTGTGGCTGCTACTATCATAAGTGTCCATCAGCAACATACTTCCACTCCCACCACTGTTATTTCTACTGCCACTGGTCTTTCCATTCTCTTCCCCAACCCCTCCAATCACTTTACTCGGCTGGAGATAAGCTGATGACATTTCTTTCTGGCGCATCCCTGCCCCTCCAGAACTACTCAAACTGTGACTGTCCATTCCACTCATGCTTCTGGTAGGTTGGGGTTCGGGATAGGGTTTGGGCTGAACTGCTGTTGTAGTTTTCTTTGCCTTCTGAATGCGGATTTGATGCAAAATGAGTGGCAGGTTATCAGGAGTGATCTGGTCTTCAGGGATGGAGATGAGATGTTCCAAGTCCTCTTTTTCAAGTCCAAAGTGCAGAAGGATGTTAGTAGCTGATTCAGAGGTGTAGGTGTAGGCATTAAACCTACTGTTACCACCGCTTGCAGAGTTAGACAAAGCAGATGAGGAATCAAATTTAGATGACCAATCCATGGAGCTACTGCCATTTTCAACGTCCAATTGTCTATGTCCTAGAGAGGCAGAGAACATTCCCCCAGAGTTGGCAGGAGTCGCAGAAGAACCTCCAGAAGAGCCGAAGCTGGACCCAGGTCGAAGGCGAGATGCCATCCGAGGGTCCCTATCTGCCTGTATCCTGGGGAGTCCATACTGCCCCTGGGTGGAACTTTGGTTCCCAGAGGCATACGGGTTATACAGAGGATGGGACATGGTGTTCGCAATCTTCAGAAGGTTTGGGAGATTGATGGCCGCAGCAGTCGGGGAGGGGTGGCACAACGCTCCGATAACAATGCAAAGCTGAAAAGTTAAAGAACAAAGGAAGGGGTTATCGAATGAGACTGGACTTCAGCTTCTTGGATGGGTAAAATCCATCATCTGGAAGGTCTTGTCTTGAGTTATCCACTCTGGTGCTTCCTGTTGGATACACATTAATTCCATCTGTTTTACTTCCTGGTCTTCACTAGCAAGAAAGAACAGAGGAGGCAAAAGCAACAAAGCACAGATAGAGGGAGAAAACAAAGTCACTGCTGTTAACATGAAACATCCAGAACAGACAAACTTATTCATTTCCTTTCCACGCTCATCTCTGGTGAGGTTTGGCACCAACAGACAGACAAAGCAAAATTTAACATCTCACAACTGCAATTTCAACACCAATACTTTTCCCTGGAGGAAATATGTATGTATGAATGTATATATTGCCTATAGATATGTGTATATGTACAATATATGTATATGGGTATTTATGTGTAGATATATACTGTATATATCTCATATTACCTCAAGACACACACACATCCATCACAGTTTTTGCTGTGATGGATGTGTGTGTGTCATACTCACCAGTTTGGACTCAAGTTATATTCCTCAGTTTGTTTTTGTTGTTTGTCTTTGTCTTGCTATGTATAATCTCTTTTGGCTGTTTATGTGTCCTTGTACTTGTCTTCACTTGTTCTGTAATCACTTTATTGTGCAATAAAAAAAGAAAATAAAAAAGGAGGGACTCTGGATTTTCCTGTCACATAGCTAGTGACTGGAGATATTTCTCTGAAAAAAGGGGTTCTGGTGATCAGGTTCTGTTTGGGATGTCTGTCCCCTTTGGGGGTTGTTGGTTTGGGGTGATGGTATACTGCCCAGGTTCAAACCTGGCGCCAGGGGTATTTGTCCTGGAGGTGGAGCCAGGAAGGGTGTTTGGGGTCTATTTTGTGAGGGTTTGTCTTGTATTTCTCTAATCAGGGCATATTGATCATAAACCCAACTCGTTTATTTTTTCCAGAGCTCATTTGTGGGTAAGACCCATAGGAACCTCATGTTTATAGTACACAACTATGTGCCCGATAAGGCCATAGTCAGGTGCTGGGTCGTGGGGTCTAGTAAGTCTCCCCAATGGGAATTTTGCCTGCTGTTATCTCTTCCAGCCAATGCCTGCACTCTGCTTGGAGGTTTTCCCCTCCTTTTTGTCTTATTTCTGAACCTATACCTCCTTTGTCGAGATAGCACCTGGCCTGAAAGAACAACATGCCATGCTGGGTTGGGGGCTTAAAATCTGTTACCTTGGAGTTCATGACATTTATTTTCCAGTTACCTATGCGGCATATATATACTCAGCATATATATATATATATATATATATATACTCAGGGGCTGGCACTGGTGGTAGAGAGTCCACTCCCGGTGGTGGGGAGATGAGTGAGGGCGTTGATAGGGGGCATGAGGAGGAAACCTGCACCTGTTGGTTAGGAATAAACAGCTGATCTCCCTGCACACTTTCATCATCCCAATTCCCATTGTCTGTAACCGTAGGATACATCTGTATTTACACTTTGACTATTGTCACACTCGCCAAGGCTATGTCTCCCTCTATCCAACATTTCATGCAGCACGTGAGATACATGACTTGCCATCTCTTCGGAGTTTGGGGTAACAGCACTAGCTTTCTGTCCTCCTTCTTGGCTTGAATAGGCTACTCTGTCGGATACAACTATTTAGTTTGCACTCTTTAACTACTAGAATATATTTTAATTTCTTTAAAATATACTTTCTAGTGTTTTTGTAACACTAGTTTAATACTACCAGGTTTTATTCTAATCTCTGTTATTGTAAAACATTAAAATGTAAATAAAATTACTTTTGCTACCTGCTTACTCTCTTTTGTTGGTCTACATAACACATAAAGACTGCCACACTCGGGACACACACTACTCTCCCATTTTATTATACATTATATTTATTATTTACTATATATTATACTATACTATATATTATATTTGATCATCTGTTATATTGCTGTAATATACTATATTACTACATTTTACCTCATACTATATTATACTGTGCTATATGATGTTAATTTCATACTGTTTTATTGCATATATACTATATTATATTTCTATATTAATATAGACAAACACTAAGTATCATTACATAATAATATATATTAGTCTGGTGTACGCTGTTCACATATACTACACTTGTTTGCTACTTTGCTGCTATTAATCACATCACTGTCACTTTGCCTTGAAATTTTGACTCTAACTGCTCTCGTATAGTTTCTATTTTTATTTATATTCTCATTTTAGTTTCATATACCTCTTATTATTTATGTCTAAACTGTTCTCAATTTATCTGTACTTATTTCTGTTCTTGTGCTCCTGCAACAACTGAATATCCCCTCTGCGGATCAATAAAGGCTTATCATATCTGTATCTGGGTTTTACATTTTCTGTTGTTTCACTGCCTGTCCACAGCTTGCTTCAAGGCAATACAGGACACCACACTGTAATGATGGTAATGTTTATTTCAGGATACATATCAGTACATCTACAACTACTATGTACTAATTTTGAGCCACACTGTGAAGCAGTGGTGGATCAAGCAAGCGGCAACCACCAAGGATGAGTGTGATGAGCTGAGACACTTGTCAATCAAGCAAACACACCCTCCTAAACATGCTGCTATTAAAGCCTTAATAATGTTAAACAACAATTTTAAAATTCCCACCTAAAAACACATGAGAAAATGCTAAGATTTTGAGGTCCTAGCAAGACCATCTAAAAAACTGTTCCTGTCATCTTAAACTCTCATGTGTGCTGATGAGCAAGGCATCAATAAACAAACAAAATTAGTAAGATTATCCTGGTTAAATTAAACTTAATTTAGAAAAACTATTTAGATCAGACTTAGAAAATGGATCACCAGAATTTTTTTTCCTCACTTACCTCTCAGTGCTTCTGTATGTTCCTGTTTTCTGAAAAAAGTAAAACTAGCTAGTCACCAGAAGCAGGGTGGAAAGTCCCCATTATCGAAGTAAAATTCAGATCAACGAATGTTCTTTTTCTTATCATCTCTTAAGCATTGTTCTTTTTCGCTTAGTTTCATTGGCTGGGCATGCTTCTGAGCAACACAAATGCCTTCTTGGAGTTAGTTTGACTTTCATGTGGTTCAATCTGTCTAGCTTTCTTTCTCTAATTTGTTTTTTCCCGTGCTTAGGTGACCAAATTCATGAATACTGAAACTCCAGTGTCTCTAAGCACCTTGCGGGGGCCTAGTAATATCGATATGTGTTAAAAAGGTCTCTTTCCTCCGAGAGGTTATCAGTATCTGAGCCAAAGGACAGAGGGAGGTAAACCCCCCTCATTCTAGGTGTCCCTCTTCCTAATGCTATTCCCTCTGTTGAGGGCCAAGATTAGTATTTCTAATATTTAAAAAAAATGTAGAGACAAGGGGCCTTACCGAGGTTTTGTTGAAGAAGCCTTGGATGAAAGATGAAAGAGATCAAAATAGACAAGGTATTTGTCTTTCAGTAGATCAAATGATCTACTTGGTTTTATTCACAAAATCCCATATAGACTAAAAAAATGAAGCGTGCTGTCTCTCCAAGCTCTTGTTCCGTGTTCTCTCTCCCTCTCACTGTTACTCCTTTTATACCGTGGAGCTGAGAGGATTTCCACGCCTGCTGCACAGCAGGGCTTTCTTCCTATATATCCAAAAAAAAAACTGAATTCAAAGCTTCTCATTGGTTATAGAGAGAATGCATGCATGATCTATGTGAGCTGTTTTCTGAAAAAGGTAAAAAGAGCTGGTCACACAGAAGCAGGGTGGAAAGTACCTGCTATCTAAGCAAAAATCAGATCAACAAATCTTCTTTTTCTCAGTTTATCAGTCTCTTAGAATTTGAATCCTGCATCTGAATCTGCATCCCCAGCTACTTTAAAGCAATTCATTATGATTTAGATGCTTAATCATTTTGCCAGAAAAGAATGGAGGGTTTTAAGGGCCGAAACTAAATATGCAACTAATGAATTAAATGCTTAAATAAATGAATAATTAAATAATTATGTAATTTTATGCTTAATTGTCACCATAAATAAATAAATCACAAATTAGATGAGACATTAAATATATAAAGGTTAAATTTGTGCATGTATTTATAAATTTATATGTATTTATACAATTGTATATTTATGTATTCATTCATATATTAATTAATTAATTTACTTATTCAATTATTCACACATTTATATACCTATTTATAATTTGTTTTATATTTTTACATAGCAAAATAAATAAATCTGTCAACTTTATCCATCACAAGTCAACATTTTAGAGAACTGTTGCACTTTGAGACAGAAGGCAAGAGAATAAAAAGAGTAAAGAAACAAAACAAAAAGTCTAAAAAAGCTACAAAATGTAAAAACGGCCAAAAAGTCTAAACAAAAAGGAGAAGAGCTCCAAAAACCTAAAGAGTCTGAGAAGGCCTCCCTCCCCTCCGAATTACTCCTCCTTTTATACAACGGAGCAGAGGGCGGGGCGGGGGGTGTCACCAAATCTAACAACAGGCAGGGCTTCTACAACATATATGGTCAAAAACTAAGCAATGCAGATTCATTGGTTATACAGAGAACACAAACCTAATCGACGTAAGCAAAAAACCAAGTTCCTCTTTCTGAACCATGTCAGAACAATTTCTCAGTCACATATGCAGAAAGGTTATAGCTGTTTTTAACATCCTGTCTATCAGTTTCACCCACACACACAGTCATCTTCCTCCTTTTTGCGGTTGCTCGACGTATGAGAAAGTTCATCTTTTCAGTCTCTGGGTTACTTCCGCTTTTTGTCTTTTAGCGGCTGGCTGGATCAGCAGCACAATGCGCTCTCCCAGCAACATTAATATTAAATAGTTCCAGTATAGGCTATTTAAAATCAGTAGCTTAAACTTTATAAGATGCAACAGTGAAAAGGTGTGTGTCTTTATGGGAATAAAGTTGATCGTGTAATGAAAAGCACTCTAAAATGTATTGGGTGTCTTGATGATGACAGTGGCACCAGAACTAATACTGGGGAGCGGGTGGTTGTTTTGGCATATGCTGATGATGTTACTGTTATAATTAGGAGCCAAAATGAACATAATACTTGAACACCTTCAGCTATGTGAAGAGGTATCCGGTGCAAAATGAATTGATAACAAAACAGAAGGAGTCTGGTTTGGAAGGAATGACACTCGACCTGTGTTAATTAATGTTCAGGATAGAAATAACATGAAGATTTTAGGTGTGCAAATAAGTAATTAAAACTGCTATGAAAAAAACTGGGATGGCAAGGAAAGGGAAATAAAAGATGAACTACAGAAATGGGGGGAAAAAACCAACCAACTACAAAACTAGAATTTTAACAATATTGTTTTGTCTAAATTGTTGTTTCTAGCAACTGTTTTCCCTCCCAAAGAACAGACAATAAAGAAAATTGCAGTCAACTTTATGTGTGGAACCACCAGGGAAGTAACAAGGAATTTACTGTACAAAAGTAAAAAAGATGGCGGCCTTGGTGCTATCGGCCTGGGTTTAAAACTAAAGATAGTTTTCTGTAAAAACATTATTAAAGAAAGGCACCGTGGATTGGTGAAGCCCTGGGCTGGACCAACAAAAAAAGGACGTGCAGGGAACGCATTATAAACTTGTGTATAGTGATTTCAAGTTTACACACTTAAATATTGATTGGTTTGAAATGCCCAGTAAAAAAATATATACTAGCTTATATGATAGTGTTTTCCCCCTACAAAAATGTTGACGAATCTGACTCCCAGGTATGTTTTAAAAATATTTTTTAATAAAAAATTTCTAAGAAAATAAACGAGATATTATGTGGCTTGTATCAGTTGGCAGACCAGCAGTCCGAGCGGTGGTTAAGTGGAGCTCTTTTGTCAAAAATATGGAAGACGACACAGTGCAGTGGTCCTTCACCAAGTCAGCCATTAAACAAATTGTAACTGAACTGAAAAGACAAAGAACACTTTATTACTCTGATGACTTTGTTTGATTTCTCCCTTTGTATAATTTCAATAAAGTATTATTTAAAGAGGTGTCCTCTCCCTCACTGCCTGAACGAATGGTGCTTCTCAGTGGTACGTACATAAAAAGAAAAGCCTGGTTTACCAACTCCTTATACACATTTAGCAACAAACATAACAATCATATTAACAGCATGATGGTGGTCAAAATAAGGCTTACTAGTGTGGTATATCAAAACAAATACTGCAATTTAATTTTATAGTTGTAAAGCATTAAATAATAGAGTAGATATTGGATGAAGATCAATTCCTGATTTATTACTTCATTGAAATAGATAATTAGGATGTACAGTACACTTGCTTAAACAAATATTCATTCTAATTTGTTTTAAAAAAATTCTCATTTTATTACATATTTATTACATGTTCAAGTATTCTATATAATTAGCATTTGCTTTAGTTTGTTTTAATCTGCTTACAGGCTACAACAAACGGGATTATTTGTACCTTTTACAGCTTTGCAGGTAACCGAAGAGTTAACTTTACTGTTAAAACCAAATAACACCAACTTTTGGTCATGAGGGTTTAGCTGTCAGGGGCCACAAATGGGACCGATAGGGGCCATAATTTATTAAGAAGGTCCACTGTCAACTTAGTTTATTTTCCTGTGTAGACTGTGTATCCGAAACACTAAATATTCAGTGATGTTTCAGTAATTCATTGACAGAAATCCCCAAAAACTAAACTAAATAAACTATAATTGCAAAAGAAAGAGACATTTGAGTCAGAGGGCCTTGTTAAAAGTATTACTTTGCTTCACAATATACAAAAAAACAACAACAACAAACCATCCACCAGAATAATATTGACAAAAAAATACAGTAGTAGTACATCAGTACAGTGTAGTGCAACATGTTTCACAGTCAGCGGGAACTTACATTAATCAGCCACGAGGGGGAAGCAACAGCTCTGATAATTCTGTACAGTCCAAAATAATCAACATCCACTGAATATATTTACACTTCAACAAAGAGACACGAACAGGTTTTACTAGTGTGTCAGCTCAATTCAGTTTGCTTCAAATGAGACGGATGTGAATTAAAAAGAGAGAAGATAAATAATTAATTCCCTCTGTGTGCTTCGAGTGCTTTCTATCAGTGACTCCAACAGGTAAAACTTTAGTTAAAAAGCATTTAGCGGAATAAGAAGAGTTCACTTCTGAAATCTTATATGTTGATGTATGATTTCCAGTCCAGGTTAGAAGATTAACTCTGGACAAAGTATCATTTTGTCAGTCCAGAACATTTGATGTGAATAATTATCAAATGAAACAAAACATAAAATGCCCCAAAATCCGTGTGAGATGATCTGAACGCTGTCATGCTACGAGACTTGCAAAGAAAATTAAAAAGACACTTACTCTGAATTAATGCCTGTCTTTTGATTTAAACATGTCCCCATGTACATCCTCTATTCCATCATCATATTATGTATGTTATCTTCTTTCTTTACCAGCTTCCACCTCTTTTGTCTTTGCTTGTTGCCTTCGTTTATTTTCTTTATACTTACTAAACGCATGTTTCAAATAATATCTTGTCAAATTTGCACACTTCAAACATAAACTCTCCTCAGACTGATGGAAGGCCTTCCTACATGAACAAAACATTTACAGCTTTTAATGAACAAACGCATGTTGTTTCTTGTATAAATTGAATTAAAATATGAATTTGACTTTAAGTGGTAAATGAGAGGTTGTTAGTACTTTATTGTTAGTGAGAAATTCATACGGTGAATAATTATGGATTCATCCACTAATTCACCTGCTAATTAATGCTCTGCAGAAAGTAAATACTGTTGCTTTTGCCATTTATTTCAGGTCTCTGTTCCCATTTTCAGATATTTTACTGGAAAATTTGAAACATGAAATATGGAGCTACAGCCAGCAGCCGGGTAGCTTAGCTTAGCATAAAGACTGGAAACGGGGAAAAAGCTAGCCTGGCTCTGTCCAAAGGTAACAAAACCAACAAACAAGAAATAATCCCACACAACACCCAGTAAAAGCACAATTTGTTGTTTTTGCACTTCAGTTTCAAACAAACGAGATAATATTAGTGACCTGTTTCCCCGTTTCCAGTCTTTTTGCTAAGCTAAGCTAGCTGGCTGTAGCTGCATATTTACCATACAGATGTGAGCGTGGCATCGATCTCATCTAACTCTCAGCAAGAAAGCGAATGTGCGTATTTCCCAAAATGTCAAAATATTCCTTTAAAAGGGGAGCGTCATTTATTTTATTTTATTTTATAGTTCTTATCATTTTGCAAGCAGTAATGTGGGATTCAGTGGTGGGTTACTTCAGTTTGGAACGAAACTCTTTACTCTTTCTTTTTAAATTTACATAGAGAATAACAAAAGTGACACAGAATGAAGAGTTAAGTCAAAAGGTTGGACTGAAGTTCATTTAAAATACAAAAAATAAGCATCTTGTTTCATCCCTTCAACATGCTCAGTTTGATTAGGATTAATTATTGTTGTTACCCACATTTGGTATGATTATATAACTTAAAAGCTAACTTAAACTGCATTAATCCCTCAATCTATCCATACAATCCGGGCTCAACTGGTAACAGCTTACCTGAATCTCATTACTTTTTTAATTATTATTTCATTTCTCTGATCCCTTATAGTTTTGGGGCACAAACATTTAAAATGCATCTGTTTAAATATTATTGTTGTGAACATAACAGCTGCTGGCAGCTCCAGCTGAGAAATAGCACCATCAGGCTTTGAAACAACATATTAGTCCAACATAAAAGAAAACTACCGAGTCAAAAACAAATACTTGAAATACATTTTTTCCTGCTCACTTTTGTTCAGCCTATACATCTGTCCGTCTTCATCTCGAACTACCCTCACCTGCCCAACCTCTTTGCAAACGTGTAACAACCACCCCCAATTTGTGATGGTGAAGAAGACATTGGAGACAATGAAAAATCTCCATGTCATAGTTGGTACCATACGTTATCATATATTGTGGAGCTTCATTTTTAATTTGTTAGCTGCATCTCTTCCTCTCTCTTTGTCTCCTCACACCTCTTCTGTATCTTTTGTTCCCTTCACCCCTCCCTTCCTCTCTTTTTCTCTGTGATTTTGGAAAGCCCTTTCTCTCGTTCGCTCTCTCTCTACGTGATGTTGGATATGGGCTCGCTGATTTTCAGACACCTCCAGTAGATGGTTCTTGCCATGGTGAACAGAACGAGCAGGATCAGCAGCACCCACGAAACGTAGATCCCTTTAGCGTGCTGGGCGGGCTTCCACGTACCAGCCTGAACACAGAGACAGACATGCAAAAGATGTTCAAAGTTTTTGAAGTAGCTGTATCCAACCTGAAGAGAAATCTGGGGGGCCACAGGAGGATTAAAGGAATAAGAAAAATACCTATTTATCTATCTTTTTCTGTTTTTTTCTCCTTGTGATGTGTCAGGCCTAAAGAGGATACTTTCACCTCTTTAGGCCTCTACAAATGAATTAAATGAAATAATATGAAATTGAAAAATCCCTCTTTGCTAGGGATGGGTTAAGATCGTTACTAGACCTCTCTGTCTGGGACAGGTAGGAGTCAAAACTGAACACGGAGAATCAGCGTTGAGTTTTTATGCACCACATATCTGGAACAAGCTTCAGGTCTGATGCAACTCTCAGTTCTTTTAAATCAAGGGTGAAGACTTTTCTGTTTGCTGCCTTTTGTTAAATGAAATTTGAGGCTTTTGATTCATTTCTTACACTGCGCTGTAACTTTTACTCTCCTGTTTTATCTTATTTTAATTGTATTTAAATGTCTTCTTATGTTGCTTTTACATTTTTTCTTGATGCCTTTTATGTTTTATGTAAAGCACTGAATTGCCTTGCCTTACTACTACTCTTACCAATACAGCTTATCGATCCGATACAGCGTATCGATACAGTTCTTTTTGTTATGAAACGCACCCATATTTATAGCTAAACAATCGGCTGGCTAATGGTTACTTTCAATCATTGACCCATGTTTGTATAATTTAACTCCGTGTGGGCTCTAGGCTGCTAGCATACATAACATACCTGAGGTGGACGAGGCAACAGAGGTGAACTATGAGCTAGGCGGTCGAAAACTGTGCATTTCTCCGCCTGTATGTGATGCACTTTTCAAAAGTTTGCTCGTGTTTCTGCCATTACATGTAAAAGACTTGCTGCACTTTGTGGCAACGAGCATTGAGAGACACCTCTTTTGGACTAGGAAGAGCGAAAATGCATCAGAGATGAATGTCTTAAATTATTGCAAATTAGAAACGGAGCTGTTGAGATAAAAGGTGCAAGATAACGTTTATGTAGCCTAAATAAGTAGGAAATCTATCGTCTCACATACTGAGAGCAGAAATGGTAACGTCAGAGCTTTTCAACACTACGGTCTTTAATACTTTAGTCTCGGGGGCCCGTTTAATACCAGGTTTCGGTCTCTACTCTTGGTTGAACTTCTGATTTCTCACATCCACACCAAGGCCATAAGCTGAGATTCGGGGTCACAAGTAGACACTGCTACATTTTGAGGAGTCACAAGACAAATAATTTAAAACATAAAGTATATCTAAAGAACAGTTTTGAGACTAAATACTATTTTTTTTCCCGTTAAAGTTTTTTTAATTATTAAAATTATTCGAACAGCAGATCTAAGGACAGAGGGTGTTGTACGCTGTACAGATTGTAAAGCTCCTTGAGGCAAATTTGTGATTTGTGATACCGGGATATATGAATAAAAATGTACGGAACTTTTCTACAAAGTTTTACATGTTTAAACTGATTACATGTCCTGAAGACTCATTGTAAATCATATTTCTGATATAATCTATCACATGTGAACAACCACATTTTCATCCACACAAAATCAAGACTTCAGTTTGTTTTACCAACATTTTAGAAATTATTCTGAATAAATATGAAACTATCATTACTCAAATGTCTTCACACACACACAGACACGAACCATAAGTCCTGCAGTGGAGGCGGCAAGGACTACGAAAAGCAGGAAGCACAGCAGGCTCCTCCTCCTGGGGTACCGCCGACCAATAGAAGAGCTGGACATAAAAGCCAGAAAAATATTGAATAGTCAAAACAAAACTGTTTGTGGGACTGTTTTATCACAAGACAAGGTGAAAGAGGTTTACCCCTCTTTACCTCTCTCACACACACACACACACACACACACACACAGAACTGTTGAGGTACTTACACTTTTCGGCAGTGTGGACATCGGGCCAAGGTCCGGTCTGAAAACTCTGTCCACTGGAAGAGGAAGTGAAACGTCAGTATGAAATCGCAGAAAGCTTCATCAGCAAATCTTTCTGTAACAACTGTAGATGTGTTATTAAAATTAAAAAAAATATAGAAGTGAAACTTGCACTGTCAGTTATAATGTACCGTATCCATGTGTGTGTGTGTGTGTGTGTATTTGCGTCCTACCAGGAATGTATTGGAGCAGTGTCCACAGATGATCCTGATGCCAACGGGCGGATGTATTGGTTCAGGACTGTCACTGCCGATGTGAACTGGTCCCAGATTGATGATACGTTTACTGGCAGAAAAAAAAACAGTTTAAAAAAAAGTGATCATTTTAAACAACTAAAAGCTGGTGGGGCTTGCACGTAAATTCAGATCAGATTCAGATTCAAGACAACCCTGACCACTTCCACATCAACTGTATAAGATACAAGTGTGAGAAAAGTCAATTGATTTTTATGCATCCATATTTTTTTTATTTACTGGATCCTGACCCTTTTCACTAGAGCTGGGTATCAATCCTCAATTTTGTCAGTTTTAGACTGTATTGTATTTAGGCCAATTTTTTCGTTTTCTTGCTGCTCGTGTTTAGACAACAAACATTTGAGAATGTGGGCTTATTTTGTTAAAGCTGCTAATCTATATTTTATGTCAACAATGGATCACATGACTACTTTAATGTGAAAGGCGTCGCTTGTAATAACGTCTGCAGCTCCACTCAGCTCTACTGAGCGTTTTAGTTTCTTACAGCTCATTGATTTGGTTTTCTGGCCTGAGCGTTATTGTTCTGCATCATCTTCAGCATCATTCCCGACAGCAGGCAGACGTTTTCGGCAAAATAAACTCTGTACACTACCTGCCCAGCACCAAACGACAGACAGACAAAGTTAGCATCTAGCTGGTGAACATAGTGGAGCATTTAGCAGCTGAAGAGACATATTTTTCTCAGGAGTTGGTGGAGAACAAAAATAGAGCTAAAAAGGAGTGGAATTACATTCGTCAGGTGGACAGAAACACCACTATAAATGACTGATAATGTTACACCATAACTGCTGGATGTTTAAATAAGTTTGCTATCAAGTTCGCCATAAAAACTTTATAAAGGTAATAAAATATCAATGTTATGTTTACGTTTTGTAGAAACTAATAGATCAAAATTCCAGTAATTTTCCTGTAAGAGTGTTGTTACCCATCCAATCTAGTTTTCGCCATTGTCTCTGAGAAATGTGCGTTTTTGGTGAGACACTGACAGCTCCAAAGTCTGTTTGAAAAGACTTAATGCAAAGATATAGAGTACAATAACAAGAGCAACCCAGCTGTGATGATTTATACCTGAGACGAGATACAGTCCAGCTGTTGCTCCAATGAGATTTTGGCTGATAAGATGTTTTAATTTTTGCAAAAACCTTTCTTTTCTGGTGCAGCTCAAATAATAAAAGATAAAAGAAAACTATTAAAAGAATCCCTCGGGCCCGCTGTACCAGTAGAATGACTTCAAAAGAACTGCAGCTCATTAACACTATCTCATCCATGACTGTATTTTGCTGAATGGATGACAGATGAATGGCTTCTTCTGCACAGATGGTGTGATTACAAGCCAAAGCTGAGATGGGCGAAAAACGATCCCACACTGTTTCTCCGTCTCACCAGTATGGTCTTGGACAGGCGATCCTCTGCGACGTGACTTTGCAGATCAGCAGACAGTTACACGGACAGCGGACATACTTCTTTCCAACAGGAGCGTTCTTTATCGGCTACAGAGAGATCGATGAAGAGACAAAGGAGAGAAGAATAAGAAACCTAAAACTAAACCCTTTTTCATTTTCAGATTTCTCCCCATTTTGGGGTTCTAAAATAGTTCTCAGTGGTTATATTTTGATCTCATCGGCAGAAATTCTGCACATCTTCTCAGATGAGACGAAAGACTTTGAAATTTGAGACACTGTCAATGTCTGGTCGGTGAAACGTGACACTCAGAACAACGTTCTCAACCTTCAGATGCTTTAAGATCTGTGAAAGCATTTCTAACACGGTAAAAAGCTAACAAATCTTTTTTGATGTGTTATGTGATTACATGTTGATAAATCAGCTTCTAACATTAGGTAAAAATGTTACATATTTCTATGGGAAAACTGAACTGCTGCAGCAGCAAAAACAAACATGAGGCAGCAAATAAAAACTGTATATAACAAATGTAGAAAAATACAACACTGATTCCTGTATTTCAGTGTTGAAATTAGCACACAAAGTGTTTCAATGAAGCAAAGAGAGAACTAAACAACAGAGCAGTCATCAAAATGGTGCTTAGGTAATGCTAATATTAACTTAATATTTTTAAAGACATTTTGAACAGCTGAGTTGCTGCATACTGTTTCTCGTTCATGGGTAAAGCGATGTTACACAATACACTGTAACACATAAACTGGAAAAAATGTGGACAAAAGAGAAGCTGTGAGCAACAGAGGGTCAGAGGCCGAATCCACTGGTCCAGTGTCCTTTGATACAACACTGAAGAAGACTCATCTACTGTGTCTGAATCCACCTCTGCATGACTCACCGTAGCTTCGTTGCAGATGCTGCACTTCACCACATGCTGGTGCGTCTTGCCCTCCACAGATATGGCGCTCTGACAGACCCGGCAGCTGATGACCGGAGCGCTGCTGCTGTCCGGGCTGCCCTGTGGTGAATAGGGGGGTGGAGCATCACCTGGTACCACCGAGCTGGGGAACGGCGCCAAACCTGGAGAGAGAGGCAACCAGGAGGAAAAACTGTTTAGTTACTGTAATGTTTACTGTACCTGAGTTTCAGTGCCAATACCAAAATGATTTTTCAATACCAAACTTTGAGAAATGTGAATGTTTTACCTTTTTTTTTTTTTTAGCTTTGCTAGCGCTGTTGCTCTGAGGATAGAAATGCCATTAGCCTCAGCTGCACTTTGTGTTTTGTGCTAATTAGCAAATGTTAGCATGCTAACACACTACACAAAGATTGTGAGCATGGTAAACATTGCCTGCTTTAGAGAGAGCGCCATTCACAGAGCCACTAGCATGGCTGTAGACTCTTTATCGTTATTTAGTTGCTAGTTATAAAAGAAACCAAACTTCTCTAATGTTAGATGCTGTCTAAACACAAGCAGCTGTACAACAATTTTGCATGAAAAAAGTAACATTTGCAAAATGTTAATTTAAATTAGGGACCGGCTTCCTTGACTGAAACAAAGACCACTTCCACTAACATCATAAAAAAATGAATGCACTTTTATGAAACAAAACAATAACCTTGATGGAAAAACATTGCAGATGCGAAATATTTTGAATAATGTGAATATTTTGACAAGTGATCACAAAACAGGATGTCAAAAGCTTGCTGGGGTAAACCCTGGTATCTGACCACGCGTTTGATGGCAGCTCCTCTACTTCAGTTTTTGATACAACAGGAACATTTTGGTCATTCCCAGAAAAGTGTGTATGGGCTCACAATATGATAACTATAATGCTTTGTACACCAGTTTTATCAATCTGCTCTGTTTATCAGGACACACAGTGGGTACACAAACAAAACTCAGTTTTATCAGTTAACATGGCTTAATCAGTGAGTGGCACATCCAAAGGCCAAACTTTATCAAGGGTAATACAGGAAGGGAAGAAAGGAGGGATAAAAGCTGAGTGTGAAAGAGAAGATTTAAGTTCACAGTTAATAAGAAACAACACAGGAAGACAGAAAAAAGAGGTTACAAGATCAAATAAGGAATGAGGCAAATAGTCTTTGGCAAGCCTGGATACAATGTTAGAATACTTAACTACTTGAAACTGAATTATGGCTGGTTATTTTCATTATTGATTCATCTGTGCATGTATATCTTTGTCTGGAAATATTGAAAAAAAGCCCTTCACATGTTCTCTGAGCACGATGTGATGTCTTAAATTGCATATTTTGTCCGTCTACCAGACCAAAAGATATTTAATTTACAATGATATAAGAAAAGCAGCAAATCCTCACATTTGAGAAGCTGTAACCTGCGATTGGAAACTGTTTTTTCTTGATACATGACTTTATTTATTAAAAATGAATGTTCTGTTGATCAACTAATCGCTTAATCAACTAAGATAAATAATAGATATAGATAACTCTAGATGTACTCAAATTTCAAAAGGTTTTGTTACAGCAAATAGAGAGCCTGGCTGAACTTTGACCTTTTGTCCACGATGCAAACCACCAACCAAACTGACCACAAATCAGTTTCGTGCGTGTCATTGTTTTTGATAAAATAGCCCATTTTATTTACCAAACATCAGCTTCACATTTCTTCTATGGTGTGCGCATATTTGAGATCGTTGTCACTACATGGTGGCAGCCTAAAATGTTGGTAAACTTAATTCACAAAACATAAAACGTGTGTAAAGTGAATTGCTGAATCCCTGTGTCTGTTAACTACATTATTTACATTTAACGTTAGCCAATCTGCTAGCTAGCTAGCTTGCAAACTTAAACTAAAGCTAGCTAACGTTTGTTTACAAGTTGACGACAATCTCCAGCCTGAATACAAACTAAAATTGTCTTTGTGGCTGTTCCAAATAAATATGTCTATAAATATGTCTGTGTCGCTCTGGCTAGGGTTGCAAACGAAACAGCTGACATACTCTGTGGTTTTGACGGGTATCCATGCGAGCTGACCCCGGGAGAGAAGCCGTTGGTCCCGTCGTGTTGCTCGGACAGCAGCGGCGACCGTTCCCCGTCCGCCATCGCTCCCACCGGACCCCGGCCGTTTGAAACGAGTCTTTGCTGCGGCTGAGAGCCCTCAGACCACCGAGAGAGATTTCTGGAAGAGTAGCTGAGGAAATTTCAACCCCAAAGCCTGTCAGTTTGGGTCTTTGACATCCACATGACACGGCGAGAAAGCTGAAGGCGGAAGCGAAATAACAAAAACATCTGTCACATGACTGTGATCTGAGTCACTGCTGTGATGGACAGCGCGCTCGACCAATGAGAGAGCTCGGTTGGAATGGGTGGGTTCAAAGGCGCTGCTTGATTGGTTGGATTGTTTGACAGTCAGGGCCGCGTTCAAATACTAATACAAAGCGTCCTTTACTTGGGGGTGTAGACCCTTTTCAAGCAGGATACTGCGAGGTTTAGATTAAATTACAGCTTCCTTCGTTTCCGTCAGTGGTGGAAGAAGTACTCCAATCCTTTACTTAAGTAAAAGTAACAATTCCACAATGTAAAAATACTTTGTTACAAGAAAAAGTTCTGCATTCAATGTTACTTGAGTAAAAGTATGTAAGTATTACCAGCAACATGTACTTTAAGTATCAAAAGTAAGAGTACTTGCTATGCAAAATGGCCCCTTTCAGAGTGTTAAATTATGGAGCCTTCAAGGTCCCGCAAGACGATATATTTTTTTAATCTTATGCACACAAGATAAGATAATAAAACATATAGAGACTTCAGGGTGATGTAGGAGGTCGGGAGCCCAGACGTCAGGACTCCTTCTCCAGCATTTTACCAATAACTCAAAAACCGGAGACTCAAAGAAGGCACTGGAGACAGAGTTCAATGCAATAGAGTTTATTCTTTCACAAGAGATAAACCCGAGCCCGAGAACAAATGAATAGAAGCATCCTGCGTTCCCCTTTTTATTGTACTTAGTGCCTGCCTGCCTACTTTATTTTTCAGATCCATCAGTTGCTGTGTATGTCTTTAACACCTGTGTGTGATGTGTGTGTGTATCTGCTTTTTGCTATGTCTTTAACATGTGTATTAGTACCACTTAACATCATATTTGGTCTAGGTATGGGTTTAGTTTACTATGTACAATAAAACAATATACTGAAGGTACAGATTCGACCGTATGGAAAACCTTTAGTGCCAATACACGTAACACATTCATGAAAGACTAATAAGGTAACTTAAACTTCATTGTTCGATTATAAAGATGCGAAAAAGCAACCAAACCACACCTTCTGTTTTGTTGCGGGGCAATTTACAACTTTATCAGTCTCACAAGTACATGATGACCTCACGTAAATCCCAGCAGAGTTTCTCGCAGCTCCAACCTGAGCAGGTCTACTCTACTGAAAACACCTGTGAGGCTATGTGGGGCCTTTAATCTACAACAATGCATCATATTTAATATGTCTTCTATCACAGTAACTAGTAAATATAGCAGTTAAATAAATGTAGTGGAGTAAAAAGTACTAGTATATTTCCCTCTGAGATGTTGTGTATAATTGTAAAGTAGCATCAGTTGGATATACTTAAGTAAAGCACCTTAAAATTGTTCTTAAATGCAGTACTTGAGTAAATGTATGCATCATATTTAATAAGTTGATCATGTTTTGTATATGAAAATCAAAATAACTAGTAACTACAGTAGTTAAATGAATGTAGTGAAGTAAGGAGTACAATATTTCCCTCTGAAATGTTGTGGAGTATAAAGTAGCATAAATGTAAGAGTACCTCAAAACTGTACTTAAGTACAGTACTTGAGTAAATGTACTTAGTTACTTTCCACCTATTTTTCAAGAAAACGTGGTTTTGCCTTCAAGATCTTACTCAAAGACGACAGTCAATGGAATTGTCAGCACACGAACACAGGACAACGGAGGTAAGTGCAGATACGATGAAGGTTTATTGCCACAGTAGTAGATGTACACAGGAGGAGCAAAGTAGTAACCAACTTATGCAAGGACTAGAAATGTCTATGAAAGTCTTATCTGTAGTAGCAGTCCGCTCCTTTCACTGACAGTGACGAGTGCACACACAGGTTGAGGGGAAGCCAGAATACGTGGCGTTCTTCTGTAGAAGAGCGAGTCCGGTAGTACCTCATGGTAGAGTTGAGACCAGACAGTCAGTGACCCGGGGAAGTGTTGCTTTATAGTGCAGTGGATTGATTGGTGGCAGGTGTGTGTAATCAGTATTCAGGTAATTGTGATCTGATGACTGTGGTGGGTGGAGCTGGTGGTGTCTGTGTTGGCTCCCTGACAGGAATCTCTATTCTCAAGGTATTTTACTTGCAGCAAGGAATCAATACACTTCAACAGCACAGACTGCCTGAGAGCAGTCAACAGTGATCTTTTATACACATATACAAACAAGTCATACTCCAAGGTTGCACATCAGATAACCACTCCAGCGTGACAGCAGTTGGACTCGACCTTGTGGTTCTTATCTTCAGAGGCGATGGATCCGGTTCTGCTGCTTCTCTGTGCTTTCAGTTCATTGTGTGTGATAGTTTAACATTCTGTATTTTTCCACCAGTTATGTGGAGGACTATCATTTTATTGGTATTATTATTTAATACTCCAATGCAAATTGTTAAAATATGTTCATTATGTCCTCAGTTGTATATTGATGTAATGCTGTACTGTTCTGTATTATGCATATACGTATGCCACAAGGGGGCACTAGAGTGTGAGCAGCAAAAGACGCATTTGCGTTATTATGTTTGTCCCGGTTTATTTACGGTTGACTCTTATTGAAGACTGTCTGACCGTGAGACTGATGTGTCGGCATCTAGAAAAAATAAATATGCCAAGAACGGCTAAAGATGGTACATCTCTCGTCCACTCTTTTCCTCCGAATGCAACGCTAGCTGCAACAATAGTGTAGTACAACTCAACACAAATGTACCAAATCAAAGTACGATTACATTTGTAAATGAATTTTCATCATAAAGCTTTGAAGAGAATGAACATTTAAAAAAAAATCCTTTTATGTTTATACTAAATGAATAAGACATTGTTGTAAAGGAAATGTTATTTTCAATCATTAATTACTTTAATTTATTAATTAACGGTTCTTTAATAATGTAAGATTAGTTTGTTTGAACCACTTTTTCACAATTAGCTTATTAGATTCTGCTCAGTATTTTGTATCAGCCTAAATAATAAAAACACTTAAAAATGTTTTTATGTGTAAAATGTTGGACTTGGCTGAAAATAAAGTTTTGTTTAAACCACATCTTCTTTTGCTCTTCGCTTTTAAAAAGCTGTTTAGACAATAAACATCGTTTTACAGCCAAATCTAAATCTTTGATTTCATTGTTATTTACAGTTTAACCTTCATTTCATCCCATCGAGACTGAGAGACCTGAGTACATGAAAAGATCTATAACTGTATAGATAAAATAATTACATCACAGCAAAGTCTATGATTCATAATTCACATTTACTGTACGTGTGTCATTATCTTTCGATATATTTATATTTATATAAGTGCAGCGTCATAAAAAAACAGAAAAAGACGAATGAAAAAGAAAAAAATCTAAAATGACTTAACCCTCACATGTAAAATACATACAGGACATGATAATTGTCACGGATACGCCAGGCTCCACCCTCCACTAATCATCCACACCTGCCCCCAATCACACTCATGCTCCACATTAGCTCCCAGTCACAGCCTGCATAAAGGCCCTGCACTCACCTGAGTATGTGTCCGACCTCGTTCATGACAAGGACTCTATAGGCTACTCTGCATAGGACTTGTCTCCAAGTGATCCCCCAGTCTCTAAGCGATCCCCCAGTCTCCAAGTGATCCCCCAGTCTCTAAGCGATCCCCAGTCTCCAGCGATCCCCCAGTCTCCAAGTGATTCCCCAGTCTCCAGCGATCCCCCAGTCTCCAAGTGATTCCCCAGTCTCCAAGTGATTCCCCAGTCTCCAAGCGATCCCCCAGTCTCCAAGCGATTCCCCAGTCTCAAGCGATTCCCCAGTATCCAAGCGATCCCCCAGTCTCCAAGCAATTCCCCAGTCTCCAGCGATTCCCCAGTCTCCAAGCGTTTCCCCAGTCTCCAAGCGATTCCTCCAGTCTCCAAGCGATCCCCCAGTCTCCAGCGATCCCTCAGTCTCCAAGCGATTCCTCCAGTCTCCAAGCGATCCCCAGTCTCCAGCGATCCCCAGTCTCCAGCGATCCCCAGTCTCCAAGCGATTCCCCAGTCTCCAAGCGATCCCCAGTCTCCAAGCGATTCCCCAGTCTCCAAGCGATCCCCAGTCTCCAAGCGATCCCCAGTCTCCAAGCGATTCCCCAGTCTCCTGCGCCTCCTGTCTCCAGCGATCCCCAGTCTCCAGCGATCCCCAGTCTCCAAGCGATTCCCCAGTCTCCAAGCGATTCCCCAGTCTCCAAGCGATCCCCAGTCTCCAAGCGATTCCCCAGTCTCCAAGCGATTCCCCAGTCTCCAGCGATCCCTCAGTATCCAAGCGATCCCCAGTCTCCAAGCAATTCCCCAGTCTCCAGCGATTCCCCAGTCTCCAAGCGCTTCCCCAGTCTCCAAGCGATTCCTCCAGTCTCCAAGCGATCCCCAGTCTCCAGCGATCCCTCAGTCTCCAAGCGATTCCTCCAGTCTCCAAGCGATCCCCAGTCTCCAGCGATCCCCAGTCTCCAGCGATCCCCAGTCTCCAAGCGATTCCCCAGTCTCCAAGCGATCCCCAGTCTCCAAGCGATTCCCCAGTCTCCAAGCGATCCCCAGTCTCCAAGCGATCCCCAGTCTCCAAGCGATTCCCCAGTCTCCTGCGCTCTCCTGTCTCCAGCGATCCCCAGTCTCCAGCGATCCCCAGTCTCCAAGCAATTCCCCAGTCTCCAGCGATTCCCCAGTCTCCAAGCGTTTCCCCAGTCTCCAAGCGATTCCTCCAGTCTCCAAGCGATCCCCCAGTCTCCAGCGATCCCTCAGTCTCCAAGCGATTCCTCCAGTCTCCAAGCGATCCCCCAGTCTCCAGCGATCCCCCAGTCTCCAGCGATCCCCGAGTCTCCAAGCGATTCCCCAGTCTCCAAGCGATCCCCCAGTCTCCAAGCGATTCCCCAGTCTCCAAGCGATCCCCAGTCTCCAAGCGATCCCCCAGTCTCCAAGCGATTCCCCAGTCTCCTGCGCTCTCCTGTCTCCAGCGATCCCCAGTCTCCAGCGATCCCCAGTCTCCAGCATTTCCCCAGTCTCCAAGCGATTCCCCAGTCTCCAAGCGATTCCCCAGTCTCCAAGCGATCCCCCAGTCTCCAAGCGATTCCCCAGTCTCCAAGCGATTCCCCAGTCTCCAAGCGATTCCCCAGTCTCCAGCGATCCCTCAGTCTCCAGCGATCCCCCAGTCTCCAGCGATCCCCCAGTCTCCAAGCGATCCCCAGTCTCCAAGCGATCCCCCAGTCTCCAAGCGATTCCCCAGTCTCCAAGCAATCCCCCAGTCTCCAAGCGATCCCTCAGTCTCCAGTGATCCCCCAGTCTCCAAGCGATCCCCCAGTCTCCAAGCGATCCCCCAGTCTTCTGCAAAGTCTTCCGCCTACAGACTTCCCTCTCTCTATACCCACCATTTCTGGCTGCCATCCAATAAAGAACATTCTTTTCCGTAACAATAATCCAGTAAAATGAGACTTTAGTTTTAATTAATAGTGATTCATGGGTGAAACGATCAAATCTGTCAAGAAGAGGAATGAGGAGCTGCTGCCAAAAGACACCTGACACACCACTGAGTCACCAAACCACCAAGGCTGGCTTTATTTGAATGACGTTCTTTGCCACCGCGGCATAGCAGACATATTACTGAAAGTTATTTTCTGGATTCAATTACATTTTCTCACGCTCGCCCTTGCTTATTATTTTTTTTCAGCACCCATTAAAAACTGGACGGTCCGCTTATCAGATTTTGTCTGAGACAGTGATGGTTTTCACACAAGGGTCCACACAGGTGCTGAGACTGTGCAGACATCAAATGGTTCATTGTTCATTGTTGGGGCAACTCATCGGATAATACTGCATCACAACGCCAGGGGACTGTAAGGTGTCAGCATGGACTCTTTGATCCGTGCAACTAACAGCTGTGGCACTTCGGATAAAAAATACAATCCTGTTTTTTTTTTTTAAATGAAACAGCGAGACAAGCTGATTTCTACCTTGACAACTGATTAAGACGACTCCACTCAATCGGCCATAATCTTGTAACAAGAGCGAGAAACCCTTCCTCGTTCCTGGTGTATTGTTTGATTTCAAACCGAACAATCTTCCGTGTGGAAGAGGAAAAAAAAAGAAGCCAAATAGAAAAGGCGAGAGAGAGAAAGAGAGGCCGTCTGTGTTCACCATGTGGCTCTCCGTGATGCTGCTGCTGGTCTGCAGCAGCCAGGCTACTCATTTTTATGGAACAGTGATGACTTACTACCCCAAAAACACCAGCGCTGCCGGATCTGTCACGGTACGTACGGTTTCGTTTTAATCCACTTTATTCACCGTTTGAAATTTGACAGTGTGAAAAAAAAGTGATGGTCTAACAGTGGGCTATTTCTGGGATGTGGGTAACACAGTAGAAAGTGCAGTAAATTCGGTATCTTACGTCCTCAGAAGTCCTAAGAACAATGCAACAGAGGGGACTCTCTCTCTCTCTATATATATATATTTTGAAATATACTGTACAATAAATATTTTTCCCTTCAAAAACGATTAATAGAATTTGGTAAATATCTTTCCATGTTGTCTGTACCTGGACCACGTGGCAATAATCCTGTTAAGAAAACAAGAGATTTAATCAGAAATCAGAATCAGAAATACTTTATTGATCCCTGAGGGGAAACTCTTTCTCTTTTGTTACAGCTGCTCACTGTCACGTCAGCGCACACGGGAACAGAAGTACTAAGCAAAACATATAATACAATATAATACAGGCAAGATAAATTAAGTACAAAGTGGAAATAAGTATAAAATTTAAAAAAGTACAAAGTGGATTTAGAGGTTGATGATAAGTATGTACGGTATAATAATACTATGTAATAAGTAAGTAATAGTGCATGAACTGTCACGTTAAGTGTAGCTTATTAAGATGATGAAGTCTTAGCAGGATCACAGACAAATGCATGTCTTCAAAGTAGCATGTTCTTTTTTTTTTTAGCAGCCCAATAAACTTTGAATCATTAAATGCCATTACACGTCTCCACTGTAACACCACAGGTGGTCCTGCGCTACAAGCTGAACTTCCACTCCTGCACAAATTTAAATTGGACATGTCTCAGCGGTGACTGTGGGACTGAGAGCTTACAGCTGAACACTGTTGACATGGAAAACAGTGGAGAGTGGTGCCAGACAGAAGGGATCTCGACTCGGCTGCTTCCCAGCAACGCTCCGTTTCAGCTGTGGTGAGTGGCACCAATACCAAACACTTCAAATCACTGAAGGGGGGGTCCAAGCTGATGACTGAGTTGATTACTTACATTAAGACTTTTATTTTGTTTTTTACAAGTTTCCTGAAATGTTATGGTTCAATGTGCAAAGATTTAAATATGTGTTAACTTCCAGAACAGAAATCCAAACATTTGGATGAAGCCAGGTTCAAAATTCTTGTTTCATGTTGTTGGCATATTAGAGTCAAAGGTTTTTACAGAGGGGATTTAGAATATCTCTATCTATCACTCCATAAATCATAAAACACTGTCAACAGCCATGAAACAAATCAATTTCACTATGCTTTTATCAGAATCAGAAATACTTTATTGATCTCCGAAGGGAAACTCTTTGTTACAGCAGCTCGCCTTTACGTCAGTGCACACAGGAGAAAGTACTAGCAAAAAATATAATACAGGTCAGAAAATAAATGAAGTACCAGGTGGTTATAAGTATAAAATAAAATAAATGTGAAGTACCAAGTGGGTTTACCGGTTGATGATGATAATACGGTATAATAATACAATGTAATAATATAAGTAATAAGTAGTAGTGCATGTACTGTCAAGTTAAGTGTAGTTTATTAAGATTATTATGAGACAGTGGATATTGCACAGCAGTAATGGAGGTATGAATAATATCAATAAATAGGAAAAACTGCTGCTCTGGTGGCTTCATGCAAAACAATGATTTAATAACACACTTTATATTAGGACATAATATCTTGGAAGTTAGCTGTACACACCTACAGTACATGTGTACACTCGGGATCTGTGCAGCACAGTAAAAACTGACGTTCTCATTAACTTCCACTGAAGGTTTAATGGTGGTAACTGGATAGATAACATCGTAAATGGCATCACATCATGGAGAGCTGTGACTCTGGTGGAGCTGAGGAGCCGGTCGGACACCGGCCAGGCCAACAGATCACCTCAGACCACCATCCTGCCAGCTGTCAGGTAAGCCTACTCACTGTTTGTATTTCTATCTTTTTGTTAGTAATTATACACCTTCTGTATTTAAACAATTGTATGTGTCACATTCTGGCATCAAAATACCATTAGCACCTTCAGCACCTCACATAGTCTAATTACTTGTCGTAAGCAACAAAGTCAGATGAAAGGAGTTTGTATTGTATCTTCATCTGAAAATGTTGGGTGTTATGTTTAGTCCTTTGTCTTCTTCACGCATCAATAACTCCAAAGCAGGTTGAACAAGTTGAACTGATGAAGTGAATCTGCAGCCACAGTATCACCATTCGAAATTCTCTCCGCTGCATTTTATTTGGTAGGGTAAACTGTCACAACTAATTTAAAAAAAAAAAAAGAAGAAAAAACAAAGCTAAACACAAGTGTTTTTTCCTTAGATTTAAACTTGTTGTGCCCAGATAAAAACCTTTAAAGGGGAAATCTGTTGACTTGTGATCAAGTTCAGGTTCAAGCATGAGTTTCCTGGTGAAAACATTGAGGAACAAGTGAGTCACTTTACATTCAGCATCCAATCGAAACAGAATGACATTCACTAGATTAACATTTAACATTCAAAAAATACCTCTGCCTGGACAAGACAATCCAACATTTACTTTGGCACAGCTAGGTTGACTAATTGGCTGATGTTTTACATGGAAATCAATGCAGGAAAGGTTGAGCACTGCCAAAATTACCAATGTCCTCTCTCTCTCTCTCTCTCTTTCACAGAGTTCCTTCAAACTGTCAGAGAGATTTCAACCTGTTGGCGTTTGACCCTGACGGAGACGAGGTTAAATGCAGATATGGAAACACAACGTTAGAGTGTAACCTCTGCACACCGCCGTCTGTTCTCAGCCTCTCACCTGTGAGTCGCCAAAGTCAAGTCCGTCCAAAACACATGGGCTACTGTACATATTGGGGTTTTTAAGTGAGCACACAATTCATAAAAAAACATCATAATTTTAATGGTGAGCAGCACTGTTGTGTGGAGTTGATACGGTTCCAGTTTTCTACACTGGTGAGCACGTGTTGCCACTGGATGCTTTTCAGTCTTGGCTCACTGAGTAGCCTTTGACCAGCGGGACAAAAAGACAAGCTGAGAAAACAAGCAAAGAAACCTGATCACGATGTTGACTGGAGAAAACTCCTGGATTAAAGGAAAACATAATGTAAAAGAAAATTAATAGGAGTAGGATTTTTTCTCAAAAATAGCCTTATGGCCCAAATCTTCCCCATTCCAAATTAAATGTACAGGCTTGCATTTCATTACCTGACAAAAAATACTTGAGTTATTATGACCTCTTGTCCCTTTTTGTCCTCTTGCAGTCTTGTACTTTGTCATTCAGCCCCACCAACAGCAGTAATCAAGGTCCATACGCCGTACAGCTGGTGATGGAGGACTTTCCCAGGCAGACTATCAACCTGACTGACACTAACGGGTGCAGACGAGGATAACTACCAACAACACTATAAGCAAACTACCTGTTCAGTTTGTTTTAAGGGGTAAGATCTCTTGTTTTGGCAGCGTGGCATTATTTAGCTGTGCTGAAGTTAGAAATAATCTCTGTAGTTGAGTTGATCTTCAGAGAGTGAATCAGTTTTTAGAGTGTATATTATCAAAGTTATTTGGAACAAGTCATTATAATCTAAGGAGGTCTTACCAAAACTAGATAAATAAATATATATATAAATAATCGACATGGCAATGACAATGTTCTGGTTTAACATGCTTATGTTTAGAAGGTACCCATGTTTCACATATTAGCTTAGCATGCTAAGATTTTCTAACAGGCACTGAACACAAAGTACAACTGAGGCTGATGGAAATGTCATTAGTTTTGAGGAATTTGATCATAAAGTATTTGAAAATTTTACAATTTTACCTCATCATGATGCTAGAGGACAAATTAAGGGATCACCAGTGTGATAACAATTCATTGTCAGACTGATG
Organism: Siniperca chuatsi; assembly: GCF_020085105.1. Classification (NCBI taxonomy): domain Eukaryota; kingdom Metazoa; phylum Chordata; class Actinopteri; order Centrarchiformes; family Sinipercidae; genus Siniperca; species Siniperca chuatsi. The sequence goes on from NC_058063.1 coordinate 20,119,123, forward strand.
GATGGAGGGACCAACCGGCATTTTCATCCTTAGAAAACGTTTTAGCTTTTCTTTATTGTTCCAGTGGATCCTGTGGTGCCATCCTGCACAGAGGGACTCTATCTGCCCAGGTTTCTGCCTCCAACTCCAGCCAACAGAGCTCAGCTGTACACCCCTGTCAATCAGGCCCTGGAAATCAGCATCAATGCAGTGGCAAATAATTCCAAGTAAGTCAAAAACAAAACAAATTTAAAAGAACTTAGATATTAAAATACCACAGGTTAATGATGTCCTGCAGAAGTTTCTCTGGTGAGATAATATATAGGTTTTCAGGTGCACAAGAAATCACAAATAGGTTTGACAAGAGTGCAACAAATGTAACAGAACCAACTGTATAGTGCCGTTGGGATATACACACAGTAGGTTAAATATAAGCCAAAAGCCAAAAGAAAACATGAAAAACTTCCTACAGTATAATGTGTGTAAGCGCCCGTAGATTTTGCACCATGTTTTTTGCACCAGAGTTTCAAAGGCTTATACTGGTTTGACCACTTTAAAGCAACTACAAAAAAATTTAAAAAAGGAATCAGCAGCTCATGTGACTCACCAAAAATCTGCCAGCAACTGCCATGAGTCAGAGGCCAGGTGAGAGAAAAAACATTTTAATCATCGTCATGGAAAATAGTTTTGTGGATGGGGAGGTTTTGGAAACGCCTATTTAACTTGCCAAGCCTTTTCTTCTTCTGTTTGTTAAAGTGTGACTGAGCTGCTGTTCAGCGGGCCGTACAACACGAACCAGACTGCAACAGGAACTGGACAGTTCATCCTGAGATGGACGCCGTCCCAAAACCAAGATGGAGAAAGCCACCCCATCTGTTTTGTCGTCCAGGCAATTTCTAAGTCAGTCACTTGTCCCATGAACATTACCCTGAAGCAATGTATATGGAAAAACTGTAGAAATACCTCAAATTAAAAACTATGAACTGTGTTTCTTATGGCAAAGCTCTTTCAGTCATGAATGCATATATCCAGGTATAATATAGTCAGCATACAATAAATGTAATGAAAGAGGTGAGTTGAGTAGCATTATGTGCTTTCATTTTTACCTTTTTCTTCAAAATCCACTCTTAACATTACTTCTGTGTGATCTTGTATATTTGACCTTTAACGAATAGTTTCACATTTTCGTACATACGCTAATTCACTTTTTTGCCGAGAGTTTAATGAGAAGATCGATTCCACTCTCATGTCTGTGCGGTGAATACAGAGATGTTTAGCTTAGCTTAGCATAAAGACTCGAAATAGGGGGAAACAGCTAGCCTGGTTTTGTCCACAGGTTAAAAAATCCACCTACCAGCACCTCTAAGGCTCATTAATTAACATGCTATATCTCGTATATTTAATTCGTACAAAAAACTAAGTGTAAAAACGACAAGCTGTGGTTTTACGGGGGGTTATGTGCAGGATTATTTCTTGGCCGGGAGCAGTGACTTCCTGGAGTCTCCACTGGTTTGCTTTACTTTCACATCCACTTCACAGGCAAGAAAGCAAATAAGCATATTTCCCAAAATGTCGAACTATTAGGAGGTTTTGCTTTGGCAAGAGTTGTGTCCCATCTGCATTAGCATTCCTAAGTAAATAATACCGTGTTGAGCACTGAATGTATAGATTTATACTGCATATCTGTACGTGTGTGTACATGTGTATCTGGGGATAAGTGTGACCATGTGTATATTGTGTTGATGTATGTTTTATGTGAGACAATTACATGTGCAGGCTGTAAAAGAAATGTCCTCCTTGAGCAAGAAAGACTTTCTATCTTGAAATATCTAAAAATAATTTGTGACATAATTTTGTAAATAAGCTACCGTATTGATTTATTTCCACAGTTCAGTCAAGTATCACTCGGAGCTACGATGTGTCATTGTGAGCGTTGGAAATGGTGAGTAGAGCCCTTCCTTGTTTTTTCACGTTTTAAATTCCATTGTTGATTTCCTGGATTGATTAAATTCACTTGTAATCTATCTTTTATATTCACTTCTGTTTACAGAAACAATAACAACCACCACTACACCAACTACAACAACCATACAAACTACAACCACCACCATTTTACCAACTACAGATACAACAATCAATGAAACTACTACACCAGTGATTACCACCACTACACCAGCTACAACAACCATACAAACTACAACCACCACCATTTTACCAACTACAGATACAACAATCAATGAAACTACTACACCAGTGATTACCACCACTACACCAGCTACAACAACCATACAAACTACAACCACCACCATTTTACCAACTACAAATACAACAATCAATGAAACTACTACACCAATGATTACCACCACTACACCAGCTACAACAACCATACAAACTACAACCACCACCATTTTACCAACTACAAATACAACAATCAATGAAACTACTACACCAATGATTACCACCACTACACCAGCTACAACAACCATACAAACTACAACCACCACCATTTTACCAACTACAAATACAACAATCAATGAAACTACTACACCAATGATTACCACAATGATTACCACCACTACACCAGCTACAACAACCATACAAACTACAACCACCACCATTTTACCAACTACAAATACAACAATCAATGAAACTACTACACCAGTGATTACCACCACTACACCAGCTACAACAACCATACAAACTACAACCACCACCATTTTACCAACTACAAATACAACAATCAATAAAACTACTACACCAATGATTACCACCACTACACCAACAACCATGCAGAGTACATCTACCATCACGTCTACAACTACTTCACTAACTTCAACCACCACTGCAACAAATACACCACAAAGTGAGTATGACAAATGACGATGTTTTACAATACACTGTACACACTGTAATTGTCTATTAATGAACATACACATAGCTAAATGACAAGTGAGGGAGCTAAGTGAGAACAACGGCACTTGAACTCAGCATGGAAGACCTCGTCTAAGACAGCTATATTACTCAGTTTCATCGCCCTTCTGGCCTGCGTTTTAATGTTGAGTCACTGTGTTTCTAGTTGTCATAGGTCTGAGAGTGAGGATTTCTTCTTCGTCTCCACTGTCTGACGACTACATCAAGAATACCGTCATGCAACAGGTCAGTATGCTTCTCATCTAATCAGAAATCCTGCCAAAGCATCAGACAACCACGCAGAGATACTCTGAATATGTGGTACTTCCAGTTATTACAGTTAATGTCTGATGCAGGGTTTTCACAAGAAACTGACGTGCAGATTTTTAATCTGTGGTAACTCTGAAGTAAAAGTTATCAATTACTGATGGTAAAAGAGTCACACCAGCATTTAAAATGATGACATTTAGCAGCCAAATCAATTTATTTCAATGGAATCACCAGTGAATTCGCATTAGATATGAAAATCTGCACCAATCTTTAGCGTCAAGTCCAACTTTATTGAACTTTGACACACAAATTTGCACCATTGACAAATAGCAACTGTTTGGAGAGTCCAAAATGGAGGAAGCTATCATAGCTTATTAGCTCTGTTTAACTTTTTAAAAACCCCTCTGTCGGAGTATAACTGCTCCACAAAAGAGGAATAGTTTGCAGACAGTTATGAGACAGGAGTCGATGATACAAATATGTCCTTTCAATATACTGTATGAACTTATTGTTCTGTTAGCAACCAAGCTAACAAGCTTGCTAACCAGGGGTGGAACATAACTAAAATAAAAAGTACAATTACTCTAAAAACTGTAAGTACAAGTTTGAGGTTGTACTTTCCTTGAGTATTTCCAGTTTATGACAATTTATATTTCTACCCCATTACATTTCAGAGGGAAATATTGTACTTTTTACTTATCTGACAGCTACAACTAGGCTACTCATTTGTTTTTTTATACATAAAACAAATCAGTTTCTAAAATATGCACGTTATAGATTAAACTAGCCAACAGTATAGTTGTTCAAATTAGCGCTACCTTGATAGCATTAAAATGCTTACATTTAAAATCAATTAATCAGTAATATTCCAACAATATTTACAGCCATTTTGCATCATTAGTACTTTTACTTTTGATCATTTACATTTTGCTGCCACATTGTACTTTTATTTAAGTAAAATTACATTGCATATTGTGGTATTGCTACTTTAGGTAAAAGATCTCAGTAACATTACTTCTTCCACCACTGGTGCTAACTTTTCCCCTCTTCAAAAACTCTTTGTTGAATGAAATGATGTATAATCCTCGCAAAAAGAAAATGCCGGCACAGTACGGAGCACAAAAATAGAGAGAAGCTGGGAGAGTTATTGTGACTGACTAGGCTAGCATGTTCCCGGGTTTGCTAGTGTGTTAGCCGTCAGCTCTCCGGCTACTTTACAGCAGTTCACCAAATAACCCTGCCAGCAGTAAGTTAATCACTAGTTAGGGGCAAATTCTGCATCATCTGTGTTTCCTAAAATCTACATCCACTTATGAATTGAACACAAAACAATAGTAGAAGACCAAACTGGGGAATATGGAGAAATAATTATCATATGTACACAACATATTTATGTTCACATACATTACATAAATAACTTCACCCATTCATTACATAAATACATGTATATGTGTAGTTTTGTTGTTCGTCCATGAGCACAAAATGTGTTGAAACGAATAATCTCTATGTATTTCACTTTAGTTTCCGCACATGTCCACCACATGTTCCTCATACCGTCATTTCTCAGATAACAGTGATCGTTATGTGTTTTCTCCTCCAGTTTAAAAATGAATTTGTGAGACGCGGAATGCCATCAAACTTCATTCTGAGCTTCGTGAGGAGAGTGTAACTGGAAGTTACAACCACAGGGACCCCTGCTGGTTCAACGCGATCATGTATTGACTCCTGCAGGGAAAACTTGTTTTGCTTGCCAGAGCTAAAACAACAGCTTTTCTGTTGTTTTTAATTAGCTGAATTGATTTTTTCCATTGTATTGTTATACATTATTTTTTTTGAAAATGAACATATTTTTTAGATCCCTCTGGGAAAACGGACATTTTCAGATTTACTGCCAGTGTGTGTGGAAACTCTTCGATTATTCACATTATCTGATTTAAGGCTCATTTGCGAATGAGTCCTGTTGAGCATCAAAGTCAAGAATTTTTTTTTTTTAACATGTGGTTCAAACTTTCATTCTTGACCTTGGAAACAGCAGTTGAGAAATAAATCTCCCCACGAGGTCCATTTAGTAGCTGTTCTGGAGCTTTTGATCATATCACATCATCTTATCTTCTTGACATGGAATTATAGATTTTTTCCATTTTTTATTTGTTTTTACCATGTGTAAACCTTTACTACTGTTACTATTGTTAGTGTATAAAATAATCACTGGGATGCTATATTATTATGTATGACACTTTTAAATCTTTGTTATCTAACTTTATTGTATCTCATCAGATTACCTCAGGGACACTGCCCAGGTTGTTTTCTCTGGGGGCGGCTTGAACACTTTGTTACGGTCATTTTCAACTCTGCATTTGATCTGTATACAGTCTGAAACTGAGCTACTCGTCTCTTTCTTCTGTCTCGTACCGAACATATTGCTGTTCATGTTAAAGCAGGGGCTCATCCCTATGTTCCTAGGTCCTTTGTCAAAGGGCAATAAGTAGCCGGTTGCGGTTCAAATTGCAAAAGAATAAAGGGAGATGGACGTTTCAAATGCAGTTTGAATGATAAAAATCTGTTCAGCCACTGTGGAGATTTCAATGTCTACAGTCCAGAAAACTGCCTTGCCTGAAATTTGAGGGCGTAGGTTTCAAGGAGTATAACATCAGTAGGTTATAAGCCGTAGGTAGGTGATTTCAACATATCGACCCAGGAAACTGCACTGAAAATTTGAGCTAGGAAAAAAACATTGCTGAGAACATAAAGCCCATTAGAAAGGTCTCCTTAATGTGTCTGGGGAACATAGGACCCTGGGAAAATAGATACGCTCTCACAAGAAGCAGCCAAACTAAACTCCACAAAAATGTATCAGTAGTACACTACTCTTTAAACTGTCTGTGCTCCAGATCAACCTTTGTTTTTGATTTAGAAAGAGACATTTTGGGGTCATAGAGTTGTTGGTCATAGCTAAACGGTTTATGTGGAGAAGTTGTGCCGTTTACGTGCAACTTACTAAATGTTAGATGGGAAATAAAAGCCATTTTAAGCTCTGATTTTGCAGAAGATTTAATGATTAAGACAGGGGTAAATTCAAAATATGAGGTGTCTCGTGTGGTGGATCTGGCCCTCAGGCAAAGTTTGTAACTGTGTTTGAAGGTGTTACAGAGGTTAGAGAAGCAGGCATCTGATGACTGCTTGCTTGAAGTAACTCAAACTCCCTAATTCTGGTCCTGATACACCAACCCTCAAAGACTAGAACTGTAAAATCCTGAGGTTGTAATGGACAGCTTGTATGTGGAAAGACTCAAGACTGTTGCCTATAAATGTAAAAACAGGTTCCTGCTGAAATAAAAATTTATTTTTTATCTGACTAACCAACAACTGTCTTTACTGTTTTCGCTGCTGTCGTCTTTATGTATGCTGTGGATGTGTTTGTATTGTTGTTTGTCTGTTTATTTACCCCCAAACATAATTTATCTTCAGAATTAAGAATTCATTTGAACTCAGCTGAAATGTTCACAAAACAAACCCTTGAAAAAGACAAAAGGAGCCAGTGAAGTTTAAAAGACATCTGTTTTACTTCCCAGTTAAACGAGCCAGAGCAGCATGTCATTAAGAATAAATACACAGGTCACGGTTTCAAGATAGTAACAATAAATAAAACATTAGTCGGTTGTAAACTTGTTCATCATGAAGCCACATGATATTTGCAGGGCGTGAAACTAACTTTTTTGGGCCAACCAGCCAACAAATAAAGAGTTTTACCAGCTGAAGAACTTCCTCATGGATGTGTGCTGCAAAATATGAAGACTAACTCCTGTCTAAATTAAACTTTATTGACTACGTACACTGTGAGAAAAGTGACCTGCCTCTTGATACACTTAAATATTTAAAACAGTATTTTAAAAAGTGGTATATTACTTCTTTGGTTGATGTTTTTGTTGGATTGGCTAACTACTTTTCAAAATTATGATAAAATGGCTTTGCGACAATTACAAGCGACTGTGGCTCGGGGCATTGATGCAATCTCTTTTGTTTGCACATAGAAGTCAATAAAGTTCCAGGTTTTTGAATTGCCTAACAGGCTAGTAGAACTGAACGTTTAATGTTTAAGTGTTGGCTGGTGGCTAAGTGTTAATTTCAGGCCCACTTTGTTTGTACACACATTCCTTCCCGCTGTCAAGTAAAACAGCAAAAGGGGTGCACTTGTTTTGTTTCAGCTAACAGTGGGCGAGAGTCAGTTTTGTTGGATTTTAACTGATGGAACCAGTGGTAAGGAGACAACTGCACCAATGTGGATGAACCGAAACAAGCGCACCCTTTTGATCAACATTGATACAAAAAAAAAACAACCGAAAAAACAGATCAACTGCATTTTTCAGAGTCAACAGAGTCAAACAAGCAAGCCAGTCCCCTGATAGTTAACACACACCTGGACAAAAAACATTTACAGTCCCAAATGTTTAAGGTGTTTGACAAAAGTGTAAGATTGTGAGATTCAGAGTTTAATATTGAGCAAAAATGTTAAATTCAAGATGAGACAAATTAAAGAAGACTAAACCTCGTGCACCTCATGGTTTTTGCAAATAATCACAAAAACATTTCAAACCTTGTTTTGTTTTGTTTTACCCAGATCGCGATAGAAAACAAAGAAAATGCTCCGAGTTTCAGTAAATTTCCCCTCATGAGAATCATCGATATAAAATATGAATCCTATGTACAGCTAACGAAAACCAAAACTTGGGCGAGGATGTATTGTAAGTGCACCTGCCTGTCAGGAAGTGTTTGGAGAGCGGTTACCAGTGGTTACAAGCAACATTCGGAGAAAAGTTATCACCAGTTCTTCCCTCAAGCTTCTGCCTCGTTCTGCAGTCAAACTCGAACACTATTAAAACCAACAGAAATAAGGCAACTTTCAACTTGGAGGACCGTTGCGTCATTGCCATCATGGGGTTTGGTGATACGCCCTGTCAAGGAAAACATGCATTCACACCATGAGCTACATTATTAACAAAAATCACCCAAACTGGCCCATAAATAGACGATAAACTATGTAGTTTGTAACCTCAAAAATAACGTATCTGCACTTCCTGGTGTCCCTGAAGGTAAACTCTGAATATTTTAAGAGTTTTTTGGTCATTTTCCAACTACGACTAAGGCTTCTTCTGTCATTCGAACTTGGGAAAATATGTATTAGCGCCGTGCCTTGTACTCCAGCTGGGGACATTCATTAAAGGCACTGTCTGTAATTGTTTTTCTCTTCATTTAACGAATAACTCGTCATTTTGAGAAATACGCTTCTTCACTTCTTGCTGAGAGTTGGATGAGAAGATATGGATAGCACTCTTATATCTGTGCAATACATACATAGCTGGAGCCACGAGACCGTTAGCTTAGCTTAACGTAAAGACTGGAAACAAGGGAAACAGCTAGCCTGGCTCTGTCCATAGGTAACAAAATCCGTCAACAAGCACCTCTAAAGCTCAATAATTAACGTTATATCTTATTTGTTTGATCCGTACAAAAAATGAAAATATGAGCGTGGTATCGATCTTCTCATCTAACTCTCGGCAAGAAAGCAAAGAAGCGTATTTCCCAAAATGTCAAACTATTGCTCGAAAGCAAAATGGAGGAAACTAATGAGCCGTGTCGAACAGATTTTCATGACATAAAACCACCTGAGAGTAAAAACATCATGGATTCAACACCACAGGTGGACACACTTGTGGATAGAGGTGAGGCTGTTTGCTGCCTTTTAAAAATGCAATTGCCTTACAGTAACCAGCAGGGGAGGCACTGCGAATAAATGAACCGTCAATTTTACTTTAATGTAGTTTAGGAGGGCTACTTGGGATGCGTTGAAATTTACAAATTAATTGTATTAAAGCACCAAAGGTCATATCCAAAATATAACCAAGTCATGAATATCCTGAATTTTGTTAATACTGGCCAGCTCTATATTTAGTTAACCCAGCAAAGCAAGTCAAAAAACAAAGCAATGGCAAAACATGTTTTGTCTAAATACAGTACAAAAAACTCTGTAACGCAGCACCAACAGAGCCTGATGTACGAACCACAACTGAAACATTAGCTGAGCTGCTCACAGTGTGAATGCAGCATTACAAACCCTCTGACAACGCTGCACGCCTCTCATAACCGCTGCTAACATCTCTCCAAGGTTTCACTTTCTTTTGTTAAGAGACTTGCAGATACACTTGATTCTAATCTTTTGCTGTTAAACATGTTTTAAAATAAGAGTAATTATCAGTAAATATCAGTAACTGGATTTTCTTCAAACATGTGATAGAATAAAAAAAGGCAGATCACTCCGTGTGATTGAAGTCACATAATTCAAGAAAAAGGGGTTTTCAGAGGAAATAAGTGACATCACCTCGCAACTGGCAGTTGTTCTCATTTTGTAACATCTGAGGACTATTGCGAATACTTCGTTAAAATGGATAGTTCATTAAATCCACTGAAGCACTTATAATGTTCCCTTGTGTATCTGAAACTCATGTTCAGCCCAGGTCACAGAATTAGAAGAATAATTATATACACATACATAAAAACATGCGGAGGGGTGAAGTTGCCTTTGCGTCTGCGGTTTCTCTGCCACATTTCAATTTATAGTGAGATGTCAACCGTGACAAACCACCTCAGAGCAAGTGTTTCATGTGTCACACACATGACAAAAACCCCACCGTAAGGAGCATTACTCCTGTTGCTGCTCGAGTGGTTTCTGGTGCGAAGACATAACAATAACAATACTGGCCATCTAAAATCTAGCTGTTGTGCCTGTTGCCATTCCAAAATATTGACAGTGGCTCTTTTCAATAAAGTTCATTGAGGGCAAATCAACAGATTAATATTCTCATGCTGCATCTCCACCTTTTTTAAGGATGCATGTGCCATCTTTGCAACTTCTTTTAGTGCTAAAGAAGAAGAAGACTGCTCTAAAGGCTAACAATTATTTTCACTATTGATTATTTTCTCAATTAATCATTTTGTCTATAAAATGTCAGAAAAGAGTGAAAAATGCTTGTTTTATTCAACCAACACGCTAAGATCCAAAGATATTCAGTTTAGTATTATATATGACAAAGAAAAACACCAAATTCTCAGATTTGAGAGGCTGAATATTTGGCAATTTCTTTGCCTGAAAAGTAACTAAAATGATTAATCCATTATCAAAAACATAAAGGTAGTTAGAGTCGGTAGCTAAAGTAGGTCCTTCATACAGTTTTGTGACGCTGCTACACACTTCGTTATTGTTCCTACAACAGCAGCAAATCCAAACCCAGATCAGTGAGGAAAGACAACTTCACCCCTCACATAAAAATACACCAGTTGTTGGTGGAGTTAACTCCACGGAATAGTTAGAAACAATAAATAAGTTAAGATTTGTCCCTTCACTGAGATTTAGCAGAATACTGAGAGGTGTACTCTGAATGTGTGTGTGTGTGTGTGTGTGTGTGTGTGTCGGGGTGATCTGATGGGGAACGAATGACACAAAATATTAATTTAATCGCCAAGGTTAAAAATAGAATTTAGGGGTAGTATGACAGTAAACAAAACTTGTGTCTTTATTATTTCCAGCGTCCCCCTTTTATATCTTACATCACACCCTGTTTGCGTGTGTGTGTGTGTGTGTATTAGTAGTAGTATTAGTGTAAATCTGTAAGTGTAACACAGTTTAGTTAGTAGCACGTCAAACGTCTTTGTACTTCAAAATAAACACAGGAATGAGGAAAAACAAAATCAATACACTAAAAAGGAATCTCTTTGTGGACATTCTCCATTTGCTGTTTGCTTATGAACTCCAAAGCATCTCCCAACACATCTTATTTGTTCCTGTTATTTCTGTTACTATACCAGTTTGGTGGTATTAATTCACATGATGTAATGTAGGATAGGTAGCTAGTTTTTTTTATTTTTTCATCTCATTAAACAAAAATATTAGTGGATGTCATAAATGTAGAAATGTAACTTCATGATATCGTTTTAAACTGTGAGCTGTTGTCAAGGTATAATTGATATCTTGAGCTATAGTGGTTGATTTGAGAATAAAAATAAATAAATAATATAAAATACATTGACCTACAGTGTCTTTTAGAGTTTGTATTACAGTGTTGGACCTTGACCTAACTCAGTAACAAAAAAGAACCTGAAAGAGACGCATTAATGCACTATGTGGCCAAAAGTATGCGGACGTTTGGTCTGGGGCTGTTCGTGATTTGAGCCCCTTTGTTCCAATGAAGGGAAGTGTTAAAGCCGCAGGATATAATTATATTTTAGACAGTGTGCTTCCAGCTTTGTGTGCCCAGTTTGGGGAAGACCCTTTTCTGTTTAAACAGTGCACAAAGCCAGGTCCATAAGGAAATAGCTTTCCCAGTTTGCTGTGGAAGAATTTGACTTGAACCCCATCCAACATCTTTGGGATGAACTGGAGCACCGACTCTGAGCCAGACCTGATCACCCAGCATCAGTGTTGGACCTCACTAATGCTCTTGTGGCTGAATGGGAGCAAATCCCTGCAGCCTTTGAATTAAAACTTTAGGCCATATAGTGTATATCAGCATACTAAGGTTGTCACGATACCAGAATTTTAAACTTTGATACAGTACTAGTATAAAAAAAACGATATCTCTTTCGATACCACGGGGAAAAACAAGTTTCACTAAGCTCCATAAGAATGTATTCAACTAATACGGATGGGACACTATCAGATATTGGTACCAGCTTTAAAAATCCACATCAGTGCATCCCTAGTACCTATTTAAAGCTTGGCTTGGACATTACCTGGGAAAAAGAATTTGATTCTATAAAAACAAGAACAGAAATCATAAATAATTTTCATCTTTCAAAACATAATTCAGTAACAAACTACTTTTAGGGCAAAGTTAACGTTCACAGTTCAACAACCAAAAGGAAAGTTTTGATTGGGTTTCATTCAGGGGTTAAAGGTGTAAAAACACTTTGATGAAACAGGAAGTTGACCCCAGGCCACTGCCCCTCACCTCCTTTAGTAGCTTTCTGAAGAGGAAAGTTTTTGTGCTAAAACATCCGTTCGCATAAATACTGGCCAGAAGTCAATTCCCTCAAACACACCATCATAAAAGACACTGCACTGGGGTTAGACTGATATGTGGGTCAATACTCACATATCAATAAACAATAAAATAGACATTTTCATTAAAGATTTCATCACTGACTTGCTGTCAACAAAATCCCCTTTTGATCTGATTCTCATACGTACGCATAATGGTTAACAGTTTTGGTTTCTTGTGATGGCCTAAATGTTATTTCAGAGGCTTTTTGTCTCTCGCCTTAGTGCGTATGCATTTAGGGGAGGATCGTGCAAATAATAGGAGGAGACATTCCACTGGACTTACCAAGGTCACACAATTTGCGACCTCCTCCTAAAAGGAGGTGTCAACGTAGCAAAGATGGGATTTATACTAGTCACAAGCAAGGTTGTGCTGGGAAAATAAACGTGACTTTACGTATACACCCAAATCTCCGACTGAACTGTCCGCAGTCAAGTTGCATTGTGGGTAATGTGGGTTGCAGGTTTTAACAAGGATAAAGAATGCGTTATCTTTGGTTCTGCTGCATAAATTTCGATCATTTAAAAAAACTGTCCTTTGTGAGTCCGACAATGTTATAGGAGTGCAATGCTAAATCTGTGGAGCACTCTTTTAATAATAGGTTTCTTCAGGTGGACTTGAACCGCAGCTGATGTAAATGTTTTGGATGGATCACTACGTTATCATTTATTTTCTTAACTTGGTGACCTCAGACAAATCCCATATAATCCCACCACTGAATTGTGTCTATGAGCTTTCCTTCACTCGCAAAATGCATCTGGAGGTCAGTCCAGAAGCTGACTGCATAATGAGCTGCTGCCTCAGTAAATCGGGAGTTAATTACATGCAGATTCTGCACGTAAATTCAGCACACACGCAGTGCACATTTGTGCTGCCCCATTTTCTTATTATATCTGGACCTGAATGTTTGCAATTTCTGGGCATGAAAATTGTCAAATTTCAAGCAGGTTAATACATCCGACATCAGCAGCTTTAGTTTAAAAATCTGCATCGGTCTTGTTAAACCCACATCAGTCAAACCGCAGTGTCCACAAGGGGCCAACACCAGTAAAATAATCAAAGAACGCTGGTAGTTAAACTACAGATGGGAACAAAACGGGGACCATCGGAGCTCTTCCCTCATGACAGGAAAGAAATAGATTTTCACGAGTCTGAAGCTGAACTCTTTTAGGCCCTGGGTGATAAAGTCACACACACAAAAGTGCATTATTCATTCATTCATCTAATACACACACACACTCTCTTCATTCGTCCCAGTCTCGGCCTTCATCCTCCTTCCTCTTCACCTCTCAGGTCCAAAGATAAGACATCGTAGTTAGGCAGAAAATTCACTCTCTCCCTCACACACACACACAAAAACCTTTCTTGCCACCGTTTCCTCGCCTCCTCTCTCGCTCTCACAGGTCAAAGGTCAGACTTCGTAGTCGGGCAGGGCGGAGTAGATGATGCCGCCAACTGACGGAGGGCTGGAGTGGAGAGGAAGAAGCCAGCAAAAGACCGAACCTGGAGAGAAAAATAAGAGATTAAAGCAGATCAGATGGCTTACTATTGCTGAAGTGATGAGTCAGTTTGTTAAAGACGTAATAAATAGTTTGATGAAAATAGTGATTAGTGGTACACTTCAAATTGTAGACGATAATCACAAACCCACCTCTTCCGAAAACCTCCCGCAGCAGAGCGATCTTTGGCTTGCGGGTGTGTGGGGGGTGGTGAGGCAGCTGGGAGGAGGAGGAGGAGGAGGAGGAGGAAGAGGAGGAGGAAGAGCCTCTGTCCTTGATCATCAGCCTGTTCCTCATCTGCTCTATTGGAGTCTCGTCTGTGATTATGGAGACCAACTGGAGGGAGAGACAGAGAGAGAGAAAGTATGGTATTACATTTCAGAAAACTATATTTTAGGTCTTTTTAAAAAAATCCAAATAGTCCAAATAGAGGTCCTCAAATTCTTGTACACTGCTGTATATAATAAGACAATGTTTTTTGATCAAGTGTTGTCATTTACTTTCATGGATCACCTGCTTTTCTTCAACCTGCCTTGTCTACTTCTACCTCAGTTTGAGTTCCTACATTTCCCAGAAGGCCTTTTGACAAACCTCAGTAAACTTGCAGTAACTTGTATTCAGCTGTGTTGTCATACGGTATGTTGTATAATGTCAGCTTGATACTAAACAGTTTTGAGCTTCATTGTGTTTGCCTATTTTGCGCAACTGTGGGCGTTGATTTCTGTGCTTATTTCACCCTGTGCGATTATTGAATGTTGATGCAAAATGGCGGCTCTGGACACCAAAACCTGATGTTTACTGTTGGTATTCAAACATTTCTTACCGTCAAACTTCCCTGTAGATGCTAAATATATCTGGAAATGCCGTCACAAGATAAAACTAAACTAAATGAATAACTGTTTTTAACCATGTTATAGTTTCTAAGTGTTGTGTGTGCCAAGGCAGTGGTGGAGGAAGTATTCAGATCCTTTACTTAAGTATAAAGTACTAATACCACACTGTGAAAATACTCTGTTAAAGTAAAGGTCCTGCATTGAAAATGTTACTTAAGTAAAAGTATGTAAGTATAATCAGGAAAATGTTCTTAAAGTATTAAAAGTAAAAGTACTCAATGCAGAAAAATTGCCCCTGTGCCTGTTATACTATTATACAGTATATTATATCATTAGATTATTATTACTGATGCATTCATGTAAAAGCAGGATGCTACTGCTGTAGTTGGTTGAGGTGGAGCTCATTTTGAACTATTTGGTATCGGACTGCAGCTAATGATTATTTTCATTCTGGATTCATCTGCTGATTATTTTCTCCATTAAATCGATTGATTGTTTGGTTTGTAAAAATCCTGAAAATAGTGAGAAATGCCGTCACAATGACCCAGAACCCAAAGCGAAACCTTTACAGTGCTTGTTTTTGCCAACCAACTGTCCAATCCTCAACATTATTAACAATAAATGTTAATGATTAAAATGATTAAAAGGAAAATCTGCAAATCTTCACATTTGAGAAGCTGGAACCATGAAACGTTTTTGCATGAAAAAATGACTTAAATGATTATCAAAATAGTTGCCAATTAATTTTCTGTCAATCAATGAATCGACTAATCGTTCAGCTGAACTTGTACACTTTCATATGTTTTGTGTGCAAAAATCTTAATTTGTAAAGTAACTAGTAACTAAAGCTGTCAGATAGTAGAAGTAAAAATTACAATATTTCCCTCTGATGTAGCGGAGTAGAAGTATGAAGTGCCATGAGATTAAAATACTCGTGTAAAGTACCTCAAATTTGTACTTAAGTACAGTACTTGAGTAAATGTACTTAGTTACATTCCACCACTGTGCCAAGGTGAGTGTGTGTTTATGTATGAGAGCAGAGAGTTAAACACACATATGTACCTGTAGATGTGAATTGTGGGGACATAAACTACTTACACAGTCGCACTGTGGGGACTCAAGTCAGCAAAACATAAATCATTACATTTTAGGGTTAAGATTTGGTTTAAGGTAAAGATCAGGGTTAGGGTAAGTCTAAGTAATGAATCTAAGTAAATGTAAAGCCCCTTTGAGAGATGTGTGTATGTGTGTGTGTGTGTGTATACCTGATCGTAGAAAATGACCATGACAAACACGCCAAACAACACCGACTCCACCAGGAGGATGATGTAGTGAGCGCTGAGAGAGAGAAAGCGACAGAAACAACTAGCTGACTAACCAAGTAACTGAATCATTGGCAAATCTAAACAGCTGGTTGAATATTTACAGACTGTTTAACACTGAAACACCAAAATATAGCCACACCGTCAATTTCAAAACCCTTGTATTCACTTCGCAGAGGACTCACACTATCAGGTGCTTGCTGGGCGTCTCCTCTCCTTCTTTCTCTGCGTCGCCTTCTCGCTCGTTCCTTATCCTCCACACCCAGGCCGACACCACCAACACCATGGAGTACAGACTGGCCATGCCTGCACATATGGATAAAATCACAAACAACAGCATTACCTTCAGTTGTGGTAGCAGTAGTAGTGACAAAGATGAAGAAACATTATAAAGAATTATAAAGAGGAAGTGTTCAGTGGCACTTTGGATTAATAAAAAGGCTAAAGGGGAATCAAATATGTGTTTAATATCAACTGTGAGAGCACACTTCCTCCGTCACTGCCAATACAGAGGGGATCAGAGCGGAAAGCAGGCGAGATCATCAGGTTATCAGTGTTGGAAAGGGACAGAGATCGCCCCTCGTCCACCTTTCACTGCTTTCATACTGTCCAAACATTACGTCTAAAGTAACTTGTACACCAAGGGAGGTGATTACCGTTAGAGCCAATACAACTAGTGTCTGAGGTGGTCAAATGTTTAGCAGTGGCAGCAGTAAAAGTAACTGTTAAACAGTACTAGCCAGTAGGGTCGAAGTGTTCCCCATCAGTCTAATAAAAGGCGGGAGATATAATCCAGTGTGTGAGTACTATCTGCTATCTACTAATGTAAACATGGTGCAGTATACTGCGTACTCACCGGTGTAGAAGAGAAACTGGATGAAATACTTCTGGTTCAGCTCTCCGACACAGTTGTTGATCCTAAAAACACACAAATTAGGAAAATGGATGAGAAGAAGAGGAAGACGAGTAAAGAAAAAAAGGGGGAGATGTGGTGATGGACAGCAAAGAGGTAGAGACAAAGTCTGAGAGACGACAAAGATGCAGGAGATGAAAAAAGAAGAGCAGAGGGAGGAGAGGAGGAACATATGGAACACAGAGGATGGATGGATGGAGTTTTCTCACCAGGGACAGTGATGGTCCATGCGGCGTATACACCTCTGACAGACACGGCAGTGATGCGCTCTGGGAGGTCTGTAGGTTTCACAGCGACTGCACACCGTCCAGCCTTCACAGCCCTGAAAACAGCAGGACACCAGGTGACTAAACGACCCATAATCATAATCTGATGGATGTTCAAGCACAAATAATCCAGTTCCAACTTCACCTTTAACTTTAGTGTCTCTGAAGAGAAAATTGTCTCACAGCCATGTAGCACATAGAATGTACACAGACTCAACATATGTAAAACCTAATAGAAAAACATTAAATGCAACAAATATGTAAAACATATGCTACCTCACATTAAACATAATGGACTGCACATAAAAGTTCTTGGACATTACAGATTACATTACAATTTTTTACTTCTTTTTTTTTTTTATATATCCAAGACAGGTGTATACTTTCATCATTTCCCTCCTTAAAACACGGTATAACTTTTTGAAATGAGCAATCGTTCCTCGCATTCAAATAGATGTCATATCTGCTGATCTTGGATTATTTGCAAAACATCATTTGGCAAATGTTTTTAACTTTGGCATTTTGTCTCGCATTTAAGTCTGAAGCAGTAATTTTGCAGATCTCAAGTACTGCTGGCATGATGTCATATCTGCTGCAGCAACAGGCAAATGTTTGGCATTTTGATTTGATAAATGCTTTAATCAATTAATCGGTTATCAGAATGGCTGTTGATGAATTGTCTGTCCTTCAGCTAATTGTTTCAGCACTACACTGGCATCAAAATTATATATGTAGCATAAAATCCTCAACCTTGAAAAACCTTGTACCGTCTACCAACATTATCAACCCAGACAACAGAAGTTTTGGTCCCAGTTTGTACAATCAAAGAACTCCAGCATGTTTAGCAACGCTACACTGTCATTATTATTCAGATACAAATGTGAGATTGTGTTTAAACCCACAGACGTTTAAGAAAAGAGGATCTAAACTGGCCTTTCCGCACAGCCGGTCCCCAACAAAACAAAGTTTCCTGTTTTTAGTGGAGCTTTAGAGCAGACTCATACGTCATTCCCATCACTGGCTCATACAGTGTGCAACACCATCGAGACAGCACTTCACAGACATGAGTACATAATGACAAGCCCAAAAGCAGACATAAGAGCAGCTGCTAAGATGTAAATACAGAGTCACCAGGAGATAAATACATAGTTAATAATACAGTTATAATCAGAGAGAAGCTATAATCTCCCTGATGCTCCCTCTCTCTTATTAGCCTTTAGCTTCTTACCTACGTTATTGTTGAATTGACTCATGACAAAAATACTTCCAAGGTGGAAAAATCCACTTAAAACTTTTAATTCTTAGTTGAAAAATATCTGACATGTAGTTCTGTGCTGTCAAAAGGACACAAAAAGCAACATGACAAGACTTTTTGTCCACAATTTCAAGTTATTTTAAATGTTTCTGAACATATTTTGAACTTACTCGAACAATTAATACTTGACTCAGCAGCACAATTATGGACTAAACTTTGTTTGGTTAAAAGTCAAAAGGATTTTAACTTTGTGTCTCACCCGCTCATTCATCCGAGACGACTGCGAGCGGAGGTCTGAGAAGTCTATGGCTGTGTCGGGAAGAGGCACCATACCTGGATAACAACACAAACACACATTAAATACAAAGGTTACATCAAACACATGTTTTTTTGGTTCTTTTCCCAAGCATTTCTCCCATTTCGCTCTTGACTTATTAACCTGAGTAGTAACCACACACTCTCTCAGTTACTGACCAGGGTCTGATAAGACAGCTTTGGAGTGGCAGGCCAGCAGCAGCAGCAGAATCAGGTTGAACACTGATCCATGCAGAGTACACCACACGCTGTCAGAGTTAGAAAAGGAGACTTAATACATAAAACAGCTGGTTTATTACCTAGAAAAACAGAATTTATTCTTCTATTATGTGTAGGGCTGCAACTAACAATACTTTCATTATGATTATGATTAACCTGCCTATTATTTTGTCAATTAATCGATGGATCTATAGAATGCCAGAAAAAAGTGAAATGGGGACATCTTCAAATATGTTGCTTTGTCCAACAAACATACCAAAACCAAGATATATTCAGTTTAAAGTGATATAAAAGAGACATAAACTGCAAATACTCACGCTGGAGAAGCTGGAAGCAAACAACTGTTGTCATTTTTGCTTAGAAAATGATTAAAACGATTGTTATAATTATACAAAATAGTTGACAATAATTGTTCTAACTAATCAATTATTTGACAAATAGTTTCAGCTCTAGTTAAAGAAAACACCGTAAGAAGATTAGATCAAAAACAAAGTGAGAGACACAACAAAAACTACACATGTCACTAGCTCAAGCGGAAAAATGTGGAGCGAATAGACGTTTTTTTTACTGCAAACATTTTGACAAACGCAGGTGTAACTGCAACCTGTGCTCTTCCAGCTCTATCCTTGTCCACTAGATACAACACAACGCAGAGTGAGACCCACGACGTGGAAAAGGCTTTGAAAAATCATTTAGAAGTTCATGCTGAGAATTCAAACTTGTGAAAATAGAAATATAAACAGCTAAACAAATAAATCAAATCTGAAAAATCCAAATAAAGACATTTAGAGAATGGAGGAGGAGGCTGTGAAGAGTTCACTGAATATTTTCCTGTGTTATTTATTGGCTACGATGCTTTTGTAAACTATTCACATTCTAGCAGTGACGAAAGTCTGAGTCCATTTTTGCAAGTTTTATTTATTAGTTATGACCCACAGATTTCACTGATTAGTTTGATTATTGTTGTGTAATGAGCTATCATCGTTGACGCCTTCAGAATTCTAATAAAATGCATTTTGAAACAGAATTTTTCTTATATATATATAATTTATCATAACTCTGCAATGCAATAATGCGCATCAAATATTTCTTCATTGTCAAATAGGCCAGGTTACCTTGTGGGCAATACTTCCTTATTTAAAGATAATAAGAGATTCTGAGCATCAGAAAAAGGCAAGTAGCACCAACACACAGTTTTTTACCGCAGTGTTAAAATACTGTTAATTAGTAGTAATAGTAAATGTACTCGCTATGCAAAATGGCACCTTTCAGAGTGTTAAATTATGGAGCCCTCAAGGTCCAGAAACTGATTTTTTTTTATTGTGTGCAACATAATAAAATATATTTTTAGGGACTTCAGGGGCTCTCCTGTTTTGTTGCGGGGCAATTTACAACTTTATCATTCTTACAAGTACATGATGACCTCACGTAAATCCCAGCAGAGTTTCCTGCAGCTATAACCTGAGCAGGTCTACTCTACTGAAAACACCTGTGAGGCTATGTGGGGCCTTTAATCTACAACAATGCATCATATTTAATACGTCTTCTATCACAATAACTATAGCAGTTAAATAAATGTAGTGGCGTAAAAAGTACTAGTATATTTTCCTCTGAGATGTTGTGTATAATTGTAAAGTAGCATCAACTGGATATACTTAAGTAAAGTACAAGTACCTCAAAATAAGTATAAAAAACTAAAGTATAAATAATTAATAAAAAAACAAACAGTAAAATATAAATGAGACATAAAATAAGTAAGTCACAAAAACTGTGTTCTGTCTCTGGTATCAGCTGTATTTTGTATAATGTATCAGTGACAAACAGGAACCTCCTGTAACGTTGCAGCAACCAAACAGCTGACTGACTGTTTTGGTGCGGGTCAAACGCCTCAGCTAGTAAACAAACGAAAAACCGCATGTTATCTGGTGTCACCTCAATACAAAACCGTTACAAGCATCCACATAAATACATCCAAATATGTGTTACAGCCAGAAAAACAAGTTTTGCATCGATTCAGCAGAGAGAAAAGGCGCGAGGATGCTGTCAGACCTGTCTGCTGTCAAATGAATGGAGACAGCAGAGAGAGGCAGACGCCATGTCGGTTTTTAACGGTTTAAACGACATAAAAACACAAAGTACCGACCTGTCCGAGTAAGCGGGGATGAGGACATACTGTATAACCACGTAGTCCGCGTAAAACACGCTGAAATAAGTTAAAATCAGACAGATAACGCCGCAGGGGTCTCGCCTACAGCGCAGAGACGCCATCTTCTGCCGGGCTCCGCCCCCCTGTCCCCCGCTTCCGGGTGGTGACATCACGTTGAAACCTTACGCTGCCTTCCCGGACCGTTGGAAATAATAATAAATTATTAAAGGGTCAGTTCACCTAAATAAAAAAAGGTTTAAGCATTGTAAAACTACATTTGAAAAGTTCAACACCAATAGCTAACGCCACAAAGATCTGTCCTTTGTGTCTGCTATGTATTATTATCCCCAGTAAAATAAAAAAACCCAAGAAGGTTGTTTAATCACACTTAATCTCTGTTTTAAATGCAATCCCATAATCCTCAAAGACTGCTCTAATCATCTGAATACATTTTATTCCCCACCCGCTGCAGTTATTATGCAAGCTGCGACTCAAATGGTAGCTGGAAATTACATAGCTCCTTGCTCACTTTGTACAACACATGAAAAATATAAACATGTTATTGTGTATGAAATATCAACTAATGGAAAGTCACATTAATAATATACCTGATATTAAAATTTTGGCTCACGTTTTACGATACTATCTTGGAATCTTTGGAATTGATTTGGAAATGGAGTTGCAACTTGCAAAATGGGTTAAAATCTTTTCTTTTTTATTGTGCAGCAGATAGTTTTATTCTTTATTTTAATATTTCCCCCTCCAGATGGTTAGAAGAGTCTTTAAGGATTCTGGTGGTATACTGTACGTTGTTACAACAACTTTCAAAGACTGTCAGGGATTTATTATTCAGAAAAATGGTGTGAAGAATTTTTGCAGTATTTTCTTTTGAAAATGTTAATATTACAGAAAGTCCAGGACTTGTTTGTGTTACATGCTATTTATAGTTTGTTTAATTTAATTAAAAAAAAATTGTCAGGTGTTGGATTGAATCAGTTTTTGTGTTTTCTTTTGGTTTTCTCTTAGTTCATCTTAACATTAACCTTAACATTAATTCTCCTCTTATATTCTACTGTTGTAGCTCAAACTAATATAGTATCATTTGACTTCTGAAATAATAAAATAATATATAATATAATAATAAAATAAAAAAATTATTTTGTAACATGGTTTTGTTTTTATGGATACCTTCCGGGCAACAATTTAATTTTATTTAATTTTACATTTAGAAAGATGTATTATATTTTGTCATATTTGTTATTTAATATAATTTGCATTTTACTGTATTTTGCCAGTTGTTTCTAGTTATATAAATCTGTGAAATAAAAAACACTCGACTGCGTGACTGCGTAAACTTTGTTCTTACACAAATTGTTCTTACGATGATGCAAAACTGATTATAATGAGAATTATATTTTCATTATTTTAAAAAAAAAACCCAGTTACAGACAGTTTGGGAACAATAGTCAGAACAATATTTTCTTTTGTAAATGTACATAAGCACAAAATGCGAATGTCCAACTTGAACGAGTTGCACCTGAAAGCAACCTTGATCCTCAAATATGTTTTATTGATTCGACTTTTCAACTTTTGTCAAATAGATAGATAGATAGATAGATAGATAGATAGATAGATAGATAGATAGATAGATAGATAGATAGATAGATAGATAGATAGAAAGAAACACAAGGTGGCAGTAGACGTGTAAACATGACATTTACAGACTGTGTCGCTCCTCCCTTGAAGTAGGCAGTAACCAGCTCGTCATCCTCCTCGTTTGCTCAACACTTTTTATTGCTGCAGACTCTCATAGGACGTGTGTGTGTGTGTGTGTGTGTGTGTGTATGTGGATTGTTAATTTCTTTTTCTACTGCAAACAAACCGCCTTTTCTATCGGATATATTTCTTCACTTCCACTTCGAAGTTGAACCTGGTTTTTTTTTTTTTTTTTTTCTTTTTTTGTGTGTGGGGAAACCTCGAAGAGGAGATAAAAAAAAAAGCAAGACTCAAAGAAGAAGAAGAAGAAAACACACAAACCTGGAGGAGGAAAAGGGCGTTCATACTTCGAAGTAACCATGGAAGTTCCTGGTATGCAGGTAAGAAGAAAGGTGGACGCGGTGGTAGATTTGAAGGTTTGCTACGTGTTTTAGCCGTCGTTACGAGCAAACTAAACCAGTTTATCAACAGCGGAGGGGGCATTGTGCAACTACAGGCCATTTCTTTATATATTTTAAAGTAATTACCTGGTGTTTATGTGATATATAACTCATACTTCAAATCTTCAGTCTCCGCACCCAGGGTGAAGAAAGTCCTCTACAATATTCATATAGTAGCTCATTATGTTGCTATAAAGTGACTTTTAATAGTTTATGTGGTACTATATATTGAGTCTATAATGAACTTATGATACATTACTTTATGATATCCTTACAGTATTGTTATAGTGACTTTGGTACTCCATAGTGTTAATATATCTTAAGATTAGCTGTAATGTTCATATAGTGACTTATAATGTGACTTTAGTACTCCAAACGAGTTTATAGTGACCATATGGTGTAAAAATCTATTAAAATAACCCTATATATCTTCTATAATGACTTATAATGTGGCTTGGCTACTCCAAACTGAGTTAATAGTGACCTTATGGGGTTTAAATCTCTTATGATATCTCTATAATGTATCTATAGTGACTTCTGTTGAGACGTTGGTACTCCATACTAACTTTATAGGGACTTTATGGTGTTTATTTCTTTCAAAATATCCCTATAGTGACTTATAATGTGTGACTTTACTACTCCATGGTGTTAATATTGCTTAAGATTAGCTGTAATATTCATATAGTTACTTATAATGTGACTTTGGTACTCCATACTGACTTTATAGGGACTTTATTGTGTTTATTTCCCTTAAGATGTCCCTGTAATGTTCCTATAGTGACTTGTAATGTGTGACTTTCCTACTTTATACTGTGTTTATAGTGATATTTTGGAATATACATTTCTTAAGATGTCCCTATAATATTCTTATGAGGACTTATAATGTGATTTTGGTACTCCATATTGACTTTACAGTGACTTTATGGTTATATCTCTTAAGATATTCCTATAATATTCCTATATTTCCTTATTATGTCTCCATGGAACCCCACACTGACATTATAGGGACCTTTTGGCACTTTAGGATCCTTGTTATTTATCATGTGAATGCATCGCTGTAATGTTCACGTCATATTCCCACAGTGACTCATTGTGTCTGGAAGCTTATTTTAATCTTATTTATAGCTCAGTATCTTTATCTACTTAAAATGGGTTGGGATATAATAGGCTGCATTACAAGGTACTAGGTGTGTCTTTGTGATATCCCTATGATACTCTTTAGTGACCAATATTATGTCTGTGTTGCTCAACACTGACTTTGCATTGTTTTAATATCTCTTATTGGACTTCCTGTGGTGTCACTATAAGATATTATGTGCCATATACATGGTTTAACGTGGAATTTGTATGATAACCCATACAATGTATTCTAGGATTACACTTTGTTGAAGGTAACTCAGGAGACGGGCTGTGTTTCTGCCTTTCAACAAGGCGTGATGGTGTGTTATAAGCGTGTTAAACCCTCTGTTCAGCCTCCTGTTTGGCCAGCTCTCAGGTGTGTCTACCTGTGGGACTGGCTGCCTGGCTGTCAGCTCACTCTCGGCCTGCTCTGGTCGTCCCAGGTGGGCGGGGCAGGAGGTGGTGTCACGGGCTGCTTAAATAAACACATACACCTGACACCTGGCAGCAGCTGCAGCTGCAGCGCCGAGGCTGACAGAAATGTCTGTTGTACCTGCGAAGAAGACTGATGGTGGATAATGGGATGTGTTGTGTAATGCTGAAAAGAAGTGATTGATCGACTGACTGAAGATATATTGTAGATATATTTGCAAGCCAAAATATCAGTTATTGGCTACTAGTTCGAAATCAAATAGCCTACTGATATTTTCAGTTATTTGGCTGTTGGTCTAAATATATCAGCAACTTAATCACTTTAGCTGTAATCAATATTTTTATATTAACAAGAGATACAATGAGTACATGTAATGTCAAAAGGGGTTGCTCGTAGAGATGAACCCACAGAAAAGTATCACCAGACTGCAGTTCCCCTCAGCGTTACAGAGCGTTTTAGTGTCTTTCAGCTCATTGTTTTGGTTTTACGGCCCACAACTTTATTGTTTTGGTTCACTCTCACCGCTCTCATCAGTGTTGTTTTCAGATGCAGCAGGAGGCTGTTTTCACCGAAAAAGCTCTGATAAACCCACTGAGCGCTACCTGCTCAGCACCAAAAAGCAGATGGACACAGTTAGCGACTAGCTGGTGAACATAGTGGAGCATTTAGCAGCTAAAGAGCCAGATATGTTTCTCAGAAGACCAAAAACAGAACTAAAAGGAGAGCGAATATTAGACTTGCATCCATCAGATGCCCAGAAACACAACTCCAAATAAATGCCAACGTTACTGAATGTGTTTGCTAGATGTGTAAATATTAAAAGCAACTGTATGCTAACATTTACTCCATCTCAACTTAAAAGGCGATAATATGTCAGTGTGGTATTTACAGCTTGTTTCCACTGCTCCCAAATGACCAAAAGATCAGTTAATGCAGGTTTAACATAGCCATCATGTCACTGTTTATTACTTTCTGTACACGAATTGATCAATCTAAACATAGCCTGTTAGATTATACAAAACTGAAAATAATCCTGAGTTGCAGCATTTAATGTTGTATAAAGGAGTACTGTTGTGTTCTTTAGAGTTACAGTCCACTTACTTCATCTCTTGTGTCTAGTCGTTGTATTGTTTTGGGCCTTAACCTAATAGTTTCATGAAATAAAGAGATAGAAAAGGTCAGAGAGAGGTTCAAAGGTCCCTGGGGCGTCACAGTTGCACATGTACTTTGGACTTCTGAACCACCAGGGCGCCTCAGTTTTTTTCTTTTTCTTATCAATGGATGACACTGTGCTGTTGTGAAACCCCAACACTTGAGAAAATGTTTTATAAAGCCTGACCAATATCAGACAGCTGATGCTTCTGTGAGTTCTTGGCTCATCGCACATATTGTAAACTGGATTTCACATCCTTTTTGGAAAGAAACATTACATAATGCAGAAAAACAAGTTTTATGTCATTTTGAAACCATGCCATTATCACACAAGTTGCCCAGCTGACTCTTGTTATTTACAATGCTTTTACAGTCTGAATAATATGTTTATTGTTCAACTGTAACATTTGCTGCCTCAGGCACATGTCTCTGTATCAACTCTTTCAGGGTTTCCCATAGCGAGTTTTAGTGGAGGCAGCCTGCCTGGCCTGAAATACAGACCACCTCCGCCAGCGTCAGAAGAATTTATACACTTTTATACACCCTCAGAGAAAAACAGCTGAGGTTACATTACAAAGCAAAGGCCAAATATTTAATGAGTGTTGCAGTTGTTTAGACTGTCTTCTAGTAACTACACTGATCACAAGACGAGATTCATTAGGGGACTGTCTGATTCAGCTCAGGAGACAACAGTGTTTCGCAACGTTCTGGGTTTTTAAGAACCTCTGCGAACCAGTTTCCCAGGGGAAACCCTGTCTTTGATAACCAAATTTGAGAGATCCTTGCTTCAGTGAGTGTGAAGAATGTGTGCACCCTCAAATATCTACACTGGCCCCAAAAATCAAGTACTAGTCAGGTTATACTGTTTTCTACTGTTTCACATTCACTGGCTCCAGCTTCTCAAATATGAGGATTTGCTGGTTTTCTCTGTTTTTATATCATTGTAAAACAAATATATTTTGGTTTAGGACTGTTGGTCGATCAAAACAAGCAAATTTGAGACATCAGATTGGGCTCTGGGAAGTTGTGATGGCCATTTTTAGCCATTCTAATGTTGCTCAATGGATGGCAATGTCAATCTGTCGGTAGGTCACCACTTTTGTCCAGACTTTTCTCAATAACTATTAAATGGATTGCTATGAAATGTGTAAGAACATTAATTGTCCCCAAAGGGTCAAATCCTATTGACTTTGTTATCCCCTTGATTTTTTTTCTCTAGAGCCACCATGAGGTTTACATTTGTTGTTTCGAGTGAAATGTCTCGACAACTATTGGATGTATTGTCATACATTTTGGTATATAAATTCGCGTTGTCCTCAGGAATCGTAATAACTTTTGTGATCCCTTCACTGTTCATCTAGAGCAGCGTTTCCCCAAACCTCTCCTGGAGAACCCCTTGTCCTGCATTTTTTTTTAGATCTCTCCCTCCTCCACCACCGCTGATGTAAATGATCAGCTTGTTATCAAGCAGCTTCAGGAGTTCATAACGAGTTGATCATTTGAATCAGCTGTGGAGCACGGAAAGATCTAAAACATGCAGGACAAGGGGTACTCCAGGAGAGGTTTGGGAAACCCTGATCTAGAGCCATCATCAGTTTAATTTAATTTTTTAAAAATGTGTCCAATACCTGAAAAACTAATGACATTCCCATCAGCCTCAGCTGTACTTTGTGTTTGTATTTTATGCCTCTCCAGTTACGACGACACCATATAATGCAAAAAAAACTTGATATTGCTTTATAGTTCCTTTTGTGTGATTAGACTTGTATTGATTTATTGATTGATGACGTGCTGGTCATTTATGGGAAACCCTTAGAATGACTCCACATGGTTAGGTACATTTTTATTGGTGCTTATCATCTAATTATAAGCTTTGGTTTTACTGTCTTGGGTGTCAGTGGAGAGTTTAAGTGTCCTATGATGATTGATTTTTATTTCAGGTTTGCTATTTCCTCTCTAACAGAAAGAAGACTAAGCAAACAGTATTGGAGACCTGTCATATTTGTCTCTGTTTTTGAAATGAAGAGAGTAGGGATGTTTGTCTTTTTTTTTTTTTTTTTTTTTTGGCCCCCGGTCCTAATACGAGTCCTTTTTAATATCGGGTATCTGCAGACACCAAGGACCTCGATACTGGAGGTCCTGGTTCAAAACTATTAAGACGATAAGCTTAAATTGTTGATCTGAAAGATAAACCGGGAAAATGTGACTCCTGAAACTGATGTGGCGTGGTCCACTAGAGAGAAGACGTCTCACTCTGTTGGAGTTGTGGGACCTTCAGAAATACAGTCCACTCGCAGTTGACAAAACATAGTAAAGTAAACAAAGGTTCAGAATTTGATCGGCTTTAGAGGACAGTCAAAGGTAAGACATTAGATATCGGCTAAAGGCAGATTAAGGGCAGCGTTTCTTATCATTAGTTGTGTTTCCATTAATTGTCAAGTGAATTTGAAGCACACTTTTGAAATGCCACAATACAGAAAAGCACGTTTCCATCAGCTGGTTTGGAGCGAATAAACTAATCTACAAGCACAGTTTCATCGTCCTGCAGAAGCTGGCGTTATAGGCTACGTTACGCATGCCTTTATTAAACAGAGTAGAAGAAGTAGAGGTCACGAACAGGAAACGAAACCATTTGTTTGTCAACCGCTAATAAACCTCAAAGAACAAGAAGAAACAAATCCAGTCGCCTTGGCCATCTACGAGGGAAAAATGGAGAGAGGTCTTCAGGGATTTGTAATTATTCTAAGCTTATAAAAACTGCTGCTTCTTCTTCTTCTCTCAGAGCGGAAACAGCTGATCAGTCATGTGAGTTAAATGTTCGCTGCATTTAAACTTATTTGGCGATAGTGTTTCCATCTCCCATTATGCTCATTGACCCTTTTTTCGAAAAAGGCAAAAACCACCTCAAGTGAGCTATAAACTATGAGGAAGTTTTTTCGAATTTCGCCGTTTCCACTAACATTTTCTAATGCAATACTTCAAATTTCAAAAACATTAAAATACGTTATGGAAACACGGTTAGTGTAGGCCTAAAAAAAGAGTTATTCAACACAGCAGAGAAAAGGGAGTTCAAAGTAAGTTCAACCGAACTACTTCACCATGCTGAAGTCTTTTTGAAGAAGATGCTGAATCCCTACAGGCTTCAGAGATGATGTCCAGCTGACCTCTGACCCCTCTTGATGATGAAAACAGGAAAGAGAGGACCTTGGTAAACTGTAACTCCTGTAGGGGATACATTTCTTTAGTGTCAACTAAACTTTCTCACGCTCTTGTGTTGAACCTTCCTGTTGTAAAACAGTCTGATTCTGCAGCTCTGGTGTGAACTCTGGTGAGGTACAGTACGTGCAGGTTGTTTCCGACGTGGCACACATTGCGAGGAAGCCATCTACAGGCGTGTCGACAGAGATGGCCCTGATCAAACACCAGGGAGTGTCCTCTTCTTCTTCTGCTCTTTGTAATTTTACGGCTGCACCTTTTCAGAGCTCTCCCGTCACGACATAATCACAGGCTCCACTGGGCTGAAACTTATGAGTGTTTCTGGGTGAGAAATTATCAGCAGCCAACTGCCTCTATGTTTTGGCTGTGGAGGGTGAGTCAGTTTTTCTGTGGTCTGAATCATAGTAGAACTTTTTTTACTCTCCTGTGTTCTTGTATTTGGCTTGTTTACATTCACATTTTCCTAAACTAGAGCTTTTAAACAGAAGTCACATGTCCTCACATATAGCTCCTGTATTGGAGTGTAAGTAACATCTCACACTACACACCTATCAAGTCAGATTGGGCAGTTTGAGTTCAGGAGTTGCGAGTCCCCAGTTTAATAACATAAATGATAGAAAGTTAATCAGCAACTGTTAAAAAAATGAATTGAACAACTAATTAATTATCAAAACTGCCAAACACTCCCTAGTTCCACCTATTTATTGTGATAATTTGCTGTTATGTGATAGTATGTGATGTGATAGTAAAAATTTGGGTGCTTTGTGTTTTGAACTGTTGATCAGACGAAACAAGCTATTTTAAGACATTAACTTGGGCATTGTTTACTATTTTACTGACCAAACGATTAATCTGTTAAATAAAATAATTGGCAAATTAATTGATAATGAAAAGAATCGTTAGTTGCAGCCCTCGTTAAAATAACAAAATGCTCCAATTTTACTGACCAATACAGTAGTAGATACGCAGTTTAACTAAAAAGAGTTTTTGTAGTACGCATAGTACTTTGTAGTACTGGTACACAGATTTACCTTTTGGACAGAGCCAGGCTAGCTGTTTCCCCCTGTTTCCAGTCTTTATGCTAAGCTAAGCTAAGCTAACTGGCTGCTGGTTGTAGCTTCATATTTTGCATACAGGCATGAGAGTGATATCAATCTTCACATCTAACTCTAGGAAAGACAGCAAATAAGTGTTAATATTTCCCAAAATGTCAAAGTATTCCTTTAACATTTGAGGACTTTGACTTCTTTTATTACAGTAAATAGAAAAAATGGTTTTGGTATTTGTACAGAAATTCAAGTAACAAATGATAGCCAGCCCTAGGCCAGGTTGCTGCTCTGTTTTAACCTGTAATTTGAAAGTGGGTAACAAACATCTCCTAGACTTGCACATCATATTTAAAAAAAAAAAATTATTTAAAAAAAGCATTTGTATGGACTTAAATGAGTTTTGGAAAAGTTCTCAGGTTGGATGACTCCAACTTAAGTAGAGTCTAAACGAAACAGGAAATGTTAGTGACGAGATTTTCACATGATGCGGATCTGCAAAGGTCATTTTTGAGAATGCCGTGTTTGTACTTCCTCCTCCAGCAGCTGTGACCTTTGACCTCTAATACACACACACACACACACATACACAAGGCAAGGCACACACACAGAGCTTTTTTTGTTTGGATATTTGGATACCACTTGTTAGTAAAAACATGGATCCTTCTCCCTCTTTCACTTACTCACTCGCACACAGAGTTTCCATATCCCTGTCCAAGTTTTCCTGGGCGGCTGAATGTTTGCATGTTGGACGGACCAGGCAGACTTCACTGACCTCTAAAACGCAACCCTGCCTCTCTCTTTCTATCTATGTAGCTTTGACCTGAATTTACCTCTTATCGCCAGTGTTTCCCGTATCACCATTTAACCTACAGCTGTAAAACTCATGTGTGTCCACTTAGAGTCTGTTTCCCTTTACCAGTGTTCCTCTGGAATATTTAAATCTTCTGTCTCCATTTAAACTCAGCCTAAAGTGATTATTATATTATAGTGAAAATGTGCCGTAATGTCTCTTGGGAACACTGAAGAGACTATATAATGAAGAGACAGATACTTGGCTAAGATTTAGCTTGTAGGCGGAGCAAAATCTTTAAATAACATTACATTTGTGTAAAGGTGATCCTCCAGAGAACTAGCAGTGGCTAAAATGGACGATTTACATGAATCGAGATGCTGAACAAGTAACCTAATTGTTTATATTTGGAATAAATGGAAATGAGAATACATGTGACTAGAGATATTTTTTCTATATTATATTGTTTTTGTAGTTTTGGCGCTGGTTACAGTTTTCATATCTGAAAACCGCAATGAAAGTAATAGTCAAACAATAATAAAACAGCCATGCTAGTGGCTCTGTAAGGCTGTACTCGGGCACAGTGGAGCTAAATGCTAATATTTATCAAGCAAAAATGCCAAACATTTGTTGGTTCCAGCTTCTCAAATTGTGAGCCTTTGCTATTTTTCTCTGTTTTATGTCCTTGTAAACTTTGGGTTTCGAGCTGTTGGTCAGACAAAACAAGCAGTTTGAAGGTGTCAGTTTGATCGCTGGGAAATTGAATTCAAACATTTTCTAGACTAAATAATTAATCGAAAAATAATCAACAGATTAATTGTGAGCTGCAGCACTACTTTGGCATGTAAAAATACATGACACACTTGTATACTTATTTGCTT
The DNA here is from genome assembly GCF_020085105.1 of Siniperca chuatsi. NCBI lineage: Eukaryota > Metazoa > Chordata > Actinopteri > Centrarchiformes > Sinipercidae > Siniperca > Siniperca chuatsi. The sequence continues at coordinate 20,150,938 of NC_058063.1, forward strand.
TGCTTCCAGGAAGGTGTACCACAGTTCATGTCTTTATCCAGTGATCCTGCTGACTGGTTAGCTATCTAACAGTTTGTTCAGGTTAATGGATGTAGAGTGAAGATACATGCTTTCCCCACAAGCTCTCTGCTTCTCGCCTGGTTGGTCATTATTTGATCATTTTCCAGTGTACTTCCTTGAATTAAGGGAGATTTATGGCAAAGGATTTCTCCGAATGAGCAACATAATCTAAACACTCTCTTGACATTGTGGCTATGGTTAAACATTAACGTGAAACACCTTTTTTAAATCTGGAAAGTAGGTTTGTTTGCATTCGTGTAATTATCCTTGAATGTCCGTAACTGATAAGCTAAAATTAAAATTCCCAGACTGCATGTCTAACAGGCGTTTTAAAGATTATTTGACCTGCAGTGAAACATTAACTGGAACTGTTTTTGACTGTGAAAGATGGTAGTTTTACAGTTTCTGAGTCTGTCAGTCCTCCTCCTCAAGTGTAGAATTACCTACAGTAACAAAACTGCCCGTATGGTCTGTAATGATTGAACCATCGTTGAATGTTTAACTTCCTTCTCTCCTCAGACTGTCCACCACCACTTCTTCACCATGCTGAGACAGAAAGGTCAAAGTGTAACCTCTCAGGTTTATATAATCCCTCTGTTATGTTTACTTATTTTATGTTTATGTCTTTTAGTATTTATACTCTAAACCCACAACCTTCACCTGTTTTAGCCAATGAAAGAATTCTGTTCACCTTTTTAAAGGTGCAGTGTACCATCATACGAGTGAGAGAGAGACAGAGAGAGACTCGCTCGGGCCCTCTGGGGAATCCCCATTGTTGGTTATCATTATTACATCATAATTGATATCTTAACAGCCAGTTTCGTCACTTCCATATTGGCTCGAGGTGAACCATGTAGCATGTGATTTACATTTTCCCTGGATGACGCACATGCTGATGTTTTTAGTTGTTGTGCTTCTTCAGGGCTTGGACCAAATATCTATGTTGCATCGTAATGTTATTTGTACTTTTTGTGATGCATTATGTAAACACAAATGCCAATATTATGGCATCTATCTATCTGATAGATAGATAAACTAGAAAAACTGTCCAAAAGTTGGCACTGAATGCTTTGTTCTTGAATGTTTTATTTAATTTTTCTGTAGTGACATACTGCTTTACTTTAATAATATTTTTCATAATTTTACAGATGTTAAATTTCCCCCCATTTTTTTATCACAATTACGACTGCAACTAACGATTCCTCTCAATAATGATTAAACTGTTGTTTATTTTTCGATCAATCATCATTTTGTCTATACAATGTCTGGAAAAACAATTTGACAATCGACATATTTTATATGTCATTTTTTAAGGCATTTTAGGCAACATTGTTAAAAATTGTTTTTACATTTTCTGGTTCCAGCTTCTCCAGTATGAGGATTTGCTGCGTTTCCCTGTTTTGTATTCCTGTAAATAGAATATTATTGGGTTTTGGACATTTTGACAACATCACCTTGGGATCTGGGATGTTATGATGGGCATTTTTCATAATTTTCTGACATCTTGTAGACCAAAAGATGAATCAATTAATCGAGAAAAAGAAAAATTTGCAGATTAATCGTTAGCTGCCTAATCTTCACTTCATTCTTTGTTTTATCTGACCAACAGTTCAAAACCCAAAGATCTATAACCGCGAAAAGCAGCAAATCCTCACATTTAAGAGGCTGGAACCAGAGAATATTTTCATTTTTCATGCTTGATAAATGGCTTAAATGATTAATCGAATAATCGTTTCAGCACTAATTATGATAAAATAGTGGCTCATTTGCTTTTAGCAAACATTATATGTTGTGGACAAAAAACAATAAACCAAAAAGTCAAAAGATGTTCAAGGCCATGTACACCCACATCTGTGTGGCCTCATGAGACCTCTGCTCAGGTTTAAGATGGCCGAACTGTGCTGGGAATTGCATGTCACTAAACTCCATGTGCTTACAGGAATGATTAAGAAGTACAGTATGTTGGCCTGTAATTAATAGTCAGGAACTCAGGAATGTTTTGTGGAAATGGAAAAAAAGGTTTCTAGTGAAAAATGGGTTCATACTTGTAAGGAAAGGTGGTCTGTTGATGTTTGGTACAATCCTAAACTGCTAACATAGGCTGTACTTGTAGCAGTGCTTTAAGCTAAATGCTAACATGCTCAGAATGACATTGCTAACATGCTAATGCTAAGCAAGTATAATGTTTACCATGTTCACCATCTTAGTTGAGCATGTTAGCATGCTAACATTTAGTAATTAGCACTTAGCATAAAGTGCAACTGAGGCTGATGGGGGTGTCATCAGTTAGTAAGTATTTGGTCATAAAGCAAAGTATTGGACAAATAAAGATTTTGACTTGACAGTGGCGCTAGATTAAAAATTAAGGGGTCACAAAGGATATTAGTTTATCCTGAGGTGGACATGGACGCTTGTACCAAAATTAATGGCAGCCCATCCAGTATAGTCCAATAGACAACACAAAAACAAACAAAAGAAAAAACACAAATCTGATACTCATGGTGGCGCTAGAGCAGAAGTCAGTGGATCACCAAAGTCAGTAGGAATTATCGTCTATTTATGAGGGGCTTGAATGTCTGTACAAAATGTCATGGCAATCCACCCAACAGTTACAGAGATATTTCAGTCTGGACCGAAGTGGTGAATAGACGGGCCGTTCCCGTCCCTAGAGCTGCTTGTGTGGCTAAAAATAACTATAGTGCAGAACTTTATGTGAAGGAGAGTTTAACCAAAAGTCAAAGATCTATTTGTGCACAGTTGTTTTCAGACACTCTTGAAACGGGTAGGTTTCCAGTTAGGTGAGACGTTTTGTGTTATTGCTCATTTTATGATTATTTAAGGACTATACTCTTCAGTTCTTTCTCTCTGATGACTTCTTGTGGTTGGATGATATATACAATTATTATTATTACCATTATTGTGGTGTGTTTAATTCTTGGAGCCTGGGCGAGGAGACAAAGTTTTTGTTTGTATTGTTAAATGAAAGAAGTTATGCTGTTTGCTGAGAAATGTTTCACTGCAAGTGTATTTTTTGGTCCATGTGTGCATGACATGATAAACTACCGCTGTTGATTGTTCACAAAAAGTCAACAAACAACTCTCAGCCCTAACCAGGAAACGTTCTACATGTTTTGTTTTGGCATGCATAATTTTGGATACGTTTTTGATTCACTGGCACCAAGTATCACTTCTTTTCATACACATCATAGATTTTTTTCCCTTTTGTATTTGATAGTTGACAGTGCAGAGATGAACAGGAACCATGTAGAGAGGGAGGTATGACATGCATGAAAGGTCAAACGGGATGTTGTGGTTACACAGTGTGCACCTTAACCAGTAGGCTACCAGGAAGCCCTTACACATTATAGATTGTAATAGAAGTTATAGGTATGTATTGTATATCTTTGTGGTTATTTTCTATTTTGCATTTAATTTGAACTTTATTGTAACCCTGGAAATGTTCTGTTTAGCCCTTTGACGGTTTACAGCACTTAAATAATATGTTAATGTCACTCCTTGTTTTCAAAATACCCAGGCTCTATAAACTTTGGTATCTTTGTGAAACTAAAAGCACATTTAGTAACTTTTTTTCTTCAGTTACATATCATGATCATAGACGGTTGTTTTTAATATATTGTGTGTAGTGATATCAGCATTGTCAAGAGCAAGCTTTTATGTTGTATTGTATTGTGAGTTAGACGGTGATTCCCCTGTTATTGTCTATTTTCTCTCTCTCCTCTCTGTATTCACGGTCTCTCATCTTTGCTTCCTCTAATCTGTTTTCTCTTCGTCTCTCTGTACCAAGCTAAAAGTATCATTAGACAGTAACCACTATATTTGCTGACAGGGTGTGGCAACATTGTGGGCAGTGTGTGTGTGTGTGTGTGTGTTGTGACTGTTCCTTTTTTAGTTCAGAGAGGAAACTCAACCAGCATTATAGGAATATCATACGCTTCTGTGGATGTGTTTTACTCAATGTTCTTCCAAACAATTCATGGAGTTTAAGAACAAAATGTCAGTGCGTCATAGTCTGTGTGTGTTTTGTATGTTTGTTTGTGTGTGTATGTGTGTTGCTCTGACTTGCATAACAAGTGCTTGTTGAGGCCATGATGGCAACACTTGAATCACTGAAACTCTCTCTACAGTTCGTACTGACAGGGAGTGGAGCTGCTCTACTGCAGTTATAGACTAGACACGTGTATGTTGTGTGGTATGTTATATAGTAAGCAATCATCCAAATTAACACGTAGGCCTGAACATTTGGGGTAAATAACTGATTGCAGTTTTTCTCACCAATATTGCAATTTATCGCAATTATGCCAAGTCTTTTCTCGATTAACTGATGAAGTGATTGTTCTAAACAGAAATGTCAGAAAATGGTGAAATTATAGTTTCCCTGATGTCTTTTAAATGTCTTGTTATGTCCAACCGACAGTCCAAACCCCAAACATATATTCAGTTTACTGTCACATAAGACAAAGAAAAGCAGCAAATCCTCACGTTTGAGAAGCTGGAACTTGGGAATGTTTGACATTGTTGCTTAATAAATAAATAAAAAATGTAAAAATAGATATTGCTGTGTAACTGATATTGAGTTTGCTGACTTTATTTGTCTTCTCTACTTGTGCCACTGTTACACTATATTTTCAACATTATCCTGTCTAGCAAAAGTTATAGTCTCAATTTAAAAAATACTATTATGTTTTTTGATAACAACTAGATTTAGTTATATCCACTAATGGCAATAATGACTACCTGTTTTACATTTAACATGGTAAAAGTTAGCTTAATGATAGCTAACTGATGACCTGTTGGTTCTACACTTTAGCTGCTTGAGCTAACATTAGCTTCAGACTCACAGATGGGCCTAAATCTTAGAGATGCTGATTCAGAGCTTGTAAGTTTATTAGCTTAAAGCAATTATGATATACATCAAAGTTTAACTGGGAGATTCTGGCTACTGTTAACTATCTGCTAGCTGTTGACTTTTTACACTCATCAGCTAATTAGCTAGCTGCTAGCTTACCTGTTTGAAAATGACATCATGCGTTCTGCTAGATAATTGAACCAAGTGAGAGACTCACCTGCTCTGTTGGTTTTATGGAATAACATAGACACAGTCCTCTTTCTACCTTTTTCAAATGTCAAGATAGTACAGAGTGCTGTTCTTTCTCAAGGAAACCATCTTTTCTAAGTGTAAGTATGTAGCCTGATTTCAGATCTCATAATTGCCGTCCACATCTCAGATTTATTTATCTCTGATTTTGTCTTTTTCTGCCACAAACCGTTAACCAATCAAAGCTTTTGTAGGTGGGATTAACAATGGGAATGTTCCTACGTAGCCAGCTAGCTACCTAGCTAAATTCATGAAATATCAGGACAGAAAAATGGCCAAGAAAATGGCAGTTAGCATGGATGAGGTCGACACTATCAGCTATGCAAGTCGACTTACAGAAATAACAACGTTTGGCAACAGCCTTAAAACTTAAGACAATATTGTTAATTATGTTGGCTATAGATAAGCAGCTCTTGCAGTTTGAAAATTGCACTCAGACACTGTCAAATTGTGAGTTCCTGTTCTTATTAACATGTCTGCAGAACAACTTTCAGTATATATCAGCTAAATCCAAGCTTCTGGGTATTATCAGAGTAATTTTTGCTGCTCGGTTAGCAGCCACACTTAAGGAGTGCGATATTGGGCTTTTTTGGGTCCGTCCAACACTGTGATCCACGTCAAGGTACTTTATCTGAAAAACTAACCATTTTCCATGAAATTTGCTGTGAATGTTCATGGTCGCCAGAGGATGAATCCTAATATTTGGGTGACTCATTCACCTTTCCCCTGGTGCCACCATGAGACTAAAATCTTCACTTGTGCACAAGAAACCAACATACTTGCTCCCCAGAGGAAGAACCCTTTTTATTTAAATGGTCTTGTGACCTTTCCTCTGGCGCCACCTTCAGCACAAAGCAAAATGAGAAAATATCAAATTTAAACCCCCCAAAAGTCGTCAATGAATGTATTTTAATATTTTTAAAATGTAAATTTTTAAAAGCTATAGCCTAAACATGAATAGCTTGATCAGCTTAAATGTGCCGTAATAATAAAATTTAAACTCACATATATGAACTCTTCACTATGACATTTATTTCTGTAAACTCACACTCACTCATGGTTGTAAAACTCAAAAGGCGAAGAGTGTAGAGTTTAGGAAATGAATGTAAGTCAATGGAAAGCCCTCAGAGATAAGTATGCTGTGTGTGTGTGTGGGGGGGGTCTGGGTCTGGCAGCTGTGTGTGTTCAGTTCCTGTTATCTTTAACTGTCATGCTTGCTTCCTTCTGTGTTTTTAGTTTTTTTTTTTTTTTTTTTTTTTTAGCGCGCGGGTGTGTGTGTGTGTGTGTGTGTGTGTGTGTGTGGCGGCGTTGTGTAGCTCTGTGGTGACAACATGGCTGTCATGTTGCAAAACCTTGTGTGTGAGGAAATAAGAGTCAAAGTTGCTGGGAATGTGATGGAAACTCTGTTCGTTGCTTTACAACTTTTGTTGTACTTTTGTAGACTTTGCATATGCAATACTTCAGATTTGACCCAAATTTCTATTATTTGCGTTGCATTTTTTTTTTTCATTTTAATTATTGTGTGAATATGAACTAATATTAATCAGTTTTTGTTTTGTCTGCCTCCTCGCAGAGTTCTCAGATTGATCCGGAGGAGTTGTTCACCAAATTGGATCGGATTGGAAAAGGATCTTTTGGAGAGGTGTGTGTCATTTTTCACATTTAATTTTATGATGAAACCTGGTTGATTGTTAGTGTTATTCCCGAAGCCATTTCTCTTTTCTGCCTTTATCTTCCTTTTTCCTAATTCTTTTCCTTTCTTCTCTTCTCTCTCTCGTCTCATCCTCTTTACTTCCCTTTCCTTGTCGTTTTGCTTTTCTCATTTGCCTTGTCTTCTCGGCATCTTGTCTACACTCGTCTCTGTTATTGTTACTTCTTTTTAATTGGCTTTTAATTGGTCTTTTGTCCTGTTGCTCTTTTATTATCTTCTTCTGCTTTCCCTGTCTTCTTTTGACCATCTTTCATTGTCTTATTTTCTTGTCTCGACTCTTCTCTAATCTTTTTTCCTTTTCCCCGTTTCATTTCACTTATGCATTCCTCCTACTCCCGCAGGTGTTTAAAGGTATCGATAATCGCACTCAGAGTGTTGTTGCCATTAAGACCATTGACCTGGAGGAGGCTGAGGATGAGATCGAGGACATCCAGCAGGAGATCACAGTTCTCAGTCAGTGCGACAGTCCGTTCATCACCAAGTACTACGGCTCCTATCTGAAGGTAAGACCGACTTCATATTTCCATCCTGTCAGACTGAGTTATGGCACAAAACAGGAAGAGGACATTGTTCTTCCAGGGAAAACTGAGCTAAAAACATCCAATTTCTGATGACAGAGGAAGTTATAAAAGGCTGATTGAAAAATCACTGTTGACGTGTGGATTGGAAGGTATGGGGCTGATAAGAAATGTGGTCTGTAATTTGGAGAAAAAAAGTTCTAACTAAGAATTTGTTTGTGGTCATTAAATCATGGATAAATATTCAGGTTTTTAAAGGCTACATAAAGCATTTGATTAATTCATTATCTATTAGTTCATTTGCATTTTCTCAAATCAATTCTCTCTCTTTCAGGGCAGTAAACTATGGATCATCATGGAGTATCTTGGTGGAGGCTCAGCGCTCGACTTGGTGAGTGTTAAAGTAGTTTCCAGTAAGATTTATTGATCTAATTCAGTAAAATAACATAAAAACAAGATCACTTATGAAGTGAAAAAGTGTTATTAAGTTTTAGCATTTATTCAGAATTCATTGGCAGAGAGTTAAATCCAAAAGAAGTGATCCTGATCCTCAAAGTTTTCCCAAAAGATACATATGGCTGCTATAGCGCCACCCTCTGGAAATATATTCCTTCAGCTCAGTCTGAATAATTTTGGATGCGACTGTAATATTCTGCTACGTATGGTGGCCTTTCATTCATGATAATTCACAGTTGTGTCCAAATAAATCCTAAATAAATAAATAAAAAAAACTTCATCAAAAAATCTGCACCATCTTGTTTGCTGAGGGTGAAATTGTGGGTGTATGAAGAAGTTGTTCAGGAAGAAGAATAAGAAAATTGGAAATGGATAAGGATAAAATGTAAAGAATGGTTTATATATAAAATGTACTGCAGTACTTCTGATTCCATGGTGTCTTTGGTTGCCTAATTTTCTGTGTTGAGTCTTGTCTTGAATGAAACTGAACAGGGTGTGTTTGAGTTCCTACGCAAAGCCTATGGCATGTCAGTGAGTGTTTTATATCTGTGTCATCACTTGACGTGTGTGTGTGTGTGTGTGTGTGTGTGTGTTTGCAGCTCCGGGCGGGCCCGTTTGATGAGTCTCAGATTGCCACCATGCTGAAGGAGATCCTGAAGGGGCTCGACTACCTGCACTCTGAGAAGAAGATCCACAGAGACATCAAAGGTGCGGATGGCAGTAAACACTGCTGCTGCCTGATCAGTTTAGCCTGAATCTTCTGCCTCGCTTAATGATTTAGTATCACACTTTAATAAAATCCAGGGACTTGTAAGAGACGCATAAAAAAAAAAGATCAGACAAAATCGCTGCAGCAGAGACCGAGATATCCTGAATTTTAGTATCTAGTATGGATCAAGCTCCAAAAACACTACACTTCCCATAATGCAACTCAAAAGCATCTGTGATTAGACTATTGCTTTACCGAATGTCATGTTTTTACATTCGAAGCTTCTATTGAGGTTTTCGAATGAAGCTTTGTATGTCTGTCGTCATATTTTATGTCGTGATCACACTCAGAACCCAGAACAAAATCCTCAATTTGAATAAAGTGATTCATCTGATTTAAATTAGTTTTATGAAATCAACTTTCTTTAATGAATATAACTCGACATAAATACATGTAGGCAGCAGGCTAATCCAATATTGCTGCTAGACCGCCCTGTTAATACAGGTGCGTGCCTCCCTTTGTTTGCGGCAAGCGGGAGAGCAAACAGTTTTTGTGAAAATGTTGTTTTTGAAAGGCTAAACGGCAACAAATATGGATTGAAGCAGAATATTTTGTTAGATAAAAACATTTTGTGAATTTTGGAAATTATCTATCTTTTTTCAATAATTTTGACTTTTGGACTTTACAATGCCCTGGAGTTATTGGAAATGTTTGGATCACACGAGTCGGAAACAATCCTACGCAGCCACCACTGGAATCCAATTCTATAAATAGTATAATAATAATAATAATAATAATAATAATAATAATATTAGTGTGTATCTTTTATGTGCAGAAATACCAGGTATAAATAGAATGAATAGACATGCAAAAAAAAAAAAAGAAGCTGCGCAGCATTCAAATGATGATTATGTGTGATCGATGTTGTTTAGCCCTACATTAGACCCTCCGTGACTGGTGAACATCCCCCAAGCAGAGATACCCAAGACTCAGACTTAACAAAGCTCCTGTAGAGCTCCAGAAGACACTATACAGTTTCCTGTACATCGACTTTGACATGTAAAATTGGTGGCGTGCCCCTCTCTGCCCATATTTACGAGCCAGAAAAGAGATCCAGACTGCTGAATTTTCCACATTTAAAGCCACTGCGTGTATAATTTCTGACTTGGCGCTCCCTGGTGGTAGAATAAAAAATACTGTGGCAGACCACAAATCTGTTACTTTTAGCACGTTTATTGTCTGTGTCTGGGGTCAAAGACTTTACCAGTTTTCACTGGGATTGTATCAGATACTACAAATAATCACTTTGGCAATCAAAATAATTTGAAAGATGCTTTAATCATATAAAAATTCCACACATAGGGCCTTTTAACATTGTGCTCAAGTTCAGTTTTACCTGCTTTATTTGCGGTAATGAGTAATAGCTGTTGTTTCAAAAGCAAGTGTATGAAACTACATACAACATATATTTAAAAAATGTGCCAAACAGACACTGGCACGTCAGTAATCAGTAATAATAATGATATTAATTCTCTGTAGCTGCCAACGTCCTGTTGTCGGAGCACGGTCAGGTGAAGCTGGCGGACTTCGGGGTGGCCGGTCAGCTGACGGACACGCAGATCAAGAGGGAAACCTTCGTGGGAACGCCGTTCTGGATGGCTCCCGAGGTCATCCAGCAGTCCGCCTACGACTCCAAGGTAAGACACCTGTTTTATATTACTACAAACCTCCAGACCTTCATCATTCACATTCATCCACTTAAAGGCACAGGAAACTCGAATTTGCAACTTAATAGGTTTAATTGTGTTGGTGATCTTGCCATTAGCTCTTACATATGTCACAGTTTGCTAAACCCATTGTCCAATTGTAGCTTAGCAACCATAACAAGTTTTAGGGTTGTGTCTTTTTATCGCCTCCAAAAACACAAAAGTGTAATGTATGGATTAAACGGTGCGTTTGTTTGCTCTAACGTTTACTGCTAAAGTTAGCATGCCTGGCTAACTAGTTTCACATAGTAGTAGCCTAACCTAGCGCCACTTCCAAAGTCAAGATTTAGCATAAAATTAGCTAACTACATTATTTTATGGGGTTAAAAGTTACATTAGAAAAAACACCACTCAGGACTGGCATGTCCTCTGCGTGTGAGACGTATAACAGCCGTCCTGGATGCTACTAACCGCTAAGTTTAAGGAAACGTTAGCGGCTCTGTCCTGCTCTGTTTTGGATTAGGGGAAGTTTACCTGAGATAACTTTATCAAACTTTGTTTGTCTTCATCCTCAAATCCCTTTCTCTGAAAAAGTTAAACATATTTGAACCTAACTTATGATGTATTTATATAGTAAACATCTGAACAGTGTTATGTTAGAAAGAAATAGCAGTGTGATATTACATTTTTTTTCTTATAATACTTTATCATAATAATACGTCGCCTTGTCGTCGAGTAAAAAGGAGGAGCCTTCTTTCGAATCCTCATCCAGTATCAAATCCACTTGAATCCCTTATTGAATCTAATTAGTTTTAACTTTCAGCATTCACAAGTAAATAGTTATAAATAACTAAAATATTCAAAGATGAATTTTACATCTGTAATCACCTTTTCTTTGCTGAAAGGTCAGAAACATAGTGACAGCGTATTTATTTAACAACCTGTAGCTAGGACCTGAAAATGAGCAGCAGAAGATATGAAATGTAGAAGAAATATTTATCTGACAAATTGAAATAACAGCTGTAGGCTATAACTCATATTTCACAAGCTACTTGCTCCAAATACTGAACATCCCGATCCTGATATAATATAATAGTGTAACTGGGAGATTCTGTATATCCTGATTTTATTATTGTTTATTTTATTGCTTTTGTGTATTTTATGTCTTTTATTTCCTTATATTTCGTCATTCACTGTGGTATTTTAATTCTCTTGTTGTGAAGCACTTTGTACTTTGTTTTGATAAGTGCTATATAAATAAAGTTTTATTATTATTATTATTCTCCTGCAACTGGCGTGACACGATCAGCTCTACCATTTCTCTAGAGAACAGTCACCACTCTGTTGAACTACAAAAACACACAGTTTACTTATGGTTGTTGTGTGGTTTCACAAACAATCTTCAGATACTGGCTTGCAGAAGACACATTAATCTGACAACAGCCAAAAGTTTAATTTTTAGCCGTTACAGAATTAATTATCTACAGCTGATCTAATCTGCTGCTGGTGAAAGAAGCAGTTAGGCGCCTGCTAACATTACCTGAATGTTTTGTACTTTACTCTTTGCTAATAAAAAAGAATGAGGGGAAAAAAGATTTGTTAGCGTTACAGCTGGATCCAAAATGGAACCGGCAATTGGTACCCATCCCTAGTTGGACTTGTTAAATTAACTTGTTTTGTCTTTCATGGGGTTGTTAAAGTGATTCAGTCTCATTTCTCAGATGTATTAATACTTGTCAGTGTTCAGCACAAACAAACTTTTCATTTGTTGGGTTGAATGTGGTGAAGCTGCCCTGTTGTATTTTCAGTTCTGGTTGTTAAAATCTCATCTAGCTCAAATATACAGTTTATGGCTGCGGGATTCCTCTGTTGCCTTTACTCTGTGCGTCACGTTTGCGTATTGCCGTAGCAACCTCAGCCACGTGGTTGTTTGTTATTGTGTCTCGCTTTGAGGTCATTTGCATTATTTCCACAGTCTCCTCGGTTTTATTTGCATGTAATAGAAACACCCACCATGTCCTGTTGTCTGGACTTGAATGAGACAAGTCAGAATAAACTGGTGATTTTTAGCTGTTAAAATGCTTTGCATGGTGTGTGTGTGTGTGTGTGTGTGTGTGTGTGTGTATCGCCACATAAGATGTTTGAGTTTTCCTTATTTAAATCTTAACCCTCAACTATCCTCATAATGACAGTGATGACATGAGTGTCCCGTTGTTTTTCATTTTGGAGGGGATTCCCTCGTCTTTTTCTTTGTTACTATATTTGACACCAAGCAACAGTCTCAAAACAAATGCCAATATGCTGCAACGAATGACTATAATAATGAATGGACAAACACTCCTGTATTCATAGCTGCACCTGCTGCTATCAAACACACACAAAAGTAAAAGGCTGGTTTAAATATTTGGATGGGATACCCAATAACAAAGTAAACAAATGTCTTTTATGAAGTTCCATAATAAGGTGACCTGCTCTCTGTCTCTTTGTTTCAATACATGTCTGAGAAAAATGTGTGTGTGGTTTGGCGTGTTTTGGAAATAAGACAAATCCATTAGGGTGTGTATACTTTGTCTCTTGATGTGGTTTCATTCATGCTGGTGTTTGTGTGTGCACAGATTTGTGTGTATTTTAAAGAGCATGTGTGTACATGCATATTGTGTATGTAATGTGTATGAAATATTATGTCAAAAATGTTACTTTCATCCTCAAACGCCCACAGGACTTCTACATAAATGCGTGTGTGCATCTTCCACTGAAATTGTGTCACAGGGGTTTTTGGCGTCAAAAGGAGGAAAGATTGACGCAGAAGCTCAAAGAGTAAATAAAGCTGAAGGAACAGCCAAAGAAAGTTCTCTGGAAACAGAACGACAAAATCACCCGGCTCGTTATCATTATCTATCTGATTTTGTGATTTTAGCTGATTCTCGCATACAAAGTGACTCACTCTTTTATTTTTACGATTCATTGATTGACTGATTGGTAATTATGTAATTCGTGAATCGGTTAAAATGAAAACAAATGCCAGACGTAACCTGAGCAAGTCGGAACAAGCTTACAAAAAAAGACAGCCATTGTGCTTAAAGGACCGTGTGTGTGTGTGTGTGTGTGTGTGTGTGTGTGTGTGTTTTTTTGATGCTTTTAGATTTGTAGCTCCAGTCACTTATCGTCATGTACAGTATTCGTACAGTTTGTGCCATTCAGGTGGGGACCATGTGGACTTGTGGATTTTATAATCAATATTTTTATACCAACAATGGATCAAATGACTGCATGTAATGTGAAAGAGGTCGCTCGCTGTGATGAACCCACAGAGAATTATCACCTGATGGAGTTTTTTAGCATCATTCAGCTCATTGTTTTGGTTTTACTGCTACGACTTTGTTTTGGTTCACTCTCAACGCTCTCATCAGTGTTGTTTCCAGTCGCAGCAGCTGTTTTTAGTGAAAAAACCTCTAAAAACCCACTGTGTACTACCTGCTCAGCGCCAAACAGGTGACAAAGTTAGCAACTAGCTGGTGAACATAGTGGAGCATTTAGCAGCTGAAGCACCAGATATTTTTCTCAGGAGACCAAAAACAGAGCTAAAAGGAGAGTGGATATTGGACTTACATGGCCAGAAACATAACTCCAAATGAGTGATAATGTTGCTCTGTATCGGCTTGATGTGTAAATAAGCAACTTTTTGCTAACAAGTTCGGCAAGAAAAAAGGTGATAATGTGTCAGTGTTGTGTTAGTTTGTTTCTGCTGCCCCCAAGTGGCCAAAAAAAATCAGCTAACGAAGGGTTAAACGAACCATAATCATGAACAAACCATACCTTGACTGTAACCATAACAACCTTAACTAAAACAGCTTATTCTCACCTTGATACGCTCACGTCACTGTTGATGTTTTTGAAGCTCAATGCAGCAAATTGTTGTCGTAACAATGACCATAACTTTAACCAAGACCTTTTGTAGATACTGCTACTTGTTATGTTTTGGGTGTGTAATGTTTCAATGCAGCATGTGTCGCTATCACAGAAAGTTGTAGTTTTTCGTAAGATACATACAAGTTATCATGAAGACACGGTGTGTGTGTGTGTGTGTGTGTGGTCTCCTGCTACAGGCTGCCATATGTTCAGTGTGTAACAGTAATGGAGTAGGTAGAGTTAACAGTCAAACAGTGACAGAGCATCCTGTTGTAATGTGACCCTGAGCAGCTCTGCTACAACTGTACTGTGTGTGTGTGTGTGTGTGTGTGTGTGTGTGTGTGTGTGTGTGTGTGTGTGTGTGTGTGTGTGTGCTTCTGCTCCTTACCTGGGCTGCCACATGGTCATTGGTGCAAGTTGAAACTATGTGACATTCAACCTGTGTGCATGTGTAACTTCTGAGTGTGTCTGTGTTTTTACATTAGTTTGTGTGTGTGTGTGTGTGTGTGTGTGTGTGTGTTTGGATTCATGTACAAAGAGCTGTGTAATCTCTATTCCTAACACGTAGTGAAACAAGTGCTTTATTTACAGAAATGTAATCAACAATTTTGATAATCGATTAATCGTTATTTATGAAGCAGAAATGTCAAACATTTGCTGGTTCCAGCTTCTCGAACATGAGGATTTGCTTTTTTCCTCTGTTTTATATGATTGTAAACTGAATATCTTTTGGATTTTGGACTGTCGATCAAACAAAACAAGGAATTTGAAGATGTCTCATTCCATGTTTCACTATTTTTGTACATTTTATAGACTAAACAATTAATCTCTTAATCACAAAAATAACAGACAGATGAATTGATAATGAAATCAATCACTTTCTAACTTTGGGTTACAAACAAGTCACTCTGAGGGATGTTGTGCTGTTGTAGCAGGCCTCTAAAATACTGCTGTTGGTTAAAACTTGAAGTTTGGTATTTTGACAAGAGAAGCTGCCAAAAAACCTGTTCAAACTTTCCTGTCACAACAAAGCCACGCTGATGGAGGAAGCTGTGCTTTTAGCTAATTTGAACTGATTCTACCCGCTGTTTGTTTTAAAGGTGACTGTAAAAAGTTTATATTCTAGTTTGCTTCTTCGCAAACGGCAGCTTTGGTCATTTTGGATTCACGCTGGTTAGCTGCCTCGATATATTTTGGTACTGTGTTTAATTACAGTGGCGCAATAAATAATCTCTCCCTGTTGCGGTCGTGTGACTGGTCTTCTCTCTGCATGGGAGTAATACACAATATTATAGGACACTTCGCATCATAAAAACTCTCGTCTTCTCAGGAAACGGTAGTCAACAAAACACTCTACACAACCGTTTAGATTTTGTCAACCTGTGAAAAATGTCAAAAGCTAGCCAGGTATAAATGTCTCATGAAATGACTCATTTTCAGGGGCAAGATTAAGAGTTTGATTGCTAACTGTCAGGTGTGTGTCTCTGCAGGCCGATATTTGGTCGCTGGGCATCACGGCCATCGAGCTCGCCAAGGGTGAACCTCCGAACTCGGACATGCATCCGATGCGAGTGCTGTTCCACATCCCCAAGTCTCCTCCTCCAACGCTGAGCGGAGATTTCTCCAAGAGCTTCAAAGAGTTCACCGAGGCCTGCCTCAACAAAGACCCTGCCTTTGTAAGACACACACACACATGCAATCCAGATTCACTTTAATGAACCACTGTTGTTCACTTGTTTGTATTTTTTCACTCGTCAGTTTCTTTTTTTGCCGCTGGACAGGAGCCCTGTATAAAGGATCTTTTTTTAATGGTGTTTACTTGCTTTTATTCCTCTGTAAATCATTGAAAATCTATTGTAACCCTTTCTGCCAAACAAAATAAAGCTCCTGTGTTTTATATACAGTGGTGGAAAGTAACTAAGTACATTCACTCAAGTACAATTTAAAGGTACTTGTACTTTACTTGAGTATTTTCATCGTATACTAATATACTTCTACTCAACATTTCAGAGGGAAATATTGTACTTTTGTACTCCACTACATTTATCTGACAACTTTAGTTATCCGTTACTTTACATAAAAACCAACCACCAGGATTATAAAATACAACACATTGTTGTAGATTAACAAGATTAAACCAGTGGTTCCCAACCTTTTTGACTTGTGGCCCCTTACAAAAACTAGTGTCTGTTTGAGGCCCCTTGTCACGTTTCAGTTCCACCATAGAGACATTTCCCCTCTAAACTTCTCACACGGTTTCATTTAATTAACTGTTTGAGGCACAAAGAGGTAAAATTATCCACTATCTCACAAAAAATCATCTTGTGACCCTTAGGAGGGTCACCACTGGACTAAACTAGCTAACTGTATATAAGTAGTTAAAACTAGCTCCACCTCATCCAACTACAACAGTAAAAGGCTGGTTACACATTGATGCATCAGTATAAACAATCTAATAATGTCCAATATAATAATATAACAGTCACAGGGAACATTTTACTGCACAACAAGTACTTTTACTTTTGATACGTAAAGTACATTTTGCTGATAATACTTCTGTACTTTTAGCAGGGCTTTTACTGGTGATGGAATACTTTCATTGTGGTATTAGTATGTTTTATGTAGGTAAATGATCTGAATACTTCTTCCACCACTGGTTTTATACTAAATGTTTCTTTTACTAATCAGTCGGACAACAACAGAATTATTTGTTCAAAGGTATTGGGTCTTCTTAGGGGTTACAATTTTTGTGCCATTGAAGTTAAAAAAAAAAAAAAAATAAAAGAAAACACCAACTACCAAAATCTTGCCATCATACAGGAAGTTTTAGGAACAAGATTTGCATAAATACAAGAAAATACAGATTTTGTACATAATTATATACAATATTTTTAAGCTTGCCTGTGTTTTTTCTGCTATTAGTCATCTGCTTAAATCCTTTGTAAACTCAATTTTTATATAGTTTTTAGGGCTAGGAGGTTTGAGTCAAATAAATGTTTTTCATGGCATTGATTTTAAGCCAGTTGTATCTTGCTGCCCCCTGGTGGACCAACACCTCCTCTGTCCCTCTTTATTTCTCCTCCATTTATAAACCATATAAGATAAGATAAGTACAATTTCTGAACTTGACAGATAAGCAACTGTTTCACTTTTCGTCCACTACTCCCATTCTCTTTTTTTATTCATCATCTCTGTCTCTGAACCTCAATGAAGCCTTTATTATATAAAAACCCTGAGTGGAGATAGTCGACCAAAGAAATTTTCTCTCTCTGTTCTCTCTTCATGCAGCGTCCCACAGCCAAGGAGCTCCTCAAACACAAGTTCATCATCAAACACTGTAAGAAGACGTCCTACCTCAGCGAGCTGATTGACAGGTACAGGAGGTGGAAGGAGGACGGGCACAGCGACAGCAGCTCGGAAGAATCAGACGGGTAATTTGATTACGTTTGTTGTGGCAAAAACTTCATTTTCCAGATGCTGATTTCTTTTTTCTTTTTTTTTATTTTTAACTCTGATCTGACATTTCTTCACTCTGATTTAAACAGGAAAACACTGCAGAGAAGCTCAGATCTATTTTATGTCTATATGTACATGGTGCAGTGCTTAGTGAGTAACGTGTGTGTGTGTGTGTGTGTGTGTGTGTCTAAAGTGAGTCCAGTAATAAGGAGAACAATGAGTCTCCTGAGTGGTCATTCACCACCGTCCGTAAGAAGAAGACGGAGGGCAGGAAGGTCCTCAATGGAACGGTCAGTACCATCTGTATGTGATTATAGATTAGATATAAATGTGTGTGTGTTTGTTGTTAAAGTAATGAAAGTAATCCCCCACCCAAAAAAACACAGTGCATCACCTGCATGTACTTTGGAAACAGCTTTTCATGGGTGGAGAAATGCTTATAACTCTCATCTCATTTGATGATTTCTTTGAATAAAAGTTCAACAAAAACAGAAAAAAGAGTACTTACTTTTAAAAACTTTTTCATTTTGGGAAAAGCAGCATTTCTTGTAGTCTGCGCGAGGAATTCGTGGATTTGTTTTTAATAAAGTGAGATGGACAAGATTTTAAACCAGTTTCTCATTTTGTAAACTCAAGAAAAAGTATTGCAGCATTTGAAAATGTTCCTTTTTACATGACACTACAAACATGTACATTTAGCACGAATTCCCAATTTGAGGGATGAAATAGTAAAACAAGACCACTGACTCTGATTTTATTCCAAGGCTTTAGTTCCAAAATCCTGAAAAATGTAACCTCACAGAAAAACATTGGTCAGTATTTCAAAGTGGATATTGTATTAAAAAGCTGTTTTATGAACAAAGATCTTAAGATGACTTTTTTTTTCTTGTCAAACATGTCAGTTTCAAAACGGTCGATATCCAATTTTATATTTTTGTACACATTTCGTGGACACGTTAGCTCTATAGAACTGCACCAAATTAAACGCTCACCTTGCTTTTTCTCCTCTTCAATTTCACCATCTCGTCCTCCTCGTCTTCATCTGTGCAGGGTCAGGATCAGCTGAGTAAATCTGCCAGTCTGACCACGGTCATCTCTCCCGTCTTCACTGAGGTGAGTTTAAACAGACTTCAGTCATAAAAATATAAAGATAAAATAAAACGCATGCCGAAAACAACCCCGTTTTGTATAATTTTCTGAGGCATTCACAGCACAGTTTATGTCTGTAAATACACATACATGTGTAAACATAAACCATATATTTCAGTTAGATGCATGAAAATGTTGCAGCTCAATATTGTTTTACGATCTTTGACTTTGGAGTCATCTTCCTGCCATCATGAATAATCTAAAAAGTGTGGAACGGCAGAAAAAGAAAGCTCCAGAGCAAAAATTCACCAGAAAAAGAGATAAGTAACAACTTCATATAAACAAAGTTTTATTGTGAAGTGAGTTCTTCTCATTTGCGGCACTTCTTTAATAAAACAGAGCAGGTATGCAGCTCATTTCAGTGTTCAGTGAGTAAGTTACTATATTTATGTAGCACCTTTCAAGAGCAGAATGTCACAAAGTGCTTCACAAACGAAATAAGGCAACTGACATAAATGCAGACTTAGGAAGACTAAAACACCATAAAAATATAAATAAATTAAAATAAGAGAAAATAGAAAATTACACAAAGGCAAGTCTGTTAGTGGTTGTCATCAGAGGTTTAATCATTAGATTTTTATATTTATAAAGAGTGAAAACAGGGGAAACAGTTAGCCTGGCTCCGTCCAAAGGTAATAAAATCTGCACCTCTAAAGCTCTCTAACACGTTATAGCTTGTTTGTTTAATCTGTACCAAACCAAAGAGTAAAAACGACATATTACTTACTTTCTCTATTAATTGAACTGTTAAAATATATTTTGTGCAATTTTTATCACCCTACATTATTGTCTTTGAAGATGCGTAGATGTCTTTTTAGATGTTTCAAAACTTTTCCCATAATGTTTTTGGCCTAAAACTGTCATAAAATAATATCCAAACAAAGCTTAAAAAGCTCACAATGTGTAATTTGTAATTGTCGAATGTAAACTCCTCCTCAGGTCCTTAGGGTTAGGGTTACATAAACCCCCAAATTCCTGAAAACAATACAGAGGACATGACCTCTGTGTCCTCTAAAACACACTGACACAGTATTGCTAGTTTTCTGCGAGAAACAAGGGTGCAGATGGAAGAAATGTTTTACTGTCTTCTTGTAGTTGAAGCAGCAGCACAAGGAGCACTCTGAGCAGCGATTGGCCATCGAGGAGCTGGAACGCAACATCCGATTGGCTGAAGAGGTCTGTCCAGGCATCACAGACAGGATGGTCAAACACATCATTGCCAGGTACCAGAAGTATGTTTGACATTTTCTAAATCAAAATTTCTAGGGTTCTTTTATTTTTGTGTAATTCCTCATCATCTTTCTTTGGTTTCTGTCTATTATTCAGAACAAGATATCTATGTCTTCCTCCATCAGATCATTTGGTTACCAAATGTCTTGCTTTCTCTCCCTCCTTCTTGAATTCTGTCACTTCCCCTCAGATTCACGACCAAATGAAGGACGGATGGATTGAAAAAAGGAAGTAGGTTATTTGAAGAGAGACTGTGTCTCCATACGGTGACGCTGCTGGAAGATTGGAAACGGAGGAGATTTGCTGTGCGATGTCTCCTCGCTGTACACACACGACAAACACACACAACACACACACACACACACACACACTACTAATGTAATATATACACTCTATATATATATATTCACTGCTGCTGGTTGAAGTCCCTTTTTTCTCGAAAGACAGCTGCATTTTTTAAAATTTGAACTAGTCTGAAGTTTTGAAAATAGAATCTGAGTTGTCAGTTAAATTTGTGGTTTTCGTTTCCCACATTTAGGGTCATGAACATCTCTCTTTTTTTTTTTTTTTTTTTATGGAAAATTGAATCATTTCTTGGGCTTTATTTTTGAATACCTTTTAGAATAATAAGAAGACGTTTTGGTCTTAATTTAATTCAAGCATAAGTCCCTAACTGAGTCTACTTAAGTTATATTTAAACTTCCTAAATTACCATCACGTGCCTTCGTTATTTATGCTGTCAGTCATTTTCTAAAAGTAGACATCACCTTTTTAATGGAGATGTCCTGTTTTTGTTGAAACCGCACACAGACAAATATATAGAAGAGGGTTCTCGTCCATCAGCAGTGGTATGTTTTGTGTCATGACTTGTTTTGACTTTGTAGGTGTCTATATGTTTGTTCACTAGCACTTGAGACGGATTATATGCCAATATTACATATTTTTTGTTGTCTTCAGTAATGCTTTAAATTACAGTTCCCTGATCCCGAGAGGTCACGTCTACCTTTCAAAGTCTAACACATAAAATATTCCGTTGTCAGGGTTAAATTTAGTAATTTCAGCTCTGATTTTACAGCAATGGAAATTATAAATGCTTTCAGATATGTACTCCACCACTGGAACAATGCTGAACATTTTTATGTCAAAGTTTCCCCAGAGAAAAACCTGTTAAAACAAATCAATTTTAAGAATCCAGACCTATTTTTTGACACATTTTTGGGAGCTACCAGACTCTAGCCTAGCTAGGCAGCTAGTAGCTTGCTAACAAGTAAGCTAGCTAGCTAACTGTTGTTGTAGCTGTTTTCAAAGTAACTAGCTAAATTTATTATTTACTATTAAGTATGTCCAAACTATTGCTAGATAATTTAAGTTACAACCTAAATGCTCAAAATGGCTGCCATTTGAATAAGATCAGTGAAGTTACTTGTGTTTGGTAACACAACTAGTAGCATTGCACAACCGTTAGCGTAAAAAAATTTGTGGTCCAAATAAAGGGTGGTAAATCTCATGTTTGCCTTTGGTCTAGCAGTAACTTGGTTAAGATGTAATTCTGGGATTCATTTTCTGGGGTGTTTTGTAGTTCAAAACGTATCTGGTTGGAATAAGATTTCAGTGATGGAAATGAAACAAAATAAAAAATTTCCGGCGTCTGCAAGCAAGGCACAACCGCATCGAGGTCTTACACTCCTCCTGCAAAGACTGTGTCCTTTTTCTATATGCATCAAGTTTGGGAAACTGTCTGTCAACTTGTGTTTCAAAGTTGATTTTTAATATAATGTTTGATGTGCGAGGACGTCGATTTTTATATCTAACATTGGAAAGTAGCACAGGTCCTTTTCAAGAGCATGACGGGAGCTGTAATCAAAGGTATTATTGATAGTTTGTACCAAAGACACTATAAAACTTGGTCAATGTATATTTTTGTCTTTTTATATATCATAAGAGATACAATGCTTGTTGAGGGGGAAAATGTACAATGAAAGATGTAAGATTTTACAGAAATGTACTCTCTTTTTTTGTAGTGGGACTTAGAGTTTTATGAATAAATATTTAAGTTTGATTGAGAAATGTGTTTCAACTATTTCTTACTTTAATCTTATTTTTTCTGAATGAAAAATCATGACAGTGAGGCACAAGCTTGTACTATGTGCACTGGTTTTCGGTTATCAGTGCACATGTATAAAGTTTTCATCAGTGTCAAAAATTATTTTTGAAATTTTGGGATATGAATAGTTTCTGACAATCTTTGCTTTTATTTAGATTTCTGTTATCACAACGTGTCTTAAATAATTTGATATAATCTGATTGCTTGGTTGAAATTACCCAATAATGTTATACAATTATAATAATATGATAAATTGGAGAACATACCAGATGAATTTAATTTGTAAGTCTTGTTACATTGTATTAATTTGACCTCAATTATCCTTTATTGGCAAATGCAGTTCAGTTATATAAACCAAAAAAATCTCTGTTCACATTTTTCTAGAGAATTCACAAGAACCATTCATATAAAATAATAAATACATACCCAGATACGTCACCCAGAAAGTTATTCAATAAGTTTTCCAAACCTACATACACGTCACACTGACAGAACTTCATATTAAAGTCCAAAAAAATTTCTTTCTTGCCCTGTCCGTTTTTCTTTAACTTGGCTTACAGAAGGCTGCGTGACACCTTGCGTTTGTGCTGGCTGTTGCTTCAGAAAGCAGGCGTCTTATGTTAACACCTGACTCCTACGCACAGCCACGCTGCTAGTGTCGTAAAAATGCTTTTTCTCCTTGGCTTAGCAACAGCCGAGGCTAGTACAGCTTGTTTGTCTGTCGATGGTCAGCAAGGAGGGATACATACATATAATTAATGTATTAGTAATCCTCAAAATGTGCTAGCTTTTACCCATAATGTGGCTACTAAAGAGCAGCCAGTGTTTTCGGAAGTTGAGGTTTTTGCTAAAGCAAGGCAAAAACATTTCATCCGCCAGAACACCTCAAAAACAATACACTTCTCATACATATGAAGCCATCACATTTATTACAATTGTCTTGTGCTATCTACAGTGTTTGGGTTTTTTTTAAACCATCCTGCCAGTTTTGAGTTTGATCATGAACCTTTGCACAGTTTGCATGTGTGTAAATGTTTTCGTCTTTATCTACAGTGTGACTTCAATAATCTTCGCAGCACCTTTAGTCTCATTTCCTCCTCCTGTCTTTTCTTTCTTCTCATCTTCGCCCTTCAACTCCTCTCTCTCCCTTGCTGCTCCATCCTCCTCTTCCTCCTCCCCCTCCCCTCTCCTCCTCGTCCAGTTGGAGGCTCCCAGAGGAAAACCTCATCCTGGCTAGTCCGGCAGACCGTATCACTTTCCCCGGCGGGGGTGGTGGGCAGTAATACGGATAGAAAACCTCTGGGTCTGAATCGCTGTAGCTTCCCGTGGTGCCTCCGATCATGCATAGCGAGGTGGGTCGTTCAGGCAGAGGGGAGGAGTTTAGCGGGAGGTAGGTGGGTCTGGAGGGGCGTGTCAGGTGGGGGTAGTAACCAAGGGGACGGAACTCAGAGGCGGGGTTAAAGGCAGGGTTAGAACTCCTTGAGAGGTGAAACTTGACGTCTGGTTGGCTAGCCACGCGGCGAGGCAGCCCCGGGAGGAAGTTGGAGTCATCACTGTAATGCCCCGCCTCTGTATGTCCAATACCCAAGAGCCTCGCGCCGTTGCTTCCCGGCTGGTAAACCCTAGCCAATCCCAGCCCACCTGAGCCTGAGGGGCGAAGGATCCTCCTGACTGGCGAGTGGGATGGCGAATCGTGGCTTAGCGGATAGAAAGATGGCCGCGATAGGCCATCCATCGTTACATAATCCCGCCTTCTTGCCTGCGGGAAACGCTCCAGTGAGGAAACGGCAACGTAGTCCGACAAGTAGGGGTGTCGGCTGAGAGGCGAGGAACCAGCTAATGGGAATGTTGGGAGGATGGGGTGATACTGGTAGGCAGGACTATTTGGATAGAGAAGAACCAACTGCTGAGCGGCATCCGGGTGTGGCTGGGGATTGGGCCGACGGCGTGACCGGTTGCCATAGACACCTGCTAGCCTTTGGGCTTGGCGCTGCGCCCCGATCCGTCCCCCCCTCATGTCCTCCATCACAGATGTGGAAGCAGATCTTATCTTGGGCGAGGGGGTTGATTGGCGTAGAGATGGAGAGAGAGGAGTGACTTGGGAGAGAGGGCGGGTCCTCTGGGTGACCTCGACGGATGATTGGCTGCGTTTAGCCCCTCCTCCACAGATTTCGATGTCGTCTACGCCTCGGTGATGTGGGTCCAACTCATCCTGACTGCGGACCGCCAAGGCATGACTCGACCGAGTGAAGGCGTGGGAGTGCTCGTACAACTGAGGGGGTAAGACACACACACACAAACATTAGACGTGCCTAGACTTACCTAACTATAATTTTCATTATCGATTAAGCTGCCAATTATTTTCTTGATTAATTGTTTGGTCAATAAAATATCAGAAAACTGTAAACAATGCAGTCAAGGTCCAGAATGATGTCATCAAATGTCCAGAACCCAAAGATGTAAAACCAAGAAAATGACTTGATTGATTATCACCGATTGATTAAAATAGCTGCCAATTCATTTTCTGTTGATTGACTTATCGATTAAACGACTAACAAATGCGGTTCTACTTCTTATGTAAATGTATGGTTTGTGCATAAATGTTTTTTTGAACTATGTGAATGAGTTTTTACTACTTGTTTGGAGACGTCCGTGAGGAGATCAGGAGAAGAGTGACACTGTCTGGCATCATAGTCTGACTGACAGTAAGTCCTGGATGAAGAGAGAGAAGACAAAAAGTAAAGATGATAAATACAGACGATAAGAAATGACTTCTATCTTTCGTTAGCTCGTGTTTTATCTCTTTTCCAAATGTGTCTTTAATATATGATTATCTTAGGTGCATCTGTTACCAGGGTGCTTTGGCTTTGACCCTTAACCTACACAAGACAGTGGTGAAGTTTATTGTACTATTGTATCTGTTAAATAAACAGTAAGTTCAACAACAAGAAAAAGGAAATACACCAAAAACACCAAATTCAAAGTTAGGAGTGAGTAAACTAGAGACACAATTAACACTGGTTTGGTCCTTGATCATATGAGATATTTAGCATCGGGTTTAGCATCCCTCCACAACAGTTAAAAAACTTAGAGAATCAATGCAAGGAGTCCTTAACCTCCTCTGGTGGTTCTTGACTGACCCTTATTGGTGGTATTTTGTTCATTTAGTAGGTAAATTGAAGCATCGGTGTCTGTGTATTCTTGGACCGAGGGGTCTGATAGGTCTGGCTTGAAAAATTTATTCTCACCTCTCAAAGTGCGAAGGCTTCTTCTCCCCTGACCCCATACACTCCAGCAGCTGTTTCTGCGTCCGTCCGCTATAAAAAAAATAACACAAATAGTAAGTCATCATCATCATCCTCTTTAAGCTTACAGTATAGCGCTTGATTTAGAGCAACATATAAATCTCTCCCCAAAATAACACAATTCTGAAACAGTAAAATTGTGTCCATTACAAAATCTCGATTAAAACAAAAAAAAGGTTATAAATGTTTAGAAAACAGCATTTTACCCAATGCATTCTGATACTAATACCACTTCTACAACACGCATCAGTGTAAAAGGTCCTGTGTCCTGCACCCTGCAGAGATGACCCATGATCAGGGTCGGACCCGAATCACTTGGGTTACTCAGCGAGGAAAGGCTTGACACAGGATATGTGATTGGTCTGACAGACGGCATTAGAGGATTACTAATTTTGACATCAGAATCAGAAATACTTTATTGATCCCCAAGGAAGAAAGTGTTCCCTGACCGGGAATCGAACCCAGGCCGCGGCGGTGAGAGCGCCGAATCCTAACCACTAGACCACCAGGGAACTGTTGACATGTTCAACAACAAAGAGAACTAGATGTATAACTACAATTTATAAGCATGCAGATACGAGGAAATATGACAGAAACAGGAGGAAAAAAGAAAAACAACTGAAGTTTTTGGTAAGAGTGCACCATTTATGTCACAACAGAGCATATTTTTGTGTGTGTGCTTTACCTGTATCTAAAGCTGGAGCCCTTACTGGACAGCAGGGTTTTGTGTATTGTCTTCGGTTCCTCTGCCAGTCTGAAGAAGGCATGGTACTCTACGCACGTCTTCCAGAAGGACTTGCACACATCTCGACTAGCCATGGAGAACTCTAGTGTGTCCTTACACGACGGCTGGATGGACATCACACAACACACACATGTATGTGCACATGTAAATACTGAACAAATGCGGTCTCACAACTTTAGTCCACCAAACCAAGGAGTTTAAAACAAACACAGAGGATTAAGCCAGGTCAGTTCCTCACCCCAACTTTGTCGTGTAGTTTAATGAGAAAATGTTTGCGCTTGAAGCTCAGCTTGCGGATCTTCGCCCAGCTGAACGTGTTGATTTTGGTGTTTCCCTAGAAAGCACAGAAGAAAAAGATCCATTAATATGTCCTTCAGTGCGAGACAGCAGTCTGTAAACATGCTGATGTTTAGCGTGTAACATTTAGTGCTTTACCATGTTAGTCTCCTTACATTTTCGACATGAATTTTGTCAGTTTTAGATGTATGTATGTGGAAAGTTTGACCAGTTTTTGGCGCTAGATAAAAAGTCAAGGGATCACCAAAGTCTTCGGGATTCATCCTCTGAATACCCCGAATGTCTGTGCCAAATTTCATGGCAATCCTTCCAATATGTGTTGAGATATTTCACTCATTCACCAACAAACTAACCCTAGCCGCCCCTAGCCGAGCGGCTAATGTGGCTAAAAGCAGCACCTCCTGCTGGCAGCGTAGTGGCATGACAGCTAGCACTTTCAGCTCCCAGCTTTATGGAAGGTTAATCTTTATGTACGTGAAAGTGTGAGACCATCAACCACATACCTGAAAGACCAGTACTCCAGAGTGTGTGACGGCGAGGTTGATCCTCATTCCCTCCCCGTCGTGGGCAGGGTGAGGCCTGATACCGTACATGTCCAGCTTCCTCGCCACCTCCAGCAGGTGGATATCAGAGTCTGCTGGAGACACACCTCTACAGAAAGAGAGAGAGGAGGACTGAATGAAAAGTGCAGGCTATATTTACCAACACATTCTAACCATTAATGACTTTATGTGTGATCAGCGTGAAGTTTTGCAGCCTTTGCAACATGTTTAATCCCTTTTGGTGGCTATGTTTGGGGTGAAAAACCTCCACAGAGCTGTCCCTACACCACAGAGAGCGTTCAGTTTTTGTGTGTACCTGTGTTTCTTGTGAAACTTAATGATTTTGTGGTCTAGATATTCCTGGTTGGGGACGTACTGCTTCATCTCTAAATGGTGACAGTCCAGCTCCTCGTCATAGTCCCCTAGCTCTGCTGCAACACACACACACACACACACACACACACACACACACACAGAGAGATACATAAAAACATGCCTGGTACATGTAAACAAAGCAACTCTGTACAGTCCCAGGGTACATTTGTAAGAAGTCTTTCTTTTCTCTAACTATGTGTTTCCAAATATCTTAAAGAAAGTAGATTTTACTTGAGTAAAGGTACTAAAACCACACTGTGAAAATACTCCACTACAAGTAAAAGTCCTGCATTCAATGTATGTATGTATTATCAGCCAAATGTACTTAAAGTATCAAAAGTAAAAAAGTTAATATTCCTGCTGCATTAATGTGTGTGTTGCATTTTACTGCTGCAGATGTTTCAGGTTGAGCTCATTTTAACTACTTGATATACTGTTGGGTAGTTTAATCTGCAGCAATGCATCATGGTCTATAAGATCATCATGTGTTTGTCGCTTCGCTGTCCTGTGAGAACCACGTATCTCTAAAAAGTCAACTTTTCATGAGCTCAGAAAAACAGCCTGTTTTCAGCTTTGTGCGTTTTCCAGCTGATCCGAGGGGGGTTAAAGAGTTTATTTAGCTTCAGAGGGAGGAGAATTTTCTCCACCCATAAAGGAAACACTTCATCCTTCAGTTTAATACAAACAGTCAAAATCAACAAATGTGGAGATACATGGTTTTCACTGGACAGGAAGTGTATGAAAAATTGTAATCTGAAAGGTAATTAGTATCTAAAGTCAGACAAATGTAGCAGAGTAAAAAGCACAATATTTGTAGTGGAGTAAAGGTAAAGTACCTCGAATTTGTACTTAAGAACAGCACTTGATTAAATGAACTCAGTTACATTCCACCATTGTCAATAATACATAGAATATACAGTAGATCAATTGAATTATGCCTACTGACTTGGATTTACCTCTTGATGATAACTGAGTATGTGTATATTTAACAGTGTGCTGTATTTGAATGCTTACACTGCAGTATGTGAGAGACCAGCAGGGCGGCGCTGTTGTCATGACAGGTCAAACTGCCGTTAGACAAGTCCTGCTTTATCTGTAAGGCAAACAGATACCTACACACACACACACACACACACACACACAATAAGAAAATCTATGATTCATTCATTTCATGTGTTGGAAGGTGAAATGTGATAAGAGGAAAATAAATATCTAGTAAGATTTGGTGATTCAGTTTGCATTCAGTTTTTTATATCATCATATCAGAGGACAATGAACCTTATTTATGTATGAGAGCACAGTAGATACAGTATGGATCTGACATAGATAGATAGATAGATAGATAGATAGATAGATAGATAGATAGATAGATAAAACAAACATTGTTACCTGGTGAGGCCTCTCTTAAGTTGTCCAGGGTCTGGTGGGAAGAACTTTACTATAAACCTGAAGAACAGATCGTTGCTGTCTGACAGAGAGAAAAGAAAGGTGGTAGTGTAAGTGGTGCCATGTAGTTTGATATATGGAGAAACACCAGCTCCCTTGTTTTCCTACTGCAAGTACAAAAAGTAGCAGTAGGTTTCCAGTGGTGGAAAGTAACTAAGTACATTTACTCAAGTACTGTACTTACATACAGTTTTGAGGTACTTGCACTTAAGTATATCCAATTTATGCTACTTTATACTTCAACTACATTCAGAGGGAAATATTGTACTATTGTACTTTGATTTTATATACAAAACATATGATCAACTTCTTAAATATGATGCATTGTTGTAGATTAAAGGCCCCACATAGCCTCACAGGTGTTTTCAGTTACGTTGCAGATTAGACCTGCTCAGGTCATCATGTATTTGTAAGAATGATAAAGTTGTAAATTGCCCCGCAACAAAACTAACAGGAGAGCCCCTGAAGTTAGTTATCTAAGATTTAAAAAAAAAAAAAAATCATCTTTCATGGGCTCCATAATTTAACACTCTGAAAGGGGCCATTTTGCATAATGAGTGCTTTAACTTTTGTACAGTACATTTTGCTGGTAATACTTTTTACTTTTACGTAAGTAGAATTTCGAATGCAGGATTTTTACTTGTAACAGAGTATTTTTACACTGTGGTATTGTTACCTTTACTTACGGATCTGAGTACTTCTTCCACTGCTGGGTTTGATGTGGGCCTTAAGCTTCCCAGGCCTCCACAAATTTAATATGACAGATGATAGAAATAAACATCTAAAGAACTACGCTTAAAGAAGAAGCTGCATCTGTCACTGGATCAAATGGGAAGTTATTTTATTTATTATCAATTTGTTTCCCCTAGACTCTAGGGGAACGTTAGTTTAGTAGTTACTATTCTGCTGGATTTGGCTCGTGCACCTGATCACCAGTTATGAAAGATGACGAGAGCACCAATACAGTTATGCTCCACATTTCCAACGTCAGACCCTCACTTGCATAGATAATCATTAGACAACTTATCACATTTCTGTTTCACTAACTGCTAGTAGCTAAGTAATACGAGTTGAGACCTGCACACACAGTGATCATAAACCTGTTTTTTGTCATTATATCCCGCTTTCTATCTGGAGTACCTGTATAAGAGCTTATCCTGGTTCTGAAACCAGAATATGTTTACATGTAAAAACACATAACTGGGATACACCATAACCCTGATCATAACTGGAGTGCATGTAAAAGTGAAGAGAGACTTTCTGTGACTTACATTTAATCTGTTTGGCCAGCGGCTTCAGCAGCTCCAACCACACCTGCAACAGAAGCATGTTACGTGGCAAAGAAATAAAAATATTCTTTGTGTGTGTTCATGTGCGTTTGATTTTCTTACATAGTTGCCGCTGTGGTGTCTGAACTCCAGTCCAAAGTACTCTTTCTCCAGCAGTTTCAGATGACCACACACTTTGTTGAAGAAGTCGCCGCCTAAAACCTTTTGCTGAGAAAGAGAGAGAATTAAAGTGGCAGTAAGACAGCGAGAGGGATAATTGGATTTTTTAATTGAGACGCTCTTAAAACTGGAGTCCAAGGACTCTCAGGGGACCCCAGCTCAATTTTTATGTTACTTAGTTCACAAGAACTTTGTATAATGCGAGTTTGTATAATGCTGTATTCACTGTTCTAGGTCATGTTAACTGGATGTCCATTGTTTTCAATGTGAACTGAGAATAAAGTCCTCCAGTCTTGAGGTAGCGTGCTGCGTTTGACTCCCGCACACAAAACAGGTGAGAAAAGCAAATGGCTTCTTGGTTTTAACAAGTCAGATAGATGCTTTATTACACACATGTTGGCCCACTATTTTTTTTAATAGTTTTTTAATAAAGATTTAGTTGTGAAAAAGCAAGAACTTGTAGTGCACTTTTCCACTGGCACATGAATGCAGCATAACAGAAACGGATATAAAACAAAAATCTTTTAAAGCTTAAAAGTTAAGCTGACCTGGGATCTGTTTTCTAAAGCCCGACTGATACTGGATTTTTGAATATTGATTATGCTGAATAGAAATCTGACAATGATATACCAATAAATATTTTACGGTTTTCTTTTACTTTAATACTTTGAAGTAAATTCTGCTGATAATACTTACATACTTTTACTTAAGGTTTTGAAGGCAGGAATTATACTTGTAGTGGAGTATTTTCACAGTGTGGTATTAGTACGTTTACTTAAGTACTTCCACCACTTTATTAAATCTTGTACAATGTTGTCATATTAAGCCACAGTCCTCTTATAAATAGTATAGTAGTATAGTATTTCTGTAGCTGTTTTTGCAACTATTAATTTTTTTGAGAAGGTATCTTGTAAAGAGTGTTTTTTATCGTCTGCATATATGTTTCTTTGATCAGTTTAGCATGATGTCAGCATGACGTAATCAGCTTTGTTCCCGTATATACCTTGACCTTGTCCTTTGTCATGTTAACCATTTGCTTTTAAGACCCAGTAAAGTTGCCGATTTCAGTCCAATAAAATGTAGGAGGGATGTGGACACAATAACCTTTCTGCATCTTTCCTCCTCAAACTACTCTTCTTGCCTCATCTTCTTATTTCCTTTCTTTAATCTTTCTCCTTCCATTCCTCTTTCTATCCCTCTACTTCCCTCCTTTTCTCTCCCATCTAATTACCGAGATGTGCATTGTTCCCTTACTGCAGCGATAAAAGTTTTTTTTTTTCAGTGTTTGCTCTCTGCTAGCCGGTGTTTAGCGCCCTGGCGGGGATCACTGGACGTCCCCATTAACTTGTCATGAGAGAGAGAGAGAGAGAGGGAGGAAGAGGAGGGACAGAGCAGCTGTAACCGATTATAAAGAGAACACAGGCCTAACCGATGATTACTGGGAACAAATGGCCGCCCCCACAACAACAGAGCAGTTAGTTTCACCAGACCAGAATAGAGTCAAATTGAGTGAAATGCAACTTTACTTTTCGATCTGTGGGACGTGTGATGGGGAAGAAGAGTTGTAAAATGACTGCCAGCAGTATCGCTGAACCACTCTGCTGTGTAACTAGAGGCCTGAAAGGTCTAATATTTTAGATTTTTTTTTTGTCAAAGCGTGTTCCCGTCAGTTAATACTTCGAGTGGTGTCAGAGGACTACAAGTTTGAAAATGAAAAGAATCTGGGTGTAAAGTGAGTTTACCAGACCTCTGTAGCCCGCGCCTCATCTCTGCCGCAGGCTAGAGGCTCAAGGATTAGCCGCTACTAGCATAGCACACCTGAATCTCCAACAGAAATGTCGGCTGTTGAGTTGCATTGTGGGTAATGTAGGCACCAGCACTAGGTTGCACCCGCTATGTGTACATTTTCTCCTAAATTATGGTGTAAAGTCGACACTAGAGACTACTAGTTTGTAACTAAATCAGCTACTAAAACTGGTTGCACCACGATTACTTGGGGGATAACGTAAAGTCATAACTAAGGCAAGTGGCCAATCAATGATCAAAGACAGAGTTACATCGTCATGGTTACTGTGAGCATTACCTTTCTGGCTGGCATGAGCCACTTGTCATCGTAGCACATTGTAGTAAGCTGGATCGATATTGAAATATCATACCAATAAATGAGGAGCTGGATTACTGTGTTGCAAAATGGCAATTAATGAAAAAATGATGCTGTGTGGCAGAAAAACTGCTGTTTTACTATTAGTGAGTATAATTATGTGACATTTATACCCTAGGGGCATGTGTGACTACAGTTGTTACTGTGGTGCAACCGCTTTTATTTTAGTAATGCATAAATCACAACTAATATATGTTATGACTAGGCTACGTTTGAACACACTGCAGGTATTGATGAGGAAGAAGAATATGTGGAATATAACGGACGATATCTCTGGTTCTGCTGCATCGATTTTGATGCTTTTTAAAAAACTGTCCGTAGTGAGTCAGACAAAGTTAAGGAGTGTAATGCTACATCAGTGGAGGAGCGGCCTGCATCGCTGTCTGCCACAGCGTCTTGTTTAATAGTACCACTGGGTGGTGCCAAAGTCAGACATTTCAAATGCTACATGTAGCATCTTTAAATGGTTTCAGTTTAACACAACTTCAGTTTACTATTCCTGAAACAATAACAAGCACTAGGCATAGTTCCACAAAAATAAACTTGATATTACATTTTACTTGGGTTCCTTTATTCATTCCTTCGTCTACTCCGCGCCTTTCTACCATTCCTACTTTCATCCATCCACCTTTCTCTTTCTCCACATCTTATCTGATCATTAATTGGGGTTTTGCCCTGAAGGTTAGAAGATCGGAGTCTCTCTCTCTCACACACACACACACAACTTGAAACCTATTTTTTATTATATTAATGTGTGTTTGGTCTGTCACACACACTTATTACCTCCCCTGTTCATCAGATACACTATATTTATCACAGGGTGGGTAGAGTCTATTTTTGCCCTCATCCATCCATCCATTCATCCTTTTTTTTTTGGTTTTTATCTTTTTTTCCTTCCTCTCTCTCCTCCTCCTCCTCTTAAAGATGCTACTAATGTTCTGGAGGCCGCGGGGAAGCTGACAGAGAAAGCATGGGCGTGGAAAATGGAGCTACTTTGCTAACACAATACTGCAAGCCACACACACACACACATACATACGCACACACACACACACACACACACACACAGATACACACACACACACACACAGTGAAAGTCTCTTTTTAGATTGCGTTACTGCCTTGCAGGCGACGTCACCATGTTGAAAACGCGGCCCGTCACTCTGCTTTCTGGAGCTGGATAGTGGAGCACATGACCGTTCATAGACAGCAGAGTGTTTACGTTTCACATCCAGCTGTTTACACCTCACACAGCTGTTTGACAGCTGGCAGCAACTGTTTGGATTTAGAAAAAATATTTCCTTAGTATTTGTCTGATTCATTCAATCTATTTTTAAGATATTAAAAAGAGATTAAAAAGTTTAATTTCCTATATTTACTTCTATCCCCAGTAAATCTGTTCACTCCTCTGTTGTTGTTAGGAAGATATACAGGAGTCCTGTACAATCTATTGCTATCTAGCACAAAAAGCAATAATAATATTATTATTAAAATTCTATATTATAATGCTTATAATGTTATTTTTTGACCCCTGTGTAAATGAGGCATCGGTTCAACTCTTTGGTCATTTTTGAGCTTGGTCTTTGTAGTGTTGTCATGTTGGAATGCATTTAATCCTAAAATGTGTATTTATGAATGAAAACTCAATCTCCACCAGCACACTGTTTAAATTTTGTTTTGACATATTTCCATATTTCACGTGCTAGTGAGAAAGTCTGACGTTCACGATTTCTAACAGCTAAACAAAACTGGTTTTCGCAAACTTTTTTTGGTCCAAAATTAAACCTGGAAGAAAAATTATGAATGTAAACAGCTTTGCAAGTTTAGAAATTGTTCATCATTCATAGAAGTTTACATCCTAAGTGTATTCTAGTCTGTTGGGTGTTTTTTTTGCCTTTTTTTTATTGGACAAATCAAACTACAGAGAGACAGAGTTGGATGATGTGTGACAAAGGCCCACAGCTGGATTCAAACCCAACACATTAGACACATTGGACCATGATGTCCTGACTTCCATCCATCCATGGATCCGTCTAGGGTGCAACTAATGATTATTTTTATTATCTATTAATCAGCAGATTATTCTCTTAATTAACTAATTAATTGTTTGGTCTATAAAATGTAGAACAGCTGTGTTTTAAATGGCAATAAATTGACAAAATGGCTTGTGTTGTCTGACCAGCAGAGCTAAACCCAAATATATTTAGTGTAATATCATATAAGACAAAAAAAAAGCAGCAAAACTTAACATTTGAAAAGCTGGAACTTTTTGCAACTTTTGCTTGAAATGACTTAACCGATTCATATATTATCAAAATCGATTAATCAACTAATCGTTGCAGCTCCACATCCATTAACGTTTTCTATCCGGGGCTGCTGTCTATCGCAGCACGTGCTGCATAAAAGGCAGTAGCGAGCTTTCCTTGGAAAATCATATTACCACAGATTCACCACAGCTGCCCTTTAGCCTCTGTTTCCCAGTCTCTCCTGTCTCTGTCCAATAAAGACAACAACACTGTGAGGACATATTTTAGGGTAGCAGCAGGAAGGCGGAGGCAGCAGTGAGTAGCCCTAAAAGCTGTCACCTGACGGACAGAGGGGCAGCCTAGATGTTGGTGACTGTGATGTTGCTGGTTTGAATTCATGGATACTTTAAGACCAGCTGCGTCCATGTGGGAGAAATCCAACTTTCAATGATGAAACTGGGGTCACTTCTGTACAAAACAGGAATATATTTAACTATATGCCTGAAAACACTTTTGTAGGTCTGAACTGTTTTACCTCAGTGACTCAACATGTTCAGCGTCACACAGTCTTAAGTTATGTTAAACTGCAGGTTACTGTGTTATTGCATTTATTCATTGGTGGAAGAAGTACTCAGATCTTTTACTTGCACTGTACTTTTACTGTAAAAATACTCTGTTACAAGTTAAAGATCTACATTCAAAATCATATTTAAACATGTATAAGTATCAAAATATACTTTAAGTACCAAAATTAAAAGTATTCATTATGCAGAATGGCCCATTTCAGAATAATATATATTATATCACTGGATTCTAATTAGTTATGCATTAATGTGTAAGAATCGCTAATGCTAATTTCAGCTACTTTATTTACTACCGGGTAGTTTAATCCATAATAATATGTCATGATTTTTTTGATTTATATTTTGTATTAATAAACTGTATCTCCAAGGTAACTACTAAATAATGTTATCAAATAAATGTAGTGGAGCAAAAAGTAAAATATTGGCAGTAGTAGTGCAGTATAGGAGTATAAAATGGAAATACTCAAGTAAAGTACAAGTATCTCAAAATTGTAGGCCTGCAGTACTTGAGTAAATATACTTAGTTACATTCCACCACTGGTGCTGACATAGTATTTTATAGGTGAGATTATGCTGTAATAATGATTTCCATGTTGTTATGTAGGCCTACACTGGCATGTGATATTAAATATTGGCCCAGTCAGAATTTACAAATCCTGAATCCAGCTTGAACAGGAAAGTATCTTCTAAAATCTTGGAGTTTCTTAGGAAAGAAACAAAATAGCACAAAAACAAAGAAAAACAATGGGGGGAAAATTGGTAACGCTTTAGTTTAAAAGTACATCTTAATTCTTCCCAATATCTGTATTAACGGTGCACCAGTACAGTACGTACCGATACATACATGTAAGGGAACAAGATGTGAAGTTAGGGAAGAAGTGGGTGACAATCTGGGAGCTTTATTTTAAGAATTTATACTGCAGGTATTTTCGGGTACCTGTTCTGTTATTACAGGGCACAGTGTGACCCACTGAGCAACAGAGCTGGAAGTTTGGGGGAAGATGGGGTTATCAGTTCTGTAGCACTTAATAAATCAGCTGTGATTTACTTACAGAATGACTACACACTGCTTATCACCACTGGAAGGGAACAGACAAAATGAGAATAGGTTTATTTTTTTAGGTTTGGGATACTAAGTAATTAACTCGGGGTAGCTACATAACATTTGTTTTTCTTTGGAACAGGCAGGCCTATAGCCTTTATGTTACTTTATATGTTGTAAAGTAGGCCTGCTTACAGTATGGGGTCCAGCATTGTTACAGGGACTCCAGCAGCCTGAGGCGGTTCAGGTTTATGTGGACTGACACTGTTGTTACACAGCATGCTGCTCATTGTTGTTATGGAGTACAGGAAGTAGAAAAGCTTTTTGTATGATGAGGCAGCTGTAGAAGATGATCGATTGTATGTCCTGTCACAGTTGAACTGTCTTGAAACAATTGATTTGAGATTTGCACAATATCAAAATTAAAATATGATACTAAGAGCTTTGGCTCATTTCATAACTTTCAAACTCAGCAAGTCTTCTTCTAACTATTTCAGCTTGCATCCAAAACTGAGCAGAGCTAATGCTAAAACCCCAGACTACAGAGGACAGTGTCCCTCAGCAACAGCTCCACAGCTGCCACTGAGACTCTTCTCACCAGCAAACGTGAATGGTGGATGACTTTCAGGTTATGATCTGCGGACGCTCATGTAAGCCGCAATGATAGAATATGTACATTAATGTTAATTAAAAAAATGATTTTAAGTTACCACATTGTTACCCTCTTCTTCCCTAACTTCACATCGTGTGCCCTTGTGCCTGCATGTACCGATACACCGTTAGTACAAACACTTGCTGGCTGTAACTGGGTGGAAACTGGGCAGAATTACGCTGCACGTTGTAAAAATCCATACAAACAAAGACAACAAAAAGCAGAACTGCTGCTTCAGAGAACTATGTGGGATATATTTGATAAATCATTAAAAAAAAAAAAAATTAAATGCAGCAAAAGAATCCT
Organism: Siniperca chuatsi; assembly: GCF_020085105.1. Classification (NCBI taxonomy): domain Eukaryota; kingdom Metazoa; phylum Chordata; class Actinopteri; order Centrarchiformes; family Sinipercidae; genus Siniperca; species Siniperca chuatsi. The sequence continues at coordinate 20,188,211 of NC_058063.1, forward strand.
GTGTACCACTGACAGGGGAGGGATGCACCTAAGCAGTGACATAAATACAGATTAATACGCGTTTTAAACTGTTATTTCAATTGTAGGTAAACTTACCTCCACTTCGAACGTGCGCTCGCTGTCATCCAGGAAGATCACGCGCAGCCGGAGCTTCGTCTCCTTGGAGACCCGGGACTTGGAGACCCGGGTCGTGAGGCTCCCGAGTCTCCGGGTCCGCCGGTGACGGTCCCCCATCTCTCTGTGCGTCTCTCTCAGGAGGAATAACAACAACAGCAGCAGCAGCGAGCGATCATCTATAATATCCATCATAGTGAGAGGAAATCCCCAAGTCGCAGCAGCACGACGGCTTCACGCGCTGCTCCTCCTCCTCCTCCTCATCATCATCATCTTCATCATCTCTGCTCCTCCGGGGATCCGTGGCTGCCGCTGGAGCGCGCGCACTCCGGATGCGTGATGGCACGCTGACGTTGTTTCCAGACACGGAACCCGCTCCGACCGCAACACACAGGTGCGGCAAGAGGAGTCCTGCCTTCAGATCACACTGAAGTGAAAGAAACATCAGAAAAATGTGGCCTACTAAAAGTAAAAGTACTCATTATTATATTTTATTATTATCATCATCACAGTTGTTAATACTGATGCATTAACATCAGCAAGCAGCATTTCAGCGTTGTAGTTTATTTTCAGTACTCAAGTGCTGTACTTAAGTATACTTTTGAGGTGCTAATACTTCTGCTCCACTACATTTCAGAAGGAAATATCGGGCTTTTCACTCCACCGCATTTATTTGATGCATTTAATTACGAATGACTTGGTGAATGAGTGGCTCCTCTGCGCAGCCGCGCAGGTGTTTCAGCAGACCGGCGGCCAGGTGTAGGGACGCTGTGCTGGGAATTCAATCACAGCACTCATCAGGCAACAGAAGGGAAAACACCTGTGTGGGTGGACGACAGGTGTGCAGGGTTTAAAGGTTTTACATACAAATTACATGATACCTTTATGATATATGATGCGTTTCAGTCCAGTAAGTAATTGGCATTTTCTTCATCTTGACCAGCTACAACATTAAAATGCCGCTTATACTTAACTGCATCTGTAGTAACAAATCAATAATATATAATAATATAACACTGCGTAATGAGTACTTTTACTTTTGATAATTTTTTTCTGATAATACTTGTGTGCTTTGACTTAAGTCATATTTTGAATGCACCACTCTTACCTGGAGTATTTTTTACACTGTGTAGAATGAATTAAAGATAAATTAGATAGACTAGGCTAAAACAGTGTGATTAAAAGCAACAGCAATAATTGAATATTATCAGAATATTAAAGCATCTTTATTGCTTTAATATTATGATAATATTCCTTACAATGTGACTGTGGCAGCTACTTCTGTAGTAACAGTGATCCTGTACAGTAAGTCTTCTAGTAAATAACTTAATAAGTGCTTTTAATCTATAAAATATTGCGATGATATCCAAGTATTTGTAGATTTGTGTAGCTTCGCCTTTCATTTTACATTTAAAGATCCCCTCCAGACGTGTTTTAAGACATAAATACTCTGCTTGGAATAATAATTTGTTTTTTTTCCACAACATTAGAAATAGTTAGAAATCCAGAATTTATGAATATGCAGATATTTTTCAGTTCAAAGGTTTAACTGCGGGACACAAGAGGTCCTCTAAGTTGCATATCGGCTTCCAAAACTGTAGCTGTAATGTCACAAATCATGCTCGTGAGCAAAGAGAAACTTTCCTCCTTTAGCAGACGAAAGTGTGAAAACAGCCTTCTAGTGTCAAACTCTGCACGTACGTCATTCTGCACGGTGAAGGTTAAACATCCAATAAGCAAAACACATGTTTGACTGGAGGGGGGCCTTTAAAATGTGGTGATTTTTGCACTAACTGAACAAAATCTTTAGAGTTTTTCATTTAGTGATTTAGTAGTTGTCTTTCTCCACATGTATTTTCTATGAGAAGGCGTGTTTGCAGCACAGAGATGATTCTATACACTCAATATGTGATGCCACTGTGTGTGTGTGTGTGTGTGTGTGTGTGTGTGTGTGTGTGTCCTCCATGGAAATAATATGAATTTCACGGTGGCTGGACGCTTTTAGAGAAGTGACCTGTCCTAAAGTAGGCTAGTAGAGCAATGCCTCCACTCGCCTCCAGCATGGACTGAGCACTTAATGTTTGTGTGTGTGTGTGTGTGTGTGTGAGAGAGTGTGAGAGAGTGTGAGAGAGAGAGAGAGAGACACGCAGACACATACTGGGATTGACACACATGTAAAATGTTGGTCAAGGCACTGTCTCACATTTTCTGTTTCCTTCGTCTCTTTCTATGACTGACACACATCCACTCACGCACTTGCAATATCATTACAACAATACATCAGTAATATACCGGAAAGGTAGAAGTACTGACTTCATCCATCGTACAGTTAGTGGTACAGTAAGGATCTAGTTCTTCAATCGTTGTGAATGATATAAGATGTTTTTTCCTTGCAGACTGATAAAAACTTATGCAGTGCATCTTGTGATTGACAGCCTGGATAGCCAATGAGAACAGACAGCCGAAGTCATGACATCACATCCGGGCTGGCCTCTGTTCCCCTGGCTTCTGTAACTCAATCTCTCATTCAGCACTTCTTTCATCGGTCTTTCTGCAAAAATTCAGCGTGTTCCTGGAGTTTACTTTCCATATTCGGAGACAACTCGCCTTCCACTACAGCACTCGCTGTTAGAAATTGAAACCTTGGTTATTTTAACGATTACTTTGTGAGCACTAGCGCAGGAACATACATGATCTTAACTTGGTTTCATCCATATGCATCATTTTCACCAACACTATCCTCTAAAGTATTTTTTTCCCAGCGATTTAGCTGTAGTCTCTGCTGTCTAAAAACTCCTACAGCATTTGCTCCTCTCTGTCCTGCTGTTATTACGACATGTCTGAGCGAACCCCTCGACCCGCACGTGGGCTTGTTTCTTTTGTCGAGCCGTGATGTTTAGCCCGCGAAAGTCTGCAGCCGCTCGCGATCTACACCCTGGCGATCCACAACTCTCACATCTCTCCACATCAATTGCATGTATTGGTTTCTCCTGTGTGTGTGTGTGTGTGTATATAGATGACTTTCCCCCAAGGGGGATTAATGAAGTAATTCTTCTTCTTCTTCTTCTTCAGATATGTTTTTTACTATTACAGTCAGACCACTAGATGGAGATAAAGACCTGAGGATAATCCGAAGCAGCTGATAGAAGAGGTTCAGTAACACACACACGCACGCACACACACACACACACACACACTTAAACATGAGTAGATGTTTTGATACTGTAATGTGAACCTGCCTCTCTCCGTCTCTACTCACCATCTGCCACACACACACACACACCACACACATGCAGAGAAGCACATACTTTTTATTTTCCATCCCTCGTCTCCAGTCCCCTCCTTCTGTCTCTCCTCACCCGTCTCACTTTCTCTCTCTCTCTCACACACACACCTAACCTGCCTGACACAGTAGCATCTGGCGTCTTTATGCTGCTGCCTCCCTCCTGAGACACACACACACACTCTGACAGCTTTCTCTCTCATATAATTTTTCCACTGCAGCAGTGTGTCGTCCTGCGGTTCAATGAGAGTGATACACCTGCATCATGCCGGGCCAATAATAAACATTTTAAAATATTCAGCTCTTGTAAACAAACAGCTGCTTTAAAACAATTTACATATTCAAAATAGTAAATTAATAAAAAACTATTCAGCTTCATCACGGGTCCAGTTTGAGTTCGTCACCCCTGAATACAATGCTGGTAAGGCTAACAGATTGCTCTGAATTCCCCAAAACAGGAAACTGTACAACTGTACAGCAAACGGTACACACAATCTAAAACGTTTCATCCAGTGCAGGAAACCCCAGTTTTCTTTTTCTAATGAAATAATATGAATCAGGTCATATAAGAGGGACATTTAGTTTGCCATAAAGCTGAAAACACTGACTGATATAGGTAGGTTATGATAAAGCTTTGAAGCTCAATAACCTCACCACTGGCAGATATTTGATTAAAAGAAATAAAATTATGAATCACTGATCTGTGCAGTTTAAATAAATAAAATGAAATGATGAAATTGTATATTATCTATAATATTATATTTAATGTTATATATAATATTGGCCTGCAGGACATTAAAGATGAGTATGCAGTTATGTACTATATGTCCATGTGTATATGTGTGTGTGTGTGTGTATATACAGAATATGTTTTCTGTATGTCATATGTACAGATGTACAGTATATATGCTTGTGTAAGTTTGTCTTTTTTGTCTGGATGTTGTCATGTACACATGACCCCAATGCCTATCCCTGCGGGTGGTGGGCCCACAGGGTGGTGGCTCCCCGTAACTCTTTCGGGCTGTGCCAGACTGGACCCCATTGGTTAAGGCCCAGTCACCAGACTCTCCCTTCACTGGTCTGGCTCCAGGAGGGGGCTTAAAGTTCCCTGTTCCGGGTGAGCCACTGCAGCGCCGACATTTAATCATTTCATTCAGGGTCTGTGAGTTGGGACTGGGTTGCTGCCCAAAGTGAATTTAGTAATTTGGGGTCTTGTTCATGAGTGAGGGTAAAATGGAGCACAAGGTCAACAGGCGGATTGGTGCGGCGTCAGCAGTAATGCAGCCGTTGTATCAGACAACGTCAGTCTAGGTTCCAACCCTCACCTATGGTCATGAGCTTTGGGTAGTGACCGAAAGAGTGAGATCGCAGATGCAAGCGGCCGAAATGAGTTTCCGGAGGGAGCTCGGAGTAGAGCCGCCGCTTTTTCGCGTCAAAAGGAGCCAGTTGAGGTGGTTCCGGTATCTGATCAGGATGCCTCATGGCTGCCTTTGTTTGGAGCTTTTCTGGACACAAACAACTGGCAGGAGACCCCGGGGTAGACCCAGAACATGCTGGAGATATTATATATCCTATTTGGCATGGGAACGCCTCGGGTTCCCCCAGGAGGAGCTGGAAGACGCTGCTGGAGAGAGGGACGTCTGACCTACCTTTCCTAGCCTGCAGCCACCGGGACCCGGCTGAGGATATTTGTTGCTGAAAATTTCCACAAATCTGCATGTTCTGAACACATTAAACTCAATGAAACAAACCAAAAATTTGCACAAAAGTGTGTTTTAACACAGAACGTGGTTGGACAACTGAACTTAAAACATATAAAAGTTTAAAGGTCAGAAGGTGACAGGTGCATGATTGTGAACATTTGCCTCTCATCCACTCCCACTGAAAGACACGAGAAGATGAAATACTAAACATCACCTCGGGATGTGAAGTAGTGTCCCATCATCTGTCAGATGTGGAGAACTTTTTAACCTGTGAATTTGGATGAAATCCTGATGTTAACATCTGTCGACCTCTGAAGGAAAATCCAATATGTAAGAGTGTGTAATCCTGGCATTTATACAAAATTAAGCAAAGAAGAGACGCAGTGTGACGAGAAAGTGGACATGATGTGGAAAAAGAAAGAGATGTGATCACACACACACACACACACACACACACACAGCGAGTGTGTACTGATGAGGGATACGCTGGAAAAAGCTGAACAGAGCAGTGCAGGTGCAAACCATTAACCACTGTATGGAAAGTCAAATAGCAGGCGCGTGTGTGTGTGTGTGTGTGTGTGTGTGTGTGTGTGTGTGTGTGTGTGTGTGTGTGTGTGTGTGAGAGAGAGAGAGAGAGAGAGAAAAAGAGAGAGAGAGAGAAAGAGAGAGAGAAATGATGACAATCACAGGAAATCATTTAAAGTCACTACCAACTTATTACCTGATACTTTCTGTGCCCTGATTAAATAAACTCCACCCACCTGCTCCAGCCTGCAGCTCAAAGAAACACCATGACCAATTTCAATTCTCCTAAATCCTCTCAATGTTTTCCATCACTGCATATGGTTTTCCAGCTTTTATCACATCAAGAGGTTTTTGATATTTTCCCTTTGTCTTAAATATTCAGAATGCTTCAATCAAAATATTTCCACTAGTTCCTTTTTGTTAAAAGAAGAGTTTTGCTGTGTGCTAACCTTTCTAGCTTGATTAATGTAGCTGCAGAGAATCCCAGCTGTTGGTTTAAACTTAATTTGGTCTCCCGTCTTGTTCCTTGTAGTCTTTCTGAATGAGATAAGGGATGTTGTCACACAGACCCGTCAGAAAGAGATACGTTTCGATGGGTTAATGTCAGGCTGTTGCAATTTTTGTGACTTCACTGTGGTGGGTGGAGAACTACGGGAAGAACAAAACACCAAAATGCTAGCCTGCAGTATGAGTTGAATCAAAAACAGACCTGGAAAAGCTGATTCCTGTACAGTTAATTCATACAGGATATTTTGTTTTCTGTGGCCATTTTATTGATCTCTCGTACTAAAAAAATGTTCTGCTTTATTGTCTCCCAGGCCGTCACAATGTCAACCAGGTTCTCTGTCTTCCTTATGCGGTCCTCACGTTCAGTCAGAAAAGAGTAAACAAACGAGTAATGATGATGGACAACGCATTTAACCAGAGGTAGGAAACTGTTGAGGTGAAGATATGCTCAGATCAAAGTTGTATGATGCTTTGGTGAAGTGGTGGATAGAGAGACATGTTTAACAAGTGAGTTACAGTCCCCCTTCATTGTGCAAATAAAAACAAAAAGAAATCTGACTGAAATGAATGAGTTGTTAGCGCTCTCCGGATAAAAATGCATTGAAAACAACTAGTGCTAAATGCTAACACCAGCATGCTATGCTCACAATGACAATGCTAATATGCTGATGTTTAGCAAATAATATTTACCAGGTTCCTATCTTAGTTTAGCGTCCTAGCATGCTAACATTTGCTAATTAGCTCTAAACACAAAGTACAGCTCAGGCTGATGGGAACGTCATTAGTTTTGACCTCATGGTGGCGCTAGATGAAACGTTAAGGGATCACCAATGTGATTACAATTCATCCTCTCGGACTTTGAATATCTGTAGCAAGTGTCACAGCAATCCATCCAATAGTCGTCAAGACGTTTTACTCAAAACCAAAAATGTTAACCTCATGGTGGCGCTAGAGGAAAAGTCATTAGGATTCATCATCTGGGGAGTCTGGACCAAACATTGCCATTCTTAGAGCCATGCTGCTAGCATGGCTAAAAAATGCCGAGCATTGTCTGGTCACAGCTTCTCAAATGTGAGAATTTGCTGCTTCTGTCTGTTTTAAATCATTGTAAACTGAACATTTTTGGGTTTTGGACTCTTGGTCCTATCTTGGTGGGACATTGCAATGGGCATTTCTGACATTTTAGAGTAAAAGATGAATTGATTTATGGAACAAATTGAAAGTTTAATCGATAATGGAAATAATCCTTATTGGCAGCCATAAAAAACATCAGTGAGGATACAGTATGTGACTGCTGTCCCAAAATGAAACAGTGAAACAACGAACGTCTTTGAAAGAAGTTTAAATTGTGATTGCATCTTTTCCGTCACAGTGACGGACAACCTTCACCGTCTGAGTTGTTTCCTGTGCTGTTGGGAACTGAATGAGAAGTGTCATTAGGCCGAACTGATTTTAAAACATATCTCTGATTGTGTCACATGCATGTAGCAGCAGTCAGACTGAACGTTTAGGGCATGGAAAAGGTAAATAAATAAATCAGGAAGCAGCGCCATGTTTCCTGGCTGGTTAATGGGAGATAATGGAGGTCTGATTGTAATGTGCAGCAGCATAGATCTGATGTGGGAAAACTTAAAGAAAGCTGATGACAGAGATCCTATCTGCTGGGAAAAACCAGCCTGCTGTGCTCTCTTTCTTTCTGTCTTTCTTTCTACTTGTCTTTCTTTTTTCAGTTTCTTTTTCTCTGACTTTCTCTCTCTCTTTCCCAATCTTTCAATGTATTTTCTTTCTACATTCGACCATTATTTCCTCTTTTCTTTTCCTTTCTCTATTGCTCTCACTTAATCCATCATCTTTGTCTCCTTCACCTTCTTTCTTTATATAATTTTCTCATTCCCTCCATTTCTTCCTCTCTTCCTTCTCTTCATCTTTCCATCCTTTCCTCCTTCTCCTTGCTCTCTCCTCTTGTACTTTTTCCATTTTCTGTCTTTCTTTCTTTCCAAATCCTACCAGTATTTTTCCATGTCTTATTCAACTCTCCCTCTTTCTTTTTTACTCCTTTCCCTTTTCTTCTTCTTTCTTTCTCTTTCTCTATTGGTCTCGCTTCTAGATCACAAATTAGATCTTTGTCTCCCTCTTCTCCTTTCTTTCTCTCCTCATTCCCTCCATCTCATCTTCCTGTTCCTCTCTTCCTCCCTTCCCTCTTTCTCTTTGCTCTCTCCTCTCCTACTTTTCATATTTTTCTGTTTCAATTTGTCTTCCTTCCTTCCTTTCTTTCTGTCTTTCTACATGTCTATTATTTTTGTCCTGTCTTAGTTTTATTTAATTGTGATTAAATCTTTCTCTATTCCCCTTTTCTCCCTTCTCATTTTCTTCTCCTTCATTTCTCTTTCTCTATTGCTTTCATTCATTCTTGATCTTTGTCTCCTTCTCCTCCTTTCTCTCTGTACCTCATCCTCATTCTTTCCATCTCCTCTTCCTCTGTTTCTCTCTCCTTCCTAACTTCCTCCTCTTGTCTTCTCCATATCTCCCTCTTTTCCTGTATTCTCTCCTCTGCTGTCATCCCTCCCTTGTCTTCCTCATCCTCATCCTCCCCCTTTTCAACCTCTTCTCCTTTTCTGTCTTTTGCCTTCCAGCTCTCCTCCCTTTGCCTGTCTTTCTCCTCCCTCCTCATACACATGCAGAGGAGCCTCGATGGTTAATCACCTGCTTCAATTACATCCACTTACAGCGAGACTCTATTTCACACCACACCATCAGCCTCCAGAGGCTCAGAAACACACACACACACACACACACACAGACACTGAACAAGAAAGAGAGAAATGGAGTGTGTGTTAAACTTCATCTTGTCTTTCACATTCTCTTCCAGGCCTAGATATACTTTAACATACGGTCAACTCTGCAACAAACAAATGATCTAATTGCTCCCCTTTAGCCCCAACGCTCCAATCACAGCTGAGCTAACTCAGGACATCCTCGGACAAGTTTCCTGGAGTACGCACAAACCTGTGCCTCATCAGATCTCGAAGATCGTTAACAGATGTATGATTGATGTCATAGTGTACCCTACTCATGTGAATAGTGTTATTATTTCATTTCAGCATCCTACAGAGACAACCCTGTCTCCTATAAATGACTTTTATATACCACTAATGTGCAACGGCAAGTACATTTTGTAAGAAGCGTAACGCTGCCCAGATTAGCCACGCTAAGAGATCTAGGGATGGCGATGTCAGTTACTGAACTTTGGTTCAGACTGAAATATCTCAACATCTACTAGATGCACTGCTGTGCCTGTGTACAGCCTCACAGAGCCGCTAGCATGGCTGTTGACTTTTAGTCTTAGAGTCCTATCTATCAACATGTCGATCTGCTCAATGTTCACTGTTCTCCCTACAATACAGCACTTCAGATTCAGATTAGGGGAAGCACAAGACAGAACATATTTACTTTATTAATATATAACCGAAACATGACCTAACCTTAACCAAAGTGCTTTTGTTGCCTAAACCTAAACACACACAAACATGCACCAAAGGATGCAAACGCTGGTCTTACCCAGCACCAAATGCCACACAGACAAAGTTAGGGACTAGCTGGAGAGTGAATATTGGACTTATCTTACTTTATTTTACTTACTTTTACTTTAATCTTACTTACACAAACAAGGCTCCAAATGAATGATAATGTTGCTCCGTAACTGCTGGATGTCTAAACACGCAACTGTTTGCTAACAAGTTCCTAATATCAACTTTATAAGGTCATAATATGTCACTGTCACTACACGTTTAAGTAGGTACAATTTATTTAATTTAAGTCCCTCTTCAACACAAAATTGTTACTCTTCTTCCCCTGTAATTATATATTTGTCCCAGTGTAGGTACCCAGAAAGTATTTCATAGATACCCCGTATATACTGCACAGATTTACAGGTATTCACACGATCTCTGCATTTAGTTTTGTGTCCAAGCACAGAGAGCATGATATGGTCTTGAGAAAGCAGAAAGGAGGAGGAAAAAAGAAAAAGAAAAGAGAGAACATACATGAAGGCACTTGATCACACACACAGACACACACAAAGTCCTCTTTTATCTTGTGCAACAGGCAGGGTTAGGAAATGAGACGAGTGTTTTTTGTCTGAAAGGGCAAAGCAGAAAAAGGGATTTGTCTCCAGATGCAGCTGTGGCAACAGGCTCCCTGTGTGTGTGTGTGTGTGTGTGTGTGTGTGTGTGTGTGTGTGTGTGTGTGTGTGTGGCTAAATGAGATATTGAAACAGAGACGTCCTCGCTTCTGTTCTTGACTGATGAGAGCTGAAAATAGGATTTGTCTTTGAAACAGAAGAGGACGGCTGTAAGCCAGTTAAGACGACTGAAGAGCCCATTTCACACTGAGGAAATGGAAGTCAGTGTGAAACGTTTGTGGAAGGGTTTCGCTTTGACAATTACGGAGATTAAAAGGTGCAAATTTTAACACTGGTGTGCCTCCACCACTGTTAGCAGAGTTTTCCAAAAAACTCTGCTAAAAGAGTGGGTGAAATGTGAAGCAACAGAGCTGAAAACACTGTTGTATGATTGTCAAACTTTAACAGACATAGCGTCATAGCGTTTCAATGTCAACGCCTTTATGACCCTTCATCAAATTACTGTTTTGTGAAGTTATCCACTGGTGGAAGAAGTATTCACAGCCTTTACTTGAGTAAAAGCATCTAAGTATTATCAGTAAAATGTACTTAAAGTATCAAAAGTGAAAGTCCTCATAGTGCAGTAAAATGCTCCTGTCAGTGTTTATTATATCTGATGTTTCTGGATTCATATTCCTGCTGCATTAATGTGTGTGTTGCATTTTACTGCTGTAGATGTTTTAGGTCGGGCTCATTTTAACTACTTTATTTACTGTTGGGTTGTTTAATCTACAGCAATGCATCATGGTCTATAAGAACCACATATCTCTAAATGTCTAAATCCTTTCTAAATGCCAGTGTGACCGGGACTTCAGTCTTCTTCTTCTTCTCCGCCTCCATTTCTATTGGCACACTGCTACTTTTTACAGCGCATACATACCACTACCAACTGCTACCGTCCTCTGCAGTCAACAGTGAAGTGTATTATATCACCTGCAGGATCTTGTTCACACACTGGTAGAAGGTAGAAGAAAGAGAAATTACAAAAAATGATGACACTCTGATCAAGACATTGTTCTACAGTTGTGCTAGTGGTAAAAAAAACAAAAAAACACCACCACCTCATGGTCCCATTGCACTACATTCTTGCATTGAAATCAAAGAAACACATTGATGTTCTCAGCTTGTTTTTACGCATAAATGTAAATGTACGCACCTTTTTAGCTCTCAAAGCACAAAACGAAGCAAGAAATGACGAAATAAAGACAGAGAACAAATAATAAATTAACAGAATTGTAAAGAAAGAAAAGGAGGAGAGAATGTGAGAAAGACAACGACGTAAGGATGAGTCCATAAAGTGATTAAAACACAGTAACACTGACACAAATTACATGTCTGACCTTAAAATTATATTAAAAAAGCCTGGATTAAAATAAGTGTGTGTGTGTGTGTATATGTGAAGGATGGTGTTAAAGGGATTGGAGTAGATCTCATTATTACAGTGGAAGGGTTTAATCATAGTTTCTAGATGGTGTTTTCCACTTGGTTAGCTCTCTGTCTCTCATCTTACAAATTAGACGTTAGCTAAAAGACACAGCCGCTCTTAATGCACTCGTCTCCACTCTGATCTGTTCATCCTCAGCTCTTTCACACTTCTTCTTCTTCTTCTTCTATGCCTTTTTCATTGTATCTTTCTTTCGTCAGTCTTCATTTCACTTTTTTTACTTTATTGATTTATTGGATTGTTTTATTTCTTATACCTTTCATTCTTTCTTTTTCTTTTCTTCCTGAAAAAGTTTGCCATTTTCTATAATTATCTTGCTTGGTTGCTAAATTATATATATATATATATATATATATATATATATATATATATATATATATATATATATATATATATATATATATATATATAAATTTTATTTCCAAGACATTGTCTTACCGTCCACATTTAATTTCGATTGCAATTCTTTCCTTCTTTCTTCTATCTCCTTTTCTCTTCCTCTCTCTGAACATGCATTATCTATACAGTATATTGACCTCTGAATGGGCTGCTATGGGAAGCATTTAAAAATGTGTCATGTGAGAGATTCACTTTCTAGAATTTATTTCCATATTTGATGTAAAGCTCACATTACTGTGACATTTCATTTCTCACAAAAGATCCTGAACACGTTTTCCTTTGTGGAAAATTTCAAATTTTATATATATATAAGGACTTTTATATATATATAGATATTAAGACATCAACCCCTGCAGATTGTGTGGTGTCCTGTGTGTAAGTGAGGAAATGCAAGTTGGACAAAGAAACTGTTCTTATTTTCTTCTTCCTCCTTTTCACTGTTTCTGATTATTCCCGCTCCTCATCCCTCCTTCCTCTCCTTCATCTGCCTCGCTGTCCGTCTCGCTCCGTCACTCCTCTGCTGTCAGCTGTGTGTGTGTGTGTGTGTGTGTCTGCTGGCCTGCACATGATGACACAGGTGTGTGTGTCGTTTTCCATCAGGATTATGCAGGGATAAAAGGTGTGTGTGTGTGTAGAGAGAGAGAGACAGACTGTGTGATGACATCCTCCATTAAAACTGATCCAGGATCAGTTTGAAGGACTGGTTCCTTGAATTTTTCATTTTATTTATCTATTTTGTATGTTTTACTTTGTCTTTTCTTTGTTTCTTTACTGTAATATATTTCCTTCCATGCTTTATTTTCCTTGTATCCATCCTTCTTTCTTTCCCCTTTTTACTTTTGCTTCTTTCATTATTTTTTCTTTCCTTCCATCCTTGATTGATCAACTTTATTCTTTAATTTTCTGTCCCATGAAACTGGCTTTCTACCTCTTTTCATCTTTATTTCCATCCTATCATTTTCCCCCGCTCTTCTTCCTTCTATCATTCCTCACTTCCTTCTTATCTTACTTCTCTTCCCTTTTTATGTAATTTTATTTGTGTCAGTAGGTGCAACCAACTGGCATTTCCAGTGAAGGAATTCCCCCGATCTTTCATTCCGTTCCTCCCTCTATCCATGTCTAATCATTTACACACACACACACACACACACACACACACACACACACACACACACACACACACTTTCCAGGACTCCAGGATGGTTAGATTGGATGAGCGAAGGAAAAACAAGAGTGCGAGGAGGTGGAATATGTGAGCCGTGTTAACTGGCAGCTCTTCAAAGAAAAACATTCCTCTTTCCTTCAGGAAAAAGCAGCTTTAAATTGTCCGTTTTACATTCATCACCCGACACATCTGAATTCATCCTTTAACCTCTGTACCCGGCTTCACGTTTTAAAACTGCTCTGTGAGGCGTTTTAGTGTCAATAAATCATTAACAAGTTCATTCAGTGACATTACCTTAGTTAAGGTAATCAAATAAGACCATGCCTGTGCAGCGGGAGTCTTTAGTGGCCTCTGTGTTGTGAACGTAGGATCCTCCACGCAGGTCGGATTTGGAGGGAAACCTGCCGGATTGATTACAGTGACAAACAGGAAGAGGGTACTTAGCTGGTCAGCTGGTGGAACAGGAAACATTAGCAGCTTTCTTTCAAGTCCATTCAAGACAAAATTCAATATTATTATTATTATTTAAATAATGATTTTTCCTATGCTTTTATTTGTGTACTTTATCATGAAACTACATTATAAAATCTGTAACTTTAAACATGTTACATTTATTAGAAATCCTACAAGCATTCAGTTAAATCTGTTTTCAGTCCCACACTGGAGCAGTGAGCTGATAGTGAGCCCAACAGTGAGCTAATACTCAAGGAAACGGCAAAGCTCACAACTTGTTTCAGGAAAACCGGTGAAGATAAAAACAATAAAACAGCCTGTGGAGCAAAAGCTAGCCAAATTAGCTCCCTTGCCAACAACAACACTCTCATATGTGTTGAAACTGAGGGTCAGCTAGTGGAAAATCAGGACTTAGCGCCAGATGGAGAAGAGGAGCAAAAGATCTCTACCACCAGCAGCATCAGCGAGGAGCCAACAGAGGAGGGCATAAAAACAACCACACTTGAAGGCATCACAGCAATCTGGTCAACTTAAGTAACATTTACATATATAAAGTTATCCATGATTGCAGTCAAGTTGGAATCTTACTTTTTAATCAGAACAACATAAAGAAAAGGTGCATTTACTGCACTATAATAAATATTCAAAACTGTGGGTTAAACCGCTCAAACATAATCTGTGTCTTCATATAACATCTTTGGTAAATTATTGACAAAAACAGTAATACGACAACCAATCAGCATCAATGTTGGAAATGTGATTAAAATAAGAATTTAGATGAACTTTTAGGTATTTAGCTTCGTTCAGCATCGTGTCACTTTCAGCTGTGTGTGTGATTACTAAAGATGCAATATGTGTGTGTGTGTGTGTGTGTGTGATGATTATAAAGATGCAAAGTGTGTGTGTCTCTTGCCTTTTACCAGGCATCTTAATGATGCTGCTGCTGAATCAGCAAAACAGTGTACAAAGTGAAGAGGATGAAAGATGGAGAGTCAGAGAGAGCGGAGGGTGACGGAGGGGAGAGAGAGGGAGGAGTTAGAAAGAAAAGATGAACAGTAGATGAGAATAAAGATGACATAAATAAGGAAAACATGGAAAAGGGAAAAATAGAGAGGAAAAAGGATGAGTGGGAGGGAAAAAGAGACAAAAGATGTGAAATTTAAAAAAAAAAAGATGTGAAATGTGATGAGGTATAGCGACCATTAAAGAAAAAAGAGGAAAGACGAATAGAGAGATTCATGTTGGAGAATTAGCTTGTCTTTAGGTGATTTTGAGGTGTGTTTTACTGTAAAATTGCTCGTTTCATGCCTGTGTGTGTGTGAGTTTTCATATGTCCTTTATGTGTGTGTGCATCAGTGTTTGTGCCAGACTCATGCCAGCCTGTGTGTGTGTGTGTGTGTGTGTGTGTGTGTGTGTGTGTATCTGTGTGTGTAAACAATAGAGTTGATTAGGCGTTGCGTGGCAGTGACAGCGCTGAGGGGAGATGATTAATGATTCTCTGTTTAATGTGATTAGTCCATTAATACCTCCTGTGATGGCTCAGACCGGCTAACACTTGGGAAAGGTCAGCTCACACACATGCGCACACGCACACACACACACACACGCACGCACACATGTGTGTGCGCGAGTTGCAGTAATGGATCATTAAGGAGGTCAAAGAAAGGAGTGCTGCTGTAGTTTCCTGTTTGAGAGTCAATAGTATTTTTTTCTCTGTTTTTAATGTGATTTTTCCATTAATGCTGCAACACACACCTTAAACCAAGAGATGAGTGTGTGTGTGTGTGTGTATGTGTCCTAAAAATACTCTAAATGTTCTGAAAACAAACACCACAATAAAAACAACATAGTTGAAAATGTTACTTCACCTATAGTCTTGGTTTAGTTAAAGGTCGCAGCAACGACACTGAGCTCAAGCCAGTGTGGAAGTCCCTGAGGATGCAGTACCACTAATGACCACTAGATGCTGCTCCCAAAAAATATTTGGCTCCATAGAGATCCATTGTTATTCTATATCTTCCTTATTGTCAACAAACCCAATGAAAAGCCAACAACGAATTTACTGTATATCTTCTTCCTCCGAGCCATAGAGCTCCATTGTTGTCCAAAAACTATTAAAAACACATTAATGAGCCACACTGTTGCACTGGGTGACATGTTCCTTTATCACCATGAACACACACACTGCAGTTTATTTTGACTCAATCCCACATACACCGTCCTGCTGCCCCAAATACTCACTAGAGCTCCAAATGTGTATTAATCCACAGCTGAAAATAGTCCCCAACAAATGCACTATTTCCTCCTGTTTGATTAACGTTTGATAAATCTACGGTGAACAGCTGTGTGAGGAAATTACTGAGCCTTAAAATATTGTTTGAGTAAGATTCAGTAATGAGGAGAAATCTTGCCCCCTAAAAAACAAAGCAAAACAAAAATAAAACAAAGCTCTCCTTTGCGTCACTATATTTTATTATTACTATTATTTATTATTAATATTACTATTATTAATAATTAATAATAGAATTTAACTTGTAACTTAATTCACCTCAGGGCACCACTCCTAAAGGAGAGAAAATCGATACCCAATCAACCAAGTTAGTCTCATAAAAGGTACTAAACTATTAATTTGGAACAATGATTAATAATTAAATTAATAACTATAACCAAAATTACTATCAATAGCTAGTAGGTTGGAGGATTTTGGAGTTCAACACAGAAGAGGTTGTTGATATATTCCCTCTTGTGCAACATTAAAGAAACCAGCATAATTATCCACAAGCATTTATTAAGAACATTAACAGAAGCAAAACACACAATATGAAATCTAACTAAAATGCACTAAGCTAACGTGCTAGAGACACGTGTGTGTGTGTGTGTGTGTGTGTGTGCTGTGTCTGTGTGGTGGGTGCATGCCAGAAAGAATGTGTGTGTGTCTTTTATCTGCACCATATGTCCAGCGTGCACCCACCGAGCATGAACACGTGATGCAGGCAAAAGAAAAGCACATGTAACGGGAGTTTTAAAGTTCCTCTCCATCGTGTGTGGTTGTGTTTGAGGCCAAATCGAAGTATATGTGTGTGTGTGTGTGTGTGTGATCAGTATTGGACAACGGTGCCAAGTTAAAGGGAGTTAGTTAGCATGCAGAGACTGTCTGTGTGGAGCATAACGTTAACTAAAATCAACTTAGCATGTGGCTACCAAATAACCTAACAGATGGAAACACATCACAACAATGAAACTTGAAAAAACATCAGTAACGTTACATGTACAAAAGTTAAACAGTCCTATGCTTAGCTTACCAGCTGCTACATTACCAGTCCGTGGAAGGGAAAAAGAGGTTGCACTGGCGTGCTGCTCCTTCATCGTCTATTGTGGATGGGCCAGGTGGGGAATAATTGAGGTTCGATGCAGTCTTTTGCTGTGCAGTCAGTGTCCCCGTGTGCAGATCGGAGGAAGCTGGTCGCTCCATCTATTGTTCTCCTTACAGTTAGCTCAGCTAAGCTACTTTTGTTGCTCTTGTTGCTTGTTAAAGTTAGCTGACAGACTTTGTGTCGCAGCCGCTGGCGCTAACTAAACTTGGTTGCGGATATCTAGCAGGCCCTCACAGCGCTGCTGTAGATCAGAGAGTTTGGTTCTGCTGCGTGTTTCTGCTCCAAGCTGATTATGCGGCAGAGGACAGCAAGCAGCCGTCTGCTGCGTGCTGGAGGCGAAGCCAGGAGGGAAGAGAAAGAACAATGGCCAGCTGATCCTTTTATTGACCTGGTGACATCACGGGTCAGAGGTCACACTGACCAGAGTTCATACACAAGTATGAATTCCTGGAGGATTGTGGGAAACAGTGGGAGTTCAATAGCTCAGTTTCATAATAAAAGTTCAGTTAAAGTCACACAAATGAACAAATTCATCTGTGGAGTCCCAGTGGTCCCAACACAAAGATTAGACAATTATTTTATTAGCATTCATATCCTATGAGTCTTGAGCCATTGAAGTGCTGTTAAAGCTTCATGGGAGCTGCAGTTGCTGAATATTAGATAATGTTAACATTCAGACACGGCTTGACAATAAATAAGTATGTTCCCCATCAGTTTTGGAAACATTTAATGATAATTACTTTCTGTTTGATGATAGTTTGAAATGCAGTCAGTCAAACATTTGTCCTGCTGATCTGAATTTATTGGACAGTGAAATCATTTCATAATAAAACGTTTCTGCACATATTATGTTCATTTGTCACCCTTCTAAAACAGAAAGAGCCAGTTTGTTGTGTTTTTTGTTTTGTTTTTATGGATGAGGAGATTTGTTAGCTTACAAAGCTTAGCATGTGGAGACCGTCCACCCCAGAAACAGCACTGGTTGTTTGCTAAAATAACCGGCCATAAAATGGTGAATTGTCATTATTACACTTCGGTATTGCACAGATTAAACAAACCAGATATAACATGTTAATTATGAGCTTTAGAGGTGCTGGTAGTCAGATTTTGTTACCATTTGACAAAGCCAGACTAGCTGTTTCCTGTAGTTGCAAAGGTATAAGCTAACAGGCTGCTTCATATTTAACTAGAAGATATGAGTGGTATCGATCCCTCATCTAACTCTCCTAGAGAAAGTGAATAAGCATATTTACAAAAATGTCAAATTTTTGTTTTGTGACAATAATTCGTTTTAGTTCTATTTTGTTGTTTTGTTTGCAAGACTTTTTTCTTACTCGTCCTGCCTGTTGTTTGGATTTACTTTAATGTGAGCACAAACTAAGTGAACTACTCCTTTAACCTCCTTTTCTGTTGCCTTTGATCAGTTCAGACTAGTCGGAGCGTTTGGGCTTTGTTAAGAGTTCACATTCTTCCGTTAACGCCCAGGTAAAGTTCCAGCTTTCAGTCAAACCCCGACTTACGAGAGTGTGTGAGAGAGAGAATCCCCCTTGAAAATCTAATGATTCTTCTTCTTCTTTCTGGCAGGTTTAAGGAGGAAACACAGCCGCTGTGCCAGTTTCTCTCCGTGGAGATCAATCTGTTTACCACCAAAGACACGCAGCCAGGACAACGGAGAGAGAGAGAGAATTACAAGTATTTGATTTGTAGATTTTATTTGCATCAATTAATTTTTTATGTGTATCTTTGCAGTTGTGTGTATGTGTTCATGTGCGTTAATATGTGTGTTAGTTTACATGTTGTCCAATCATAGTGATTTTAAGTGCTTTTTTTGGGTTTATGTAGTAAAAAAGTGTGTTTATCGCTTACGTTTAGACTGTTAAACTGATCAATAGTTAGCATTGTATTGGTGTGTGTGTGTGTGTGTGTGTGTGTGTGTGTGTGTGTGTGCATGTGTGTGTGCGTGCATGTGAGTGAGTGTTAATCTAACCAGTATAGTTAATATGTTGTTCTCATACTCTATTAGCCACTGTTGACAGCTGATGATTGATCTTCTCATCATTTCTCCCTCCAACACCCTGCGGTGACTGTGTGTGTGTGTGTGTGTGTGTGAGAGAGAGAGATCTGCAAGTGTTTGTGTGTGTTTAAACCCGACTTCATGTCTGTTTTTGCCTGAAATCTTGTGCAGTGAGGTTGTGTGTGCTAGCTCCTGTGGTGTGTGTGTGTGTGTGTTTTATTTTACTGCTGTTATAGATACGATAGCGACACAGCTAGCATTGGCGTTAGCATAAGTAGTCATAACCCTCATATAAAATAAAACCCACGTAAATTATATTTTATATAATCATTAGTATCACGCAAACAATAACTTCAGCAAACTAACTGCTTGCAAAAACTCTTTTTTCGTGTCTAATCCTACGCTCAGGATTGAGACACAAATATAAAAGTTTTCATCCCATCTTTACTTCAAGAGCACATGTGTATTTGTTAGTGATAACTAACAGCCCCTTTCCACTGCAGGGATTTCACAAAATGTAACGTTCAGCCTTTGTCACAGGTTACTAAAACTACATTTCAGCACTGCTCAGGAGGCGATACTAATTGCAAGTTCCAGTTACTGGGCACAGTGGAGGAAATTACAAAGTGGTTTGATGTGGTGGACCAAAATAAAGTTTTCCTTCTCTTTCCTCTTCTTTTTTCTCATGTATATACTTACAGGTGTTTCATCTGTCCTTGTGAAATGTATTTTACATGCATCTTCCTTGTTTTTGTTGTTTTGCTGCCATGTTGACCAGCACTCCATGGAAAAGGTAATTTTGCACCTCAATGGGACATTCCTGGCTTAATAAAGGAGCAAAAGTCCATTTAAAATCAGTTTAAAAATACCTAACACATCTTCTTAAGCAAGATGGGATGCTCTCTTCTGCTGCAGACTTACTTTGTGATTCCAGCTGATAAGATGCGGCATATTTTTACCTTAAAATCTCACCTGCTGCAGGTTTAACCTTCCAGCCTGCAGTGTTTTATTGAGCTTACCTTCAGTGAGGCCTTGCAGGGTCTTGGGAAAGCCTTGGCAGCCTAACACAGCCAGTAACTCACTCCAGCACTTCAACAATGCTGTTAGGACTCAATTATTTTCCGCCTTTGTTGCGTCCCAACCCACACTCCGAGAAACCTCTGCGCCTCAGAGTCGTTGCCACATGAACCTGTCCAAGTTTCGTAGCCATAAAAACGTCACTTCTTCTCACCTCTTTTACATTCGACGGCTTAAAACCCCTTCAAAGCAGATCAATCACCAAAGCCTGACTGGGAAATTGAAGCGGAAATGCCTCGTGCGACGGCTTTCAAGTTGGCAACCGGCAAAGTTTTTCGGCTAACGAAGCTGTTATCTATATGAGAAAAGTTAAGCTATATGTTGAAATGCATATCTGAGGCGATCGCAGTTTCAAAGAGTCACTGGCGCTTATCCAATCACACAGCAGTCAGTCTCTCCTCCCTCCTCCTCCTCCCTCGCTCTCTCTCTGGCTCTTTCTTTTTTCATTTTATCTATACCTCTCACACGTTCCCTCGATCCCACTCCCCTCTTCTTCTTCTTCTCTGTTTCTGCTCCTTTTCTCTGAATTAGATCCATGTTTTGCTATCACTCCCCTTCAAATCTCCCCCTCTCTTTATCTCTGTTAAAGAGTGTTGATCCCCTTCCTCGCTCTAGAAACCTCGGCGTCAAGCCCGGCAACACACACACATGCATTTTAATTAATACATAGATTTAAATTGCGATGCCTGTGTGGTGAAGTGATATACACCCCCGCTGGTTAAAAGTCTTTTTTATTGCTTAATCAATGTTGAAATTAATATGATTTAACTCCCGACCCCTCGTTACACATATATACCCACCCCGCATGCACACACACACACACACACACACACACACACACACACACGCATATACACATACACATGTCTGCTGGGTTATTAATTATAACACTAATTAACCTACAACTAATGATTTGGCCTCTGTGTGAGTGAGTGTGTGTGAGTGTGTGTGTGTGTGTGTGTGCATGTGAAAGAGACAGAGAAATTATGTGAGTGCTTGCATTTAAGTGTGTGTGTGTGTGTTCGTGTAAATATATGTTAATTTGATTCCCAGATATGATGGATTATAGGGGCTTACGATAACGACAGTGAAACTTCTCTTCAAAGCTCCGGGTTTGTTTCCGTAATTCCGTTTGGCACTCGGATCAATAAAGTTTTCCGAGTCAAATTTAAAAATGAGCCCTCGTCCAAATGCTTTCATTCTTCCTGTGCCATTCCCCTGTCCCTACTGATTTTTATTTATTTATTTATTTGGAGGAAATGAAAACTGCAGCATCACCTGGGGACCCCAAGCACCCCCCTCCCAACAACAACCGGCTTTGGTTTTGATTTATTAGACTGAAGGTATTTTTCTCTCTGATTTTTTTTGTTTAATGTTCACTTCTTAATCAGATTGACTCCTTTCCCAACACACTCTTTTACTGCAGTGAACGGGTCGGGTGCTTTTGCTCAAGGTCATTTCAATAGTAGCTTCTTCAAACAGTTTTCCCATCAAATACTCAGTTTTTAACATTTTAAAGCTTGTGAACTGTTTTCCAGCTGGGATTTGAACCAGCAACACTGAAGCCATGAGCTCAGACAAGGTATATTTTTACCTGAATCACAGATACAGTACGCTTATGAGTTGACTCTACATGTTTCGTGTAGTTATTACAGGGATTGAGGAGGTGTAAACGCTACTGATACTATGTCACTAAAGTGGGCAGGTTGACTAAATGAAGGTGTTAATTGTTCTGCTATCCTGTTGGGATCTGTCAAATGTATGTAAAAACAAAACAAGACAATAGTCTACAGCCATGCTAGCAGCTCTGTAAGGTTGCAATATACACAGTGGTGCTTTGAGCTAAAAGATAACACAGAATGCTAACATGCTCACAATAAGGCTAACTTGCTGATTTAGCAGGTGTAATGTTGTACCATTTTCACCATCTTAGTTTAGCATGTTGGTATGCTAACATTTGCTAATTAGCACTAAACAAAAAACATACTATAAGCTAAAACTGATTGGAATATCATTAGTTTTGCAGGTAGACTGAACTGCAAATTACTGAACAAATAAAATTTTGATCTGATGATGGCACATCCTGCGTGAAAAATTATTGTCTGCACCAAATTTCATGGCAATCCATCCAAATAATGTACCAGTCCATCTTGTAGATGTTGACATTGGTTAAGTAAAAATTGAACCTGCTGGTGGTCCAACATTGCCATCCCTAGAACCAAAGCGTGGCTAAAAAAAACATTAACATTTCTGTAAAGCATTAAAATATTTTTGATGACTCATCCTGCTCTAGGGGGCGTTTCCATGAACTTATCAAATGTCATTTGGGGCAAGCAGCTACCCCTCCGATCATTCAAAACCGCACTTGACCGTATAGCTTATGGGTTGTTAGTATGGAAGCTAAAAGCTAGTCATGCGACCCAGATGCATGTTAATGTTAGCATAGTTTGGCATTTTGGAAAATACACTTATTTGCTTTTTTGTCAAGAGTTAAATGATATCACCCTCTTTACAATAAATATGGCCAGCAGGTGATTAGCTTAATTTAGCATAAAGACTGGAAGCAGGGTGAAACTAACTTCTGTCCAGAGGTAAAGGAAATCCACCTACCTACACCTTTAAAAATCACTAATTGATGCTATATATCTTGTTTGTTCCGTATCTGTACAAAAAACAAAATGTAAAAAATAAAATATTGAGTTGAGACAGGTCTTACAATGTAGCTGAGCCCTGAGCCTGACACACTGAATCTGAGATGTCCTAAAATGTCCACCATACACAGAATTAGCTAAACTTTCTTTAGCTAGCATAGCTATATCCTTGGCCTTGTCTTAAACTGAGTAGAGTCAGCTCAGTAACATTTACATTATAGGTAGCTGGCTTAATTGTGTGTGTTATTTTAGCAAAGCCACTGATATTGTTTGTATGCTAGCTGCTACCAGATAAGGTGAGCTGGTGTGATAATCACTGAATTAACGAGAGCTGGGGTTGGCTAGCTAACTAGCTGACATTACCCAAACACAGAATCAAGCACATGGTGGTGAAATGATTACTTTATGAACAGAGATAGAAAAAAAAAATCATGTCTGCTCACGTATATTGAAACAGATGAGTTGCTCGTTTAGAGACGCAACTAGCTTGTTTCTGCCTCAGTTGCCCAAGAGCTGCAGACTACCATTATGGCAACAGAAAGTGAGTTTTGTCTTTTTCTCCATTTTGTTCACACACCTCCATAAAACTAGCTTAAAAAAATGCAGCTGTCTTCATGGTGGTGTAGCAATAAACTGTATATGATATATTAATGTTAATATGTTGAAAGAAATAAACTTTGTTGCAGTGTTACAGCTCTTTTAGGGGTGCAAAAAGGTTTTTTCTTATTTGTTAGCATGGAAGCTAGTTGTGACCTTTGAGCTTTACAACACTGCTGCATTTGTACTGCAGAGTGATGAAGCTAAATTTAAATGAAATTGATTTTGTCTGTTTGCCTTCCATCATGTCTTCTTTCCGTCCTTTTGTTTGTCCTTTCTTTTTATATTCTACTTCCGTTCTTCTTCACCTCTTTTAATCCTTCCTTTCATCTTACCTCATCTCCTTGCGCTGCTTCCTCTGTCCTTTGCCTTAAGACGAGTACTATTGATTTTACACACCTTGTTGAAATTGCGTCAAATACACACACTCTCTCTCTCCTTATTTATCTCTCTCGCTCTCTCTGCGACACACACACACACACACACACACACACACACACACACACACACACAGGCAGCGGTGTGGTGTGACAGCCAGGCTGACAATAGGTGGCTGTCACAGTGATTGATGGCACTGATTATATGTTAATAATGAAATAAACATTAAAAAACACATTTAATAAAGCTCCCCATTAATGAACCAATCACACTACCTATCTATCTATCTATCTATCTATCTATCTATCTATCTATCTATCTATCTATCTATCTATCTATCTATCTATCTATCTATCTATCTATCTATCTAGGGAGGGAGAAAAAGGGAGAGGGAAGAAGGACGGTAAAGTGAGAAAGACATAAACATAGGACAAGAAAGAGAGAGCGATAGGGAAGTAGAAAGAACAACAAAGGAAACAGCTTTATTTTAAATGTTATTTTAAATTAAAGAAATAGATAAATTCTTATTAACAGGTTCATTGCTTTTTTGTTTTTGATCAAAACAGATCCAAACATTAATATCAATCCACTGTTTAAAAATAGGTGTTCCAAAAGTGGTTAATTGTGTTCATATTAGTCAATTTCAGGAAAGCCGTGGTAGCGGTTGCTAGGAGCAGTTAACTTAACGTTTGCCATGTTGATCAAAGAAAATGATGTTATTTCTTCATGTTGACTTACAACAACCAGTGTATTTGCATCGATCTCATGTACACTTGTAGCTTTTTGCAGATTTTTCTGGCTCTGACACAGGAAGACGAAGACGACCCCATTCTTATTGGGGATTCAGACCAAAAACAGCCCCGTGTTAAAACAGCACACGGGTTTTTACAACAGTGGAAAATGATCACAGCGGCAACAATTGTATCTTTTGTTGCGATGATCGTGAGATAAACAGTTGAAATACGACATTCACATTAGAAAGTAATCCACCAGAAATGTGCACGGTTTGTGTTGCTGCAAAAGTTGAGCCAGGTTCAACTTTTTTTTGCCAGACGACCCTGCGTTGTTTTGCCCGACCCCCTTGCATTAGCACCCCCTGTTGTGTTGCAAGACTGGCCTCATTCAAATTAATGAGAGGCCGTTTTTTTCCTGCAGGGCTAAAGTTGATCTAAACGCAGCCTTAATCCTGCGTATAAAGCTCTGATTGGCTTGGGTGTTGTCCAGCTGGGGAAACAGCTAAATGGACTACTTGTATAGCGTCTTTCTAGTCTCTCGACCACTCAAAGCGCTTCACACTACATATCACATTCACTTCATTCATACACTGATAGCAGGTACCAACTGCTCCTCAGTCCAAAGAAACTAATCATTCACACACAAAATTTCGGGTTCAGTATCTTGCCCAAGGACACTTCGACATGTGGGCTGGGAGAAGCCGTGATCGAACCACCGACCTTCCTATTAGTAAACGACCCACTCGACCTCTAAGCCACAGCTGATGATGAACACAGCACCAGACCTTTTGAATCGTTAAAAAAAAAAAAATGTATGTGTGTGTTGTTCGTGGGCATTGGCTCAGATGGTTTAAATTATAATTAAGACACAATCCAAATATTAAAGAGTTATACAGATATTTCAATGATATATTTTAGATTATATATATTAATGTTTACATTAAATTCAGATTATTAGAAACACAATGAAAAAACATTTTGAATAGATTGAACTAAATTTCCAATTATTAGTATCCATGGAAATCATAATGAGAAAAAGTGTGATCTTTGCATACAACATTAATAATATTTACTTGTTATACTGTATATTGTCATTTTAAAGTATTTGTTATGGATAAGAGAAAAGTCCTTGCATTACTTTGAACACGCACATACACACACATACATTACCCAGCAGGGGGGAGTTGACTTTCACATTAGCAGTTTAAAAAAAAAAAGTTGAAAAAGTTTTGAGAGGAGGGGGAGAAGAGAGAAAGAAAGAGAGTATTTTGGTCAAAACAGAAAGCAGGACACAACGGTAACCGACGGCAACCATCATCAATCAGAGTTTGAAGACATCGCTGCTGGCAAAGACGACAGGAACAGAGAGAGAGAGGGTAGCATCAGGATGAAGGGATGTAAATGCTAAAAGAGAACGAGTTAAATATAAAAAACAGAGAGAGGGAGGCGGGTGATGTTTTTAGCCTCTTTCAGTGAAGATGGCAGGAATAAAGGGAGAGAGGAGGGGTAGGAAGAGGAAGAGAGATGATGAGCAAGAGACATAAGAAGAGAATGAGAGAAACGGGGAGAGAGTTTTGTTTTTGGCCTCTTTAGCTGTTTTAAAAGAGGAATTAGGACAATGACTAGTCACCTTGAGACCTGCTCTCTCTCTCACTTAATCTCTCTTTTTATGTCTCTCTTTCTGCCTTCCTCTTTCCCTCCTTTTTTCATCTCTTAGTGCCCAAAAAGGCCAAAAAGTGGCACAGCAAAATTAATTTGTGCAAACTCGTGAAATTTGTGGTTTACATACTTGCGAGGCGAGCTGGCGACCTACTGTAACTGGTCAGCTAACTGATAACATGCTAACTAACCAATAACATGCTAGCGCTAGCCTGCCACACTAACCCACCAAGTTAGCTGGCTTTCTGACTTAGCTAACCCAACAAAAAATTAAAGGAGTACTTCAACATTTCGGGAAATACACTAATTGGCTTTCTTTACAAGAGTGAAACGAGAAGATTGACATGTTTAGCCTATCTTAGCATAAAGACTGGAAACAGGGGGAAACAGCTAGCCAGGCTAAAGGTCCAAAAACAGGCTACATCTGCCTTATTTACACCATGTAGGCCTATCTTGTTTGTTTAACTCAACAGAAATGTTAAAATGTAAAACATAAAAAGTCTCTAGCTATAGTACACAGATAAAGTCACTGAGCACATGTTTTGGTTTTGGTCTCTGCAAACCAAACCTGCAACCTCACTGTGAGCTTGGAAAGCTGCAAACAGTCACCGCTATTGGAGGTTGTTCACCAAGAAAGATAACTCTGTCACAAATTGCCATTCTTCCTTTCATTTGCTGGTTAAACAAACAAAATACAACATGTAAATTAGTAATCTTTAGAGGTGTTGGTAGGAATATTTTCAAACTTCCAGTCTTTATGCTAAGCTAGGCTAACGTACGGACATGAGATTGATATCGATCTTTTTCAACTCAGTTTCGGAATGAAAGTGAATAAGGGGTTTTCACAAAATGTGAAACATTTTTTGTAAGAAAGTTTACTCAAGAGATGTATTTGTATTTGTAGATGTATTGTCTACTCCTGTCTCACAACTGTCTGCAAACCATGCCTCTCTTGTGGAGCAGTTTATACTCCAGCAGAGCAGGTTATATGAAATTAAATGATGCAACACAGGTAATGATAGCTTCCTCAAATTAGGACTCTCTGACTCTGTTCCTTCAAAGGTCAGCACAAGCATGACGGTTTAAAATCGGTCAGTGACTCTAATTTGCGAGTCAAAGTTCACCAAAGTTGAATTCACACAAAACTCAAAGTAAATGTACTTTGCTTCTGTGAGCGAATCCACCAATCATGCTAATTCCATTGAAATGACTTGATTTAAGCCTGAAATTTTACTATCACAAGTACTGCTGTGCCCTTAATTCTCTCTTCTTTCATCCCTCCATCTTCCCTCTTCCTCTTCTCTCCTTGTCTTTATCCCTCATTCATTTCTCTCTTCCTCCTGCCCCCCCGCCCCCTCTCTCTGTCTCTCTCTCCCCCATCCTCCTTTAAAGTCTGTTCTTTCTGGATGAGCAGGTTTTATGAGTGGAGTGATAAAGAGAAGGGGGGATGAAGGGCAGAGAGGGAAGGAGAGGTGGAGGACAGAGGGGGACGTAGGGGAAAAAAAGAAGAGAGAGGGAGAGATGGGGCCAGAAAGAAGTGGGAACAGGAATGAGCTCGGCCTTTATTACACCAGACTGGATGTTGCCCAAGAACATTTTTTATGGCATAAAATGTCTGTCCTATTTCTGTCTCAAGGTTTATTTCTGATTTGAAACTTTGGAGCTGATTTGTAAAATAAATAAATAAATAAATAAAACAACTACAGACTGCTGGAAAACACGGAGGCAGCATCTGTGACATCACCAACATGTTTCTGAAATTAAAATTAAGTCTTAATATGGCTGAAAATCTTTTTAATGGAACAAATAATGTCAAAATCAACACTAAGACACACATAACAACAATTGAAGAGCAGTCATGCCATTGAGACCTATAGTCTTGTGAAAACATATATTGGTATTATCTTAAGCAAATTCTGACTTCAGTACAGTCCCAATTTTATAGTGCCCATTGGAAAAAAAAGGAACCTAAAAAGGCACTTCTGCATTGGCTTCAACACGAGGTCGCTCTTGTAATATATACCACAATATTGATATACATCATGATATGGTACATTGTTCAGGAAACTTAATTGAGAATTTAATCACGCTGATGCAACAAGACTGAGTCTACATGCTAGCAGCTGAACAGCTATGAGGCTGTACTTAGGCAGCTAAATGCTAATATCAGCATGCTAATATGCTCACAATGACAATGCTACCATGCTGATGTTTAGCAGGTATAATGTTTACCATGTTAACCATCTTAGTTTAGCGTGTTAGCATGCTAACATTGGCTAATTAGAACTAAACAAATAGTACATCTGAGGTTAATGGGAATGTCATTATTTTTGCAGGTATTTGGTCATAACCAAAGTATTGGGCACATTTTTAAAAAGTCAATTACATTTACACCTGATGATGTTGCTAGATGAACAGTGAAGGGATCACGAAAGTTATTATAGTTTATCCTGAAGGCAACATGAATTTATATTCATTTATATTCATGACAATCCATCCAGTAGTTGTTGAGACATTTCACTCAAAACCACAAATGTAACATTGCAAATTAGCACCAAACAAAGTGCAGCTGAGGCTGATGGGAAAGTCATTAGTTTTGCAGGTATTTGGTCAGAAACCAAAGTATTGGACAAAAGTGGTGGACCGACCGACTGACCATCCATAGAGCCATGCCAACAACTATCAGATGGATTGCCAAGGAATTTTTTACAGACATTAACGGTTACCAGATGATGAATTCTAATTTTCCTGACTTTTCATTTAGCGCCACCATGAGGTTCACATTTGTGGATTTGGGTGAAATGTCAACTATTGGATGGATTGCCATGAAATTAGGTACAAACATTTATGTATGAATGTAAAATAAGAGGAGATTTTTACTGAATATTTGCTGTGTCCATTGAGTTGTAATTTAGCTAATGATTGTAAAAAAAAAAAAAAAAGCTCCTTGTATGGAAACGAAGCGTCGCTGTCGCTCTGTCCGGCCCCGAGACGCTCGCTCTGCAGTTTGACACTTAGTAATTGTGTTGTTGAATTAGATTATTAAAGAACATAACTTGAGCCGCCGTCATCAACATCATCGCTCGAGGTACCGAGGATGATGGGAAAAGACACACACACACACACACACACACACACACACACACACACACACACGTGTCATCTCAGAATTACTGTATATCATCACAAACACAAACTTGCTTACATGCACGCAATGTCATCTGCTGCTCACACACACACACACACACACACACACACACACACACAGTAATGAAAGCTTGGGGGCTATTGTGTGTGAGATGGATGGTTTGACTTTAAGCTTGTATAAATAAAAGCTAAATAAATCCTGATGGCCTCTAGTGATGGCTCAGATACAGCAGCAGTGTGTGTGTGTGTGTGTTGTTTGTATATAGAAACACTTTGGACAAGAACTGAGGTGTTTGTGTATGTGAGACAAGAGTTTGAAAAGACACACACACTCACTCAGACAGCCCGCGGCTCTTTACTCATTCATG
Source organism: Siniperca chuatsi (assembly GCF_020085105.1). NCBI lineage: Eukaryota > Metazoa > Chordata > Actinopteri > Centrarchiformes > Sinipercidae > Siniperca > Siniperca chuatsi. Next base: position 20,217,983 of record NC_058063.1, read on the forward strand.
TTTTTGTCCCAAAGTGAAATAAAAAAAGAAAATTATAAAAAGCCAGCAGACCAATGTCACCCAACACTGGAGTCTAAAACATTCTCCCTCTTCCCTCTTCACTTTCTCTCTTGCCCTTTTTCCTTCATTTTTCTTAATTGCAACTATTTTCTCTTATTATTCCACCTCTTTTCATTCTCTTTCATCCATTTCCCTCGTTCTGCTTTTTGTTTCTTTTTAATCGATTTCTCCATTTTATTTTTATTTACTATTTTCCTTTCCTCGTCTTATCTTTCTATTTCTCTTTTCTTTCCTCTTTACTTCCCATTGATCTGGTGATTTGCAGCTGCAAGTCTTGGTCTTTGCAACACAATTTAGCAGGTTAAAACTGAGCTAAATGTGGTTGAAAAGTCTTGTTTAGACGTCTAGGTTACAAATAAAAGCTGTTTCAACATAATTTAAATGACTATTTCAATATGAAGCATCTCCAACAAGTCCTCTAACCTAAACAACAAAACAGGTTGCTAGTTGTTGCTTTACAAAACTACCCACAGGAGCGTTTTCTGATTTAATGCCACTATCTGCAGGACGACATTGTTTGTCAGTACCTTTTGAAAACCATTACATAATGTCGGTTTTATGATCTGCTCTATGGTTAAAGTTTGGTTCATTTTAAATGGGTTACGGTTCATGCTAAAACTACTTGGTTAAACCTGCAAAAACTGATTTTTTTGGCCACTTGGAGACAGTGAAAACAAGTTGTGAACACAACACTGACATATCATCACCTTTTAAGTTGATATGGCAAACTTATTAGCAAACAGTTCCTTATTTACACGTCCAGCAGTTACAGAGCAACATTATCATTCATTTGGAGTCGTGTGAATGTACAAATAATCACTCTGTTTTAGCTCTGTTTTTGGTCTCCACCAACTCCTGAGGGAAATACAGTATCTGGCTCTTTAGCTGCTAAACGCTCCACTGTGTTCACCAGCTGCTCTCTAACTGAGTGTGTCTGCTGTTTGCTGCTGAGCAGGTATGGTACAGTGGGTTTTTAGAGCTTTTTTACTGAAACTGATGTCTGCTGCGGCCAAAAACAACGCTATTAGAGCGGTGAGAGTGAACCAAAACAGTAAAGTTGTGGGCCGGACAGATAAACAATGAGCTGAAACTCACTATAAAGCTCCATAAAGCCGAGGGGAGCTGCAGATTCAGGTGATAATTATGTGCGGCTTCATCGCTACAAGTTACCCCTTTCACATTGTCACATTATTTTATCATTGTCTTTGATACATTGTTGTTATAATTATAGCCGCTTTAAAGTTAGGAAAAGATCATGGTCATGGTGAAAAGAAACCAACGTTGAGTGTTGATAGGTAACCCTGTCCCCTAGAAATAATGTCTCCATACCACTAATCTGGTTTGCCAGTTACATTTAGAGAAAAACTTAATTGCTGCCTCGATTGTGCTTTGTTCTTGCACCACACAGAAGGGAGGTGGCTGGGGTCGATGGTGAACGTAGAAGGTGCAGGACTTTGACACCAGAGACTGGAGTTTGTGTTTAGGTTTAGGCGAGTAAAGCGCTGATTAAGGTCAGGGAAAAGTCAGTCAAAAGTTTTCAGTTAAATGTTAAAGAAAACAAACATGTCTTGTGCTTCAAATTTCTCAATATTTAACTAAGTCCATGATCTTTCCCTGACCTTAACCAGTGCTTTGAGTGCCTATAACCCTAACTATAAAAAACGTTAATCATGCTTTAGTTGCTACAAAATGAAATATGTTATCAGTAAACGTCTTACAGATACGTTCCTTATGAACATTTTGCAACTTTGCAGATACGTTAAGTAATGTATCCTCATTATGTTGATAAATATAGTCATTCATGTGGCATTAAGATTCTCTCAAAATGCATTTGTTGTTGCTAATAAGCAGTATAAAAACTTCATTTCTAGGAGACAGGGTTGTGGTAGGAGATGAGATACAAACTGTTCAAGTCACACTCTTTGTTGACCTGTCCATCCACCTGGCCCTTCTGATATTTCGTGGTGGTATACCACACATTATTCACACGACACACAAGGTTCCTGTCAGGATGCCTATACGTTTAAATAAATGTTTTTCTGGTGAGGCCAGTTTCAGGAGATCCTAATGACACGTTGAAATATATTCATTAATTAAAATGCTGTTGAAACAGCGATTATATGTAAGATGGATACTTATTTTGGTATTTTGCTTTTCATATTCTTTTGTTTATTTATGCACAATCCAAACATCAGTAAAATTTTCATTTTTTCTTAGAGTGTTTATGACGTGAACGCAGAGGCTGAAACACTCACAATGACTTATGACAGCAATCATTATAATGGGGCTTTAGTTCCCTATGTAGAAGATTATCAGCTGACTTGATACAATTCATATGTAATCAACAACAAAACGAAGTGCACTGGTTGGCTAACATGAAGAAAATCCCTTGTTGAACCACAGTGAGAAACGTTCATTTTGTGAAATGTAATTTTCATGTTTTAGCTTCATTTGGAGGATGTACTTTGTTTTGGTGTTTATAGGTCTATCAAAACATGTAAAGAAACAGTAAATGTGTGGTGGTAAAGCTAAAACAAAACAGTTCCTTAAGTTTGTAAACCATTGTCAAACTTTACTGTTATCTTCTTTTGCAGTTACAGTCCAGGTAACTTTCCTCAAACATACATCATTGTCAAGTGACACTGTACATCCTGCAGCCGCCCTGGGAGTTTCTCTTCACAGATAAATGACATTATTTCCCCTCCCTGCTGTCATTCATGTGGTTTTCAGAAGTGAAAGCGTGATAAAGAGAGATGATGTTAGGAGGAACACCAAGCTGGATGTTGGAAAGACCACTTTTTGAAACAAAAAACAAACAACAAACATGACATCATTATGTCCTGTCATTTCCATTAAATCGCTGAATGACAGCAATAAAGCATCTCCCCAGTTTTCAAAATCAAGAATGAGCAAGCCAAGTTTTTCCAGACTGCAAAATAGTTTAGACAGTAATTGATATTCTGGTGCCAGGTAAACAATTTATCAGTTCTGCAGAACAGTAATGTAGGCCTATGTCAGTGTGTTTTCTCCACCAGGATGATGCTTTTTAACGTTAGCTAAATGAAATGCTAAAAATATACTGGTTAGTCTTATTTAATGTGTTGCCTGTCAAAAGTAAACTATAATGCTTTGGATACTCTGCAGTCAGTTAACATACAGATCATCAAATTTAGCTTGGACTAGTCTGAGCACTGCAGCAGCTCAGTACGATCTAACTTCATACAAAACAGATTGAATGAAATCATGAAAATATGCCAGCTTGTCATGTTTACCTCTTGACTGTTAAAAGTAAATTGCTGCTTTTAAAGAAGCTGTGGATACTTCATAGTCACATAGTCAAACAGTAAACAGATCTACTGCAGTTAACGTTACTGGTTGTAGCACTAGCATGCTAGCTTTATCAAGAACACCTGTCCAAATGATAATAAGAGTCTACAGCCATGCTAGCGGCTCTGTGAGGTTGTACTTAGGCAAAGCGGTGCTTTGAGCTAAATGCTAATGTAAACATGCTAACAAGCTAATGTTTACCATGTTCACCATCATATCGTATTGGCTAAGACTTGCTCATCAGCACTAAACACAAAGTGCAGCTGAGGCTGATGGGAAAGTCATTAGTTTTGCAGGTATTTGGTCAGAAACCAAAAGGATTGGACAAATTGAAAGTTTGACCAGATGAAGACACTAGAGGGAAAGTTAAGGAATCTACAAAAGTATTACAATTCCTCCTGAGGTGAACATGAACGTGTGTACAAAATTTCATGACAATCCATCCAATAGTTGTTGAGACATTTCACTCAAAACCATAAATATGAACCTCATGGTGGCGCTAGACAAAGCGTCAGGGGATCAACATCGTCAGTGGGATTCATCCTCTGAGGACCACGAATGTCTGTACTGAATTAGACCTGAATCCATCCAGTAGTTGTTGAGATATTTCAGTCTGGACCAAAGTGGTGGATTGACCAACTGACCAACCGACATTTCCATATTCAGCCGTGCCATGGCTTAAACTTTTGTCTGAATCAATGAAAAAGCCCAGGCCTACTGTAGATCAAAGTGATAGAAACTGTGCCACCCTTTTGTTGTTTGCTGTACAGTTCGTGGTGATATTTGCTACTGATTGGCCCAGGGCAGTGTGACATCATCCACGGAGGTCTTCTTCTCCCTTGTCTTTTCCTGCAGCTGCTGCAGCTCTTTGCTCCACAGAGAAAAACTGCACCAACACAAAAATACGACATGTAGCAGGACGAGTTCTTTAATGGGCTGAAAAAAAGGCAAAATGGCCTTTTGTGTAGAACATCGGACTCTTCCTCTGTCTCTCTCTCGGGATGAAGACCATTTTGCAGACAAGTTTTTCCACTTTTGTCCTCTCCCTCTCTTGTCACCTCTTCTTGCTTCTGTTTTCATCTTTCTTTCTGTCCTTTTCTTACTCTTCCTCCTCTCCTCACGTATCCTTTTTAGTCTCATCTTCCTCCCCTCTTTATCTCTCTCTATATCCCAAAGTCCAACTCCAAGTTCATATCGGTCATTATAACCCCGCTGAGAGATATTCACCTCCACTAAGACCTCATCTCTCTCTGTCTCCCTCTCTGTCTTTCTCTCTGAGTCCAGCTTCAGTTTGATCATTATTAGTCCTGAGAGACAAATTATTGCCCTCGTGTCTCTGACTCTCTTTTTTTTCTTTCCACCTTTTTCTTACTTTGTCTTACCTTTTTATTTCTTCTTCAGTGCCCCACCTTTTCTCCTTGGCCCCTCATTCCTCCTTCACCTGTGTATTTGTATTTTTTCTCTTAAATTCTTATTTGCATACTCCCCACTTCCTGCTCTGCCTTGTTCCTCTCCAGAGGCGAAATATATTCTTCCTACTGGGGAATGACAAATAGTAGACACAGCAGTACTGTATGTATCTTGCTATATATTGTACATACACGATACCAGAGAGAAATTTGCAGATTATAATTTTACATAGAAAAATGGTATTTTGTGGAGCAATTTGCTATTTTGGTTTAACTGATACACTTAAAGTTTGCAGAGATTTTAATTTGGTTCATGATTTTCTGTCAGTTCAGCCTTTTTTGTGTTAAACAAGCTAAACTTCCATTCAGATATGTGCACCTGTGATGCATTTCCACACACACACAAAAAAAGCATTAAATGTCAATTACTTTAATGTGAAATTTAAAAAATAACACTTATCATGCCAGAAGGTCAGAAGGTGTGAGCTGGATGAATGGAAGGTGTAAATAAAATGTGTAAATTAAGGGTTTTGATTCATTCGGATAACTTGCAAACACAATTAGTGGAGCTAAACCGACCAGAAACAGAAGGCTCATTTCATCCTTTCAAATGTTTGGCTATATTATTCCCATTGCAATTACTAAATAGTTGCTTTTGGGGAACTTCCACAAGACTGGATTATTGGCAACTCAAATCTGTCCCGCGTGTTTCAGTGTGTTTGTGTTCATTTGATTAAGATTAGACACTTTTAAATTACAGGTGTGAGGGATCTGGTAACTGTGTGTATCAAAAGCAGGGCACAGAAACAAGGCAGGTGAGATCAAGAGGTAGTTCACTTGCTCTTCAGGCAGAAAAAAGGTTCAGCGAGAGGCCAGGCAAGTGTCATAACAAATCAGGCAGGAAGACCGGCTGCTGGCTGGCTGGCTGGCTGATGGCCAGGTGAGGAATGACAGGGTGTGAAATGAGAAAAAAAGTTAGCACTGGGGAAAGGGATGAAATGTGTAAAAACAGAATTAAGTGGATGAGGTGCTTTCTAAAGTTTGTAAAAAAAACAAAACCACAACAACAACAACAACCCAGCAACCCTGATGATATCATAGTGATGTCATCAGGGTTATGTTGGCTTGGGGTTTGAGACTTAAAAGTTTTAATGGGAAGCCTGCGTTACAAACTGGACGTGTGGGGTTTGGAAGAAGAGGGAATTTAGGAGGCAGCGTCTAATGAAAGCCACTATCGAGTTGCGTTATGGGAATTGTAGGATCCAGTGTTTTTGGAGCTGACACACAGTAGGAAATAAAAGGTTATAAAACTGAGTTGGACGTGAAAGAAAGTTGACTTTCTAACATTGCTAGAAATATTGAGAATAGATTTTTACATGAAGCAAAAGTACATCGGGCATGTTTGTGTAAACGGTCTAATGCTAATGACGTAGATTTTTAAACAGATGTGAATTCTTTCTTTCTTTTTTAAACTTTTTCCTTTCCCCATCTCATCGTCGTTTTCCCACTGTGTGTGTTTCTCGCCTTTTCTCTTTCATTCAGTCAGGGTTCCTCAGTGTAATGAGATTACACGGGATTATAAAACCCTGTCTGTCTGTAATCCACACCACTCAATCCCATTTCACTGCTTAAACACACACACACACACACACACACACACACACCAGTAATTAATTCTCTCTGGTGCTTCATGATGATCTCTTTTCTAGTCTTTTCTCTTTTAATCCCTTTCTTCTTCTTTTGTGATATAAATTATCACCACATGCCATTTAATTTGTTCTTTCCTCCTTCCTTTCTCCTTTCCTTCTGTCCTCTGCTCATCCATCCTTCCTAACTTCCTTCCCTCATCCATTCCTTTTCTCCTCTGAGTTCTTCTTCTTTAGGTCACGCTTCTTCTTTCAGTCTTTCCTATCCATCCCGCTCTCCTTTCTTCTTCTCTTTCCTCCCTGTTTTTATTTCTGATTTTAATCAAATCAACAGTCCCTCTTTCCTTCCCACCTACTTCCTTCCTCCTCTCCTCTGTCCAACCTTTCCCTACGTTTCCACCTACAGCCTGATGATTTGTTCACTGATCAGCGGTCAGTGTGTGAAGAACATGCGTCCGTCTCGCCACCAGAGCTCGCATGTGAGCCACTACTGGACACACACATGCACAGGGACCCGCACTCACGCGCACGCGCACGCGCGCACACGGAGTAGGGGTTGAGCATTTGAGCATTTGACCCCCCCCCCCCAGAAGCAGAAGAAGAAAAATAAAAACTTCCCGTTAGCGAATCAAGCAGCTCGTGAGAAAGTTTATGAAACAGAAAAGCAAGAGATCACACCGATACCCTCCACACACACACACACACACAAAAACACACACTCACACACATCAATGGGGTGTAATAAAGTCCTCCCCCTCTGTCCTCGCCTATCACATCCTCAGTCCTACAAGGAGTCTTCTCTGATTGGCCCAAAAGGCTGTTAATCATGTGTGAAGAAGGCGGGACCAGGACAAGGGCTGACCTGGAGTCTGATCCAGTCGCTTTTACGCACAGACCGGACAGTCCGCTTTCCGCGCACGGATAACAAGAGTCAAAGCGTATTGTGGATAGACAGAGGAGCGAGTGGAAGACGAAAATTAGGAAAGGGGAAGAAGAGGAAAAAGTGAGAGGAAAACAAGCAGAAAAGACGCAAGGACGCACAAGTGTTTTCCTAACTGGAAAGAGAGATAAGAAGAAAGTGAGTGAGTGTGTGAAAGAGAGAGACAGAAGGAGAGAGAGTGTGTGCGCCTTCACCACTCTCCACTTCTTACACCACCACCAATTCCATGTCGCTCCCCGGCTCCCCTCCACTCCTCTCGCCGGGCTCGGGCGCCCCAACTCCGGCCGCGCTCTACCGCTCGGCCCCGGACGCGCTCCTCACCTCCGTCGCCTCCACAGGCACCTCCAGCCCGGCGCACACCAACTCCAACTCTCACTCTCACTCCCACTCCCTGTCCCCGTCTCCGCGGCTCACCAGTAGCATGCTCAGCGCTTTCCTGCCCGGCTTGGGCAACGGCGGCGCCGCCCCGCTTGTGTCCGGAGGCGGCGCCGCTCTGGGTCCTCTCAGCGGGCTCGGCTCGCTGAACGCGGCCGGCCTGACCCCCGGTTCCCCCGGCTTGGCGCAGACCTCGTCCAGCCCGGGTCTTTGCAGCGAGTGCAAGCTGGTGGAGGTGCACGGCGTGAAGGTGGCCAGCTTCAGCGTGGACGGCCAGGAGCTCATCTGTCTGCCGCAGGTGTTCGACCTCTTCCTTAAGCACCTGGTGGGCGGGCTGCACACCGTCTACACGAAGCTGAAGAGGCTGGACATCTCACCGGTGGTGTGCACCGTGGAGCAGGTGCGCGTCCTGCGGGGGCTCGGCGCCATTCAGCCCGGCGTGAACCGCTGCAAGCTCATCTCCAGGAAGGACTTCGAGACGCTGTACCAGGACTGCACCAGCGCCAGGTCGGTGAATACTTTTATCACTTTTATGAATTTTAAGATTCCACCTAAAAGTCTCCACAACAGTCCGAAAGATGGACGGCGTCGAGTGAGTCCGCATCGCTGTAATTTCCTCAGAACTTCCCGGTGTGTTTGTAGCGATACAAGTGACTTTAATGACTTTTCTTCGCATGATATTTCTACAACATAGAGGCTGTTACCAAGGCTTCTTTCCCACATTTTTTCCGCAGTGTCTGTGGCTCCAAATTTACTGTTCTTAAAAAAATCCTGTTCCTACAATATTCCCACTTAGCTCTGCATCTCTGGAGACTTCAGGTGTGTTTGGGACACTCAGTAACAACTTACACTGTTTTACTGAGTATTTTTAGAGGCTGTCTGTATTTCTTTAATATCACTACACTCACTTACAGTAAGGCTGTGGTGGTAAAGTTGTTCTAAAACAATATCCCTATCATTAATTCTTACTGGTCATTCTTTGACTTTTCTAGAGTATTTCTAAGCTCTTCCTCATGAGTCCCATAGTGATTCATCAGTTTGCCTGAACAGATAACATTCCTATAACTCCTTTCATGTGACCTGGTCATCATTAACAACATTATATTCTTATAGTATTTCTCCTGGGACTTAGTATTTGTCATTCATATTGTCTCAGTCTAATCTCTGCATGTATCACTGTGATATTCCTGCAACTTTCCTTCTGTTTTTAGGAGATATTTATATGATATCCCTTTTTAAAATGTATTATAGACTCACTGACTTGTTTGTTTAGTGGTTATATTCTTGAAATTGACTTCCTTATTTTGCTTTTACTGTAACGACTTTGGAGCTTGATGGAAGTGTGTGTATCTGTGTGCGTGCTGCTAAATGAGCAGACATGTTTCAATAGTTCAGTGTTTTTAGTAAAATAAAAACACAGTGACAGCAAACAAATGCAAAACAAACAACCTTCTGTTGACTTTAGTTATGGAAAAGCTTCTCATACTCATAATCCATTACTTTATATCTCACCACTCTGTGTGTGTGTGTGACTGTTTGTTGGAGAAATGCAGCTTCAATGTGTGTTTTGTGTGTAAACCTATACTTTGAGTGTGTTTTTTAATGCCTGTTATGTATGTGTGTGTGTGTGTGTGCTCAGAGCTTCTGTACATCTACCTGTCACCTGCTTGTTTGCACTGTTTCCGTTAAACTGACAGCTTCGACCTTTCAAATTAAAACTCTAAAGTGACGTCCTGTGTGTCAGTTTTGCATCTCCACCATTTTGAAGGTAGTAAGCTCGCTCTAAAATCACAAACCAGGGCAGAAGCACCTCGCACATACACTTGTAAAAATGTCATAATTAAAAAAATCTACATGTTAAAGAGACAGTAACCTGAGATGAGAGGTAACAACATCTTATCTGAAGCAGAAAACTGATGTAGCGTCACTGCAGGCTGCACTTCTAGAGAAAAATCTCCCTCTTTGATAGCTACGCAGCACAAATGAAAACTAAAATTCACTTTTGTTTAAAAACTTTTGCTTCAAAATGCTAAATTGGACGAGTGTTGTGGAAGCCTGTAGTGGCCCAAAACCTTGCATGCCCTGAAACTTCTCCGAAGAAGAAACATCCTTTCAGTTCGGATTGAAATGTCTCTAATTTCCAGATGTGAAAGTGCTCAAATGCAAAGAGCAGGTTGTTTGTTTTCACCAGAGAAAGATGAACAGCTGCGTGATGGTCCAAGTGAGTCGCTGAACATGTTGCCTTTGTTGTCATTTGTGGCAAAGTATTTTTGGTAACGGAAGAATTTTGTTTCCTTTTTGGGCCAACAAGCTGCACAAAATTAGTATGTTGAAAGAATAGAGGACTCATTTGTTCGTGTAAAAGTTCATTCATATGTCCTACAGAAACTGGTAATATACTTTTTACCTCAACCAGCATGTCGTCACAGTAGTTTTCAGTTGTTTGTTGTATGCAAAGTCTTATTTTGAGAAGAAACTCGTCACGTGAATCAGAATAAGAGTACATTTGTTTATGTTGGTTGTGTTGTAACTTTCATTATTGTTCTGCTGTTAAGGGAAAACGTGAAATTCTGTCATTAAATTTCAGGAGTATCAAGGATTTTAAAAAGGGCTTTTTCCAGACAGGAGAGGTCAGGAAACCAGGAGATCCACTGATATTTAAAACACATAAAAGTAGAGTTACTCCTAAAAAGGACAGAGGCATTGTTGGCAGTTTCTTTCTTTTCTTGAAAGCTTTTGCTTTTACTGATGCTGGTTTTAAAGTAAAAGCGAAAGCTTGAAGCTGCAACAATGCCTCTTTCGAGTGACTCGACTCGAAAAAACCTGAAAACAAATGAATACAAATGAGTCACTTTACATCAGACGTGTTCAAACTGTGAGGGAGAGATGGAGACAAAGATACTTTGTGAGGTGAAAGACACGTGCATAACGGTTTCCTAAAAACAACGAAAAGAGTTATTGTAGTCTGGCCGCTCATTTGGCTTGCTTATCACCATGGTTAGCATTTGGAGCAGCTCATGGAGGCTAATAAGGTACTTTAAAACCCTCAGCGCCAGATTGCGGCAATTTGCACCAAAATTTGCACTCTTTCTCAGTCATAACTCTGAGAAATTTCAAAACACAGACATGATACTCACATTTTTAGATTCAGTGTAACTTACACTTCCCAAGGAAGATGGATCCATCTTGAACAAACATCCAGAAATCCGCTTAGAAATCGGAGAAATCATCACATTTTTAAGTTTTCTTCAATATCTAAGCAATTCAGTCATAGTTCTCTGTACATCCATAGGTACATTGCAAACAGGAACTGCTAATAGCTAATTCGGCATACTTTCAATGGTGCTAATTTGCCAAAATGTGAACCAAGATAGGCTAAAAAGTTGTAACTCACGCAATCCATGGCAATATTATACTTGTTGTTTACATAGTTCCAAAACTTACAGCATGGGGGTGTTGACAGGCAGGCAGTTGTCTCAGTTTTGTCTAAGGGGGGCTGCAGTGTCCGACTTTGAAAACCCTTGCTTTACATGAATACACTTCCTAGTTTGACATACTTGTTACAGCGTCTATCTCTGAAAAACAACAACAAAACCAGGGAGGAGGATGAGAAACATGTTTTAGCTTCATGTAAGTGATACGACATAGTTCTGGAAACTCCTTGAAAAGTCCTGGAATTTCACATCAGGACCTCAGTGGGAACGCTGGACGTCGTCTGCACTCGTATGTGCTTTCAGCCCAGTTAGTTTTGTGTCGTTGAAAGATGAAAATGATAGATGGGTAGTTTTTAGGTGGCAGTTAAGTATCAGCTAATTATTAACAGTGTATTGTGTTGCTGTGGAGTCACTGGATTGTTGGAGAGTGACCTGTGATTTTTAGCTGACCACACACACACACACACACACACACACAGGCTAACTCTATAGTTTATTAAACTTGAAATGTTCCATCCCTCCCCCTGTTTTTGAAGAGCAGGGTCATTTCTTTCTCTCTTTTTGTCGTTCGCTATTTTTGACTCTTTATCACTAAGTCTCACTTTCTCTCTCTGTCTCACCCTCTGTCTCTCACCCCTATCTGTTTCTTTTCTTTTCTATAAACACACACACACACACACACACACACACACACACATACCCCATTAGCAGTGTATTTCTGTCTCTGGTTAATTGTCTCTTCTTCTTCGTTATCCCCGTCTTTCACCCCTCTCTTCTGTCTCTTCATCTCAATCACTCTGTCTTCTCTCACACTCACACACAGCGGTACATGTCAGGGGTAATAATGGATCATGTGAATGCGCATGGAACAACACGGCTGGAGAGCTATTGTTGTTGAACGCACAGCGAACACATACTCCTCTCTCTCCAATCATATTGACATTCCTCTAATGCCTCGCTCTCTCACCCTCTCTCTCTCTCTCTCTTGATGTTACTCTGGGAAAAGAAAGGAAAAATTAAATGCTCAAAAAAAAAAAAAAAGACAGAAAACTCCCACTGGGCTTCTGCATACTTCGTCTTCTCGGTAACCATGTGTGTGTGTGTGTGTGTGTTGTGTTTCTGTGTGTGTGAAAGCAATGACCACTTACATCCACTTATACCTCTGGTGCTGATATTGGTCTATTACAGCATATGTTAACTTGTGTTTTGTCATTTTTATTTAAAGTCCTCTTGATGTCGTTTTCTACTTCAATTAAGGAGCTGCTCTTTTAATAATAATAATAATAATAATAATAATAATAATAATAATAATAATAATAATAATAATAATATAAAATCAACAAAAATTAGAAATACTCTGTGCTGTACAAAGTGAAACAGAGTTCCCACACATCCTGCTAAAGTTGGAAAATTAAATATGACTTATTCAAAGGAGATGACATCAGCACTGTGACTTGCAGACTTTAAAATTCCCCGATGACGTAGAAGTTCAGATCTCACCGCACACCGGCTCTCTAGACAGTATTCTTTATTTCTACATGAGATAGAAAAGTTTGTTAGGAGGTTCGTGAAGCTGCTAACACAACGTTCTTTATTCATGTAGAAATAAAGATAAACAACTTCCAGAGATATGGCGTGCGGTGGTTTGTCCTGCACTCTGCCAGCATCATTTGGTAGAAATCTTTTCAGAGTAAATACACTCTTTACACTATCCCGACCACGTGGATGATTATGTGAAAGTAAAGGGAAAAAATAAAAGAAAATGCTCCTTTTTTATGTTAGAGGTCCTCATCAGGAGGTCGGGGTACATTTCCTCAAACCCAGTTTCACCCACAAAGATCAGCTGACCGTTATAGTTTTTATCAAACGTTACTCAAACAGGAGGAAATAGTGCATTTGTTGGGGACTATTTTCAGTGGCGGATGAATCAACATTTGGTGCTCTAGTGAGTATTTGGGGCAGCAGGACGGTGTGTGTGTGGGACTGAGTCAATATAAAGTATAGTGTGTGTGTGTGTGTGTGATCATGGTGATGAAGGAACATGTCACCCAGTGTAACAGTGCGGCTCACTGATGTGTTTTTTAATAGTTCTGGACATTAATTGAGCTCTATGGCTCAGAGGACACCCACACACACACACACACACACACACACACACACACACAATACTTGTTAGTGGATCAGTCCATTGTTGGTTTTGGTCTTTTCATTGGATTTGTTACACAGATTATATCATTAGAAACAGAGATATTGTAAAAATCAAAGATCGTGCAGACCATTCACTACTTCACATCTCACTGAAATGGAGCTTTACTTTTATGCTAAAGGTCTTAGTGTCATTCGATCACGTCTAAAGTGTTTATACAAATTTGGGATAACGACGCGCACTATTTGGACAGGCTCTCCTCGAAGTTATTCATGGTGTTAAACCTGGTTGCACAAATGAAAAGTGATGGAAGTAGTTGTGCGAAGAATGAAAAAAGAGAGCTTAAGAGAAGTTCAAACACCTTCTTTCTCAGCTCCTCGCACCCGTCCAGTCGCTGCATAAAACAGGCGCACACAGCCTTCGACTCCACTGTTGGAAATGTGGTTTCAGACGCCGTTGGACGATTCAATAAGCACTTTATTTTACTCCTACTGAGGCCTTCTCTCTCATTCTGCAAGCTCAGATTTATAAAAGGTCGTCATATTTCTGGTCATCTACTTGGATAAACATGATTTTTCTTGAATGTAAAAAATGTATATATCTGCACACAGATGAACAGATTTGACTTTAAAACACAGCAGATGATTTTTTTTTATCAAACCACAAAGCTTTTTTGGGAGGAGAATCTTTCTGCTTCTTCGTCACCTCCTTGATTTTGTGTGTGTGTGTGTGTGTGTGTGTGAGGGGGGGGGATCGATAGTGAGTGACAGGAGGGAGGGTTGCTGATGTCGGAGTGTTATTCTGGGCTCTCCTTATCACGACAGGCTGTTAGAGCCCACACACACACACACACACACACAGACGATGATGGAGGTCGTATTGTTTGTAACACAGGGGGAGCAAAGTCGTTTTGTTTTTGTGAAGAACTGCGGCTTCACACACACACACACACACACACACACGCAGAATAACGTCCACACACACTCAGCATGAACTCCTTTCATCAATTTGGTGTTTTTCATTCTTTTGCATGGGGCATTAAGTTCTTTTAATGGAGCACAGTGGTTTGTAAAACACACACTCGAACACGGTCAGTTGTTTTGCCTTCTGGCTAAGGTATGTCTGTGTGTGTGTGTGTGTGTGTGTGTGTGTGAGAGAGAGAGAGAGATTGTATAGCAAGCACAAACAGAGCTATCAGTTGTTACACTGGGTCAGGTTACATCTGTGTGTGTGTGTGTGTGTGTGTGTAAGTCTGCGGTAGTGTTCATATTCGCCTGCATGCGCCTATATTTGTGTGTTTGTTTGGCTGGTTTTCGTGTGTGTGTCTGGTTTCAGCTCTGCTTTGTGCTGCTGGTTAATTGATAAAGGTTAAAGCGTTGGCCGGCGGGTAGCTGAGGTCACCTCGCTGCAGTGTGACAGTGTGCGTTAGGAGCCACACGGTGACGAATCAGACAGCATCTAAACACAATTTATCAGTTATTATTGATCGGTGATGAAATGATCAGTTTTGCAGTCAGAAACAGAAATTCATAAGTTTATAAAAACATTTCTGGAATGTTTCCTTCCAGTATGCTCCCATTGGCTGATTTACATACCTGGGTAGGACTACATGTCAATAACACGTTTTCATGCCAGTCGATATTGGTATAAATGTCCTCAAGTGATGTCACTTGAGTCAGCGTCGGTTGGGGCTGAAGACTACAAGTTTGAAAATGAAAACAACCTTTGGGGTGTGGAGGCAGAAAGAAGTGAGCTTACCAGACCTCCGTAGCCCGCTCCTCATCTCTGCTGCAGGCTAGAGGCTCGAGGCTACATTAGCCGCTACTAGCTTAACAGACCCAAATCTCCTACTGAACTGTCGGCAGTCCAGTTGCATTATGGGTAATGTAGGTGCCAGGTTTTGACAAGGAAGAAGAAAGCGTGAGGGGGGGGAAAGACGATATCTCTGGTTCTGCTGCATCGATCTTGATCCCTTTTTTGCTGTCCATGGTGAGTCCGACAGCGTTATAGAAGTGCGATGCTAAATCAGTGGAGTATTCTTTTAAGAGGTTGGCAGTCCATTCCTGCCATACATTTGACCAGAAATGGCTTTAATTCTGTGATGTGACTGAATATTTGTGCATTGTCAAATACACACTTTGGCAGCCTTTGACTTCCTTGCTAGACCTCCAATGTATTTTATGCAGAGAAAAAAGGTGTGCGGTTCTCATGAGGCCAAAAACATGTCACATTCGGTTTGTGGCATAAATTGCACCCGCTAATGTCCTCAACTGTAAATTTGGAAGCTGGAAATTTACCAAATTTCTATTGGAAATGTTTAATATATAATAGGAAGGGTTGCATTGGATTAACCCTGACCCCGAGCAGAGCTAAATAACTGCAGATCTACAAAAAGACAAAATTACTGTGCTACAGTCTTTAGGGGTTTTCATGAAGACATTTTTTATTTGACTAATTAGAACTAACTGAAAAGCCAATTTCTTAATCAACCAAGATTCTAATGACCAATTAGCTGTTAATAGATCTAATTACCTATAAAAGGCAGCTAGAAATAACTGTTTAGCTGAACAATAAAATTTCTATTAAGTACAGTTTAACACTTATCTTATACATGATGTAATATAAAAAAAATGTTTTGTACTTTTATTTAACTGTTATTACAATTTTCTCAATCTCTAAAACTAATTTGAACCATGACCACAGAAAATGCTTGATTGGTTGGAGGGTGTGCATTATTTTCAGATAACTGCAACGCTCTGACGTAGGCTGCGCGTGTCTACAGCTGTTACTTGGTTCCAGCTTCTGCTACTTGTTGTAATAGATACTTTATTTAAGCAGCAGTACACGAAGGAACCACACGAATAGTGCAAACACAAGAACTAACACAGTAAAAAAAAAGTATGCCCCTTTAAGCACGTGCATGCATACAAGTGTGCAAAATGAATGTAATTTTATGTTAAAAAGACGTATTGCACTGTGCCAGAAGTTACAGAAATGTAATTGTAAGTCCAGTTAGCGAGTCCAGTAAGACCTCAGCAGCGTCCCGGGCCACTTATGTCACAAAGCGGGGATGAGATGGACAGTTTGATGACACCTTAGGGGTATAAAAGTCTTTGGCGAAGTGAAGGCGCTCCTCTTCTCAACCGGCATGTCGTGGAGGGGGTGGGAGATGCTGTTCAGGATGCAGACCCAACTTGGACAGCATCCTCTTCTCCGTCACCGCCTCCAGAGAGGCTGGCTCAACTCCTCCTCCAATCACTGATTGTGTGTTTTTTATATAGTATATTTGCAAAGTTGCCATTTTAAACTTGCACTTCCCCAAAATAGAAATAAAGAAAATAAAGAATACTTATATTTCGATTGCTGGCTGTCGTATAAGCGTGAAAATGTACTGAGACCTCTGCATCTATAACAGCACTTCTCATCAGGGATTATCGCTAACATGTTTGATGTAAAGTGAGAAGGTTCCTCACATCCTGTGTACAGTTTAATTTTTATTACGTCTTCTATCCAGCAACTTGGTGACTGTGAGCTTGTGTGTGTGTGTGTGTGTGTGTGTCTCAGGGGCAGAGGAGGCGGTTTCATGCTTCACTTACCAACCAGCCAGGGCGAGAGACAGAGAGGAAAGATTCTCTCTCTCTCTCTCTCTCTCTCTGCTTCTCTGTTTTCTGGATAAAAACAAAGAGAGAGGGAGAGGTGAAGATCAAAGTAAGAAATATGACCCTCTGTCACCACGGAAAAGAACTGATCCTCTCCCCCTGTGTGTGTGTGTGTGTGTGTGTGTGTGTGTGTGTACGGACCGAACAAAACAGCAAGAGGGGAGAGGCAGGTCAACGTGTGTGTGTGTGGGGAATAGATAATGTTTCACAAAGGCTGTTTCAGTCTCTGACTTTTCAGAAAGAGTCTCCAAAAGGAGTGGGGCGAGGGACATTGACAGTGACAGAGAGTGAGAGAGAGTGAGACACTCTGCGTCCACACTTATCTGGATAAAACTGAAGTACGTCCGTGTTCGTATTTTCAGCTTGTTTTCGGAAACCGGCTAAATCTCTTCTTCCTCTTTTTTTTTTTTTTTTTTTTTTTTTTTTTTTTTTTGTCGGCAAACAACAAGACTGTGCATCACAGCCAACATCTGGTCAGCTGTGGCACAGACGGTGCAGTGGTTTACTGAGTCTCAGCTGGTTAAACCTCTGTTCTGTCCCCGCCTGCTCTGTGATCCCCTACACTGTGTTTCAGTACAGCTGAATCCAGAATTAAGTTGTTTCCATTTACGTATTTTTCTGCTTCTGTTATCAGACAAACGGTGACTTGATTGCCGCTCATAAGCTCTACATGTTCACCAGGTGAAAAGTTATTGCCAACTGTTTTGATGATAATCGTTTGAGTCATTTTGTCAAACAAACGCTGAATCTTACCTAGTTCAAGCTTCTCAAATGTGAATATTTGCTGCTTTTCTTTCTCTTATGTGATAGTAAATTAAATATCCTTCGGACTGTTGGACGGGCAACAGAAACAATTTGAAGAAGTCACCTCCGGTTTTAGGAAATTGTGGCGGGCGTTTTTTCCCCCCAACATTTTATAGACCGAAAATAATCTGCAGATGAATCGATGGAACTCCTGCTGCACTGAGACGTCAATCAAATCTATGTTTTATGATCGTGAAGTTGCCAGCGAACTGTGTAATTGGCTATATTGATATTTAAACACAGAGCTCACAGACAGGCCCGTAGAGCTACAGGACGCCGAGGCCGATTGTTTCTGGGAATATGGCGTTACTGTACTTAACGACCTGCAGATGTGTTTAGATTCTACAAAGTACATGTGTTTTTTTAGGCTTTTTAGACAAAATAAAATAACTGAATTAAATTTAAAAAAGATTTATTATTTCACAACCATTACGTAGAACATAGTCATTGCAGGGGAGGCGCACGTGACCAGGGGGGAAACATGTTGAGTGAAACTAAAGTTGAACACACAGAGTTGTTGAACACACTTGTGGCTAATAACATTGTTAATTGCTGCATTGCAATAACTGTTGGGCTGGAGCCATTATTAATGCTATTAGTATTGCTTTTCCTGCTATGATAAGTCAAAACTTCATAAAGGAACAATGAAGAAACAAGAGTGATCTGACTTGCTAATATATCAAGATATGTTTTCAGCTTCCAAAGGTGGGAATGAAGTCTGATATAGAATTTTATTCCTGGCTTTGAAAAACCGCCTTTCGACCAACGCTTAAGGATATAAAACATACAGAAAATATAATTGCACAAAGAAAAATGTTAAGAATTAAAAGCATTTTACAAACTTGTTCTTAGGGTGCTGACGTGTGTGTGTGTGGGGGGGGGGTGCATTGGGGAATTTGGATTTATAAACTCCTGATTATGGTGAAAGTTGACAGGAAGTTGTCTCCTTAAATTTCCTCCCACGCTGCCTTTGACTGTGTTCAAACTGGCGTATGTCATCGTTTTCAAAAGCTGAGTTTTCCTCGGCAACACTAAAACACAATGTTGGGGTTTTTTAAGATTTGAAAAGCTTCATTTTGGGGTGCAAAAAAACTAAACGTCTGCTTTAGTGTGGACAGAGGGCCAAAACTGAGAGAAAGATGCATTTTCAGATGTGGCTGGCTTAGTGTGGACGTACCTCAAGTGACAGAGAGAGAGAGGAGAGAGAGAGAGAGAGAGAGAGAGGGAGGGGAGGGGGAGAGGGGAGGAGGGTGTGTGCAACAAGATTATTTGATGCCTGTGAACACACACACTTAAACACACAAACACAGTCTCTTAGGTGCACTTAGCAGATTGGTTTAGAAATCGCATTAGGGAGTGTCACAACAGCTTTTCCTCTCGTTCACCAGGTAATCTCTCCATCCCTCCTCCTCCTCCTCCTCCCTCTTTCATATCTCTTTCCTCTCCTCCTCCTTTCACCTCCTTCTCTTCTCATCTTTTATATCTCTTGAGTTCAATCTCTCTTCCCCTAATTTCCCTCCTGCACCTCTTTTCTCTTTCTTTTCTTTCTGTTTACCTCTTTTTGCACACTTTCTAGTTTTTCTTTAATTTGTTAAACTCTCTAAATGACTTCGTCCTCTTTCTCCTCTCATGTCTTCTTACTCCATCTCTCCTTTCCTCCTCCCTTTCTTTTCTCCTCTACACTCTTCCTTTTCATCTTTTTTCCCTTTTTTCCTCATCGCTCCACTTTCTTTACTTCTCTTGTTGCCTCCCTTTTCGTTTTTCCTGCTCCTCTTCCTTGCCTCCCTCCTCTTCCATATTTCTGTCCATCTGTTCATCATTTCCTCCTTTCCCCCTCATTCACAAGCCTCCTTTTTCTTTCATTGGTCTGTCTCTCCTCCTCTCTTCCCTTCTCTTCCACCTTTTGGTCCATTTGTTCATCCTCTCCCCTTTTTCCTCGCTTTCTTCTTTCTTTGCTCTCCACATTCCCCAGACTTTTTATTTTTTTCTGCTCCTCCTCCCTCTTTCTTCCCATCTCTTCCATCTTTTGCTCCATCTGTTCACCCTCTCCTCCCTTGTGTCCTCCCCTCTCCTCATCTTCCCCTTTTTCTCCTCCTTTTCTTTCTTTTTCCTTCTCCTCCTCTTTTCTTCCCTCTTCTTCCATATTTTGGTCCATCTGTTCATCTTTCCCTCCCATATCCTTGTTTCCTTTCCTCTTGTCCTCTCTTGTTTCCTCTCTTCTCCTTTTTTTTGCTCCTTATTTCTTCCCTTCTCCTCGTACTTTTTGGTCCATCTCTTCATCCTCTCCTCTTTATTTCTTTCTTTCTTCATTTCTTTTTTCCTGCTCCTTCTCCTCCTTTCTTTCCTCCTCCTTCCACCTTTTTGGTCCATCTGTTCATCCTCTCCCCTCTTCCCGGTTTCCTTTCTTGTTCTCTCCTCTTGTTTCCTCTCCTTTTCCTCTTTTACCTCCTCCTTCTTTCTTCCCTCCTCTTCCATCTTTATGTCCATCTGCTCATCCTCTCCCCTCTTGTTTCCTTTCTTGTTCTCTCCTCTCCTCTCCCTCTCCTACATCCTCTCCTCCTCCCTCACATCCCTCTTTTATTCAATCTTCTTGTCATTTACCCCTCCCTCTCTCTTCTTCCTCCACCTGGTCTTATCTCTCTATTTATTGTGACAGCTTGTCAGAGGTGTGTGTGTGTGTGTGTGTGTGTGTGTGGGGAAAAAAAAGAAGCAACCGACAGATTTACAGTTTAGAGCGAGCGGCATCCACAAACTGCAATATCAAAGAGAGCGAGAGAGGGAGAGAAGGAGGAGGTCAGAGGCGAAGCAGGAGATGAAAGGAGAACAGAGAGGAGGAGCTGAGAGAGGGTAAAGAGAGGGCAGCGAGGGGGATGACAGGTGATGTGTGTGTGTGTGTGTGTGTGTGTGTGTGTGTGCTTTCCTACAGACATGTTATTAATAAAAACAGGAAAAAATGTAATTATCATCAATTTTTAAAATGCCATGACCGTCCCGAAAGAGAGGGTGTGTGTGTGTGTGTGTGTGTGTGTGTTATTACAAAATAATTATAGCTGAAATCAATTAAAAACATGACATACATGCATATCTGTGTGTGTGTGTGTGTCGCCCACCAGTGTTCTCGTCATACAGAAACTTTGGCAGACAGCGTGTTATTAACAAAAACTTTAACTTAGTGTAATTTGTAATTAGCAGAGTGAAAACATGTCAGGAGCATGCAAGTGTGTTTGTGTGTGTGTGTGTGTTTTCTTAAAAACTTAAAACTAATTTTTTTCCCTATTATTGCACATATTTCCTCTTTTTTTCAGTTTTTTATGGATTTGTGTGGCTTTTATGTGTGTGTGTGTGTGTTTAAGTTTTTTTTTTTTTATTGCTGTGGACATGTACAGTGTGTGTGCTCGTCACCACCACCCTGCGCGTCAAAACTCCTTCCCAGACAGCGTGTTATTAATGAAAACGTATAATAATCCATTTAAAAACATGTCATCATGATTAGAATAATAACAGTGGTTAAACTGACTGAGACGTTTATGGAGGAAGAAGTTCTCATCATTCTACCAGCGTGGGAGTGTGTGTGTGTGTGTGTGTGTGTGTGTGTGTGTGTGTGTGTGTGTGTGAGCAAACAAACATGTTAGCGCTTCAGTCGAGTGCCAACTTCCCAAACTCGTTTTGTTTCTTCTATTGTTTACATACAAAAAGAATCTGGACAAGAAAATGAAGTTATAACAAACGATGTTCACAAAATAAAGTTAGGAATATGACAACTTAATCACCAAAATTATATATATATATATATTATATATATATATATATATATATATATATATATATATATTTTTTTTTTTTCTCTTCATGAAGGGATGAAGCTTTTACCTGAAGTTTACAGTTTAATATATTTTAAAATCCGGAGACTCTAAAATGCTTTCTACTTTTGTCAACAAATGATTTAAGTTATCATCTTCTCTTTAGAGAGGAAGAGTTTTTAGATGTGTAGTTTCCGTCAGCGGTGGAATGTAACGAAGTATTACTCACGTACTGTATTTAGAGTGCAGATTGGAGGTACTTGTACTTTACTTGAGTATTTCTATTTCATGCAACTTTATACTTCTACTACATCTCAGAGGCAAATATTGTGCTTTTTACTCCACTACTATTTGTCTGACAGATTTAGATACGTTTCAGATTACAATTGTTCATACCCTTCCTGTCCAGTGAAAACCACGTATCTCCACATTTGGTGATATTTTTTTTTTTTTTTGAATGTGAATTTTTCTGATAAACTGAAGGATGAAGTGTTTCCTTTTATGGGTTGAGAAAATTCTCCTACTTCTTTAAGCTAAATGAACAATTTTTTAAAAAGCTCACGAAAAGTTGACTTTTTAGAGATACGTGGTTCTCGCAGGACAGCGACGCTACAAACACATGATGATCTTATAGACCAAGATGCATTGCTGTAGATTAAACTACCCAACAGAATATAAAGCAGTTAAAATGAGCTCAACCTTAAACATCTGCAGCAGTAAAATGCAACACACACATTAATGCAGCAGGAATATTGAACCAGAAACATCAGATATAACATTTTACTGCACTATGAGTACTTTTACTTTTGATACTTTAAGTACATTTAACTGTTAATACTTACATACTTTCACTTAAGTAAGGTTTTGAATGCAGGACCTACTTGTAGAGAAGTATTTTCACAGTGTGGTATTAGTACTTTTACGTAAGTAAAGGATCTGAATACTTCTTCCACCACTGGTTTACAAAGAACCAATATTACAACAGAATTTCAATGACTGTATTTCACTGTAAAGCAGGTCCTCATTACATGAAATATTGAAATATAGTTGTTTAGGTGCAACTGACGCAACACTTAACGCAGACATCTAAATAAGTTTTTTCAATTAAATTTTAGATTTAGCCCAGTTTTAACCAGATGTCTAGATGTTTTTGACCAGCAAACCACGAAATCAGTTCCTTCTGGGTGATGTCATCCTTTTCTCCTTAAAGGATAAGTCTGATATTCTTATTTTTCTTCTTGTCAACAAATCCAATGAAAACACCAAAACCAACAACAAATGTATCCTACAAACAAGTATTGTGTGTGTGTGTGTGTGTGTGTGTGTGTGTATCCAAAGCCTGATATATCTTCTTCCTCCGAGCCATAGAGCTCCATTGTTGTGCAAAAACTATTAAAAACACATTAATGAGCCACACTGTTGCACTGGGTGACATGTTCCTTCATCACCATGATCACACACACTGCAGTTTATTCTGACTCAGTCCCACACACACCGTCCTGCTGCCCCAAATACTCACTAGAGCACTAAATGCGGATTAATCCGCTGCTGAAAATAGTCCCCAACAAATGCACTATTTCCTCCTGTTTGAGTAACGTTTGATAAAAACTATAGTGGTCAGCTGTTTTAGGAAATTACCGAGCCTTTAAAAAAATGAAAGTATATATTTGTGACCTGTTTTTTAAAGATTTACGTCTTTAGTAAGTAGGAACCAGTGATCTTGGGGCTGAGAGCCACAGAGTGTCGGGAAGTTAGAAAGTATTGAGAGATGGACTCACACATTGTTGGTTTTGGTCTTTTCACAGGATTTGTTGACAATACCAAGAATATAGTACATGACGAGTCTTATCCTTTAGAAATGCTCCATGTCTCTTTGTGAATGAGACAACTGTGATTAACTCTTTCTGATTTCTTAACTTTGTCTTTATCTTTGAAAATATATACTGTAAATAAACACTTTGTTGCATAAAAAAGATTGCGTGTATATTTTAACCACAAACGCATAAATGTCAGAAGAAGAAATACTGACACAGGAGTACAATAACTGAAATGATGATGAGAACGAGATGGTCACCTCTCATTGTTGGTGTCATAACCCCGCTGCTTTCTACCCTTCTCTTCCTCCCTAAAGAAGATAAATACTGCATGTTTGAGGTGAATTTGTCCATAAACCTTTGACTCCTTCCATCGACTGTTTTAAAAACTCTGAAGGCTTTAGCTTCCTCCTGTATATTTTATTTTTTTGTGCTGTTATGCAATCCAACAAACCTTCGGAGCACTGAGCGGAAAATGGAGGTATTTTTCTCAGTGATGGTGGTGTTTGTTCACTGCACTATTAGTAGTTACAACTCAAAACTAAAGTGCCATTGATTATGTTGAAAATACATTTCCTGAGTTTCTTCGAGGACACAACAGCGTCTCCAAACCCATAAAATGTTCCCCTATATCTCACATCAATGGACGCAACAACAAAATCTCGGACCAAATCATTAGACACAGTGCAGTTACTAAAACTTAACTAGCCCTTGCATATTAGCAAATAAAGGATTTTTCATACATATTTTTAAACCTCTAAACACGTCTGTTGTACCTTGAGTTTGCAGCTTCAGCAGCAGGGAGAGAGTTCCTAATGTGAATATCTGAAAACATTTGTTTTTGCAGCTATGAGCTTGTCATTCAGTAGCAGCATGGTACATTTGTGTGTAAATGTGTTTGCATGTTAACTCGTGTATCTGTGATAGCCTGCTGCATGCTTTGTGTGTGTGTGTGTGTGTGTGTGTGTGCAGGCAGACATGCTGTCGTTTTGATAGCTTGTCATTGAAGCGATCGGGTCCACTGTAATTTTCTACTCAAAGGAAACAATGCAACAATACATGCTTCGCTGTCAAAAAAATCCCTCCATGCTGTGTGTGTGTGTGTGTGTGGGGAGGGTGTTCATGCTCTCGTCACTGTAACTGTTGAATCGGTCTTAGTTTGCACAACATCTTTTTGTCTTTTGCTTTCTTTTCTCCCATTTTTTCTATTTCTGTTTGCGTTTTTCATTTTTTTTTTTTCCATTATCTCCTCCTTTTTCCCCCCTGTATCTATTTTTCTGTCGCTCTCTCTCTCTTCACCTCCTCCTTTTTCCCCTCCTCTTTGACATATTGGTGTCACCAATAAATCATTGTATGCACTTCACCTTTTTAAAAGAGAGAGGGACAGGTAGAGGAAAAAAGACAGAGGGATGGATGGAGGGAATATTGTTTAGCATCTCATCAAAGTCGCAAGGTTTTCCTGAAAAAGGTAAAGACTGATGTAGGATTTTAAGATTCCCTGCAAGAAGTCTTTTTAAAATTTTTCTTCCATTTCAAACCTTTTTGTGTTCGTATGTTCATTAATCTCAATCAAATGATAGATTCCTCATCAATGAGCAGTAATGAGCAGCAATCTTTACAACACATCTTACAGAAGTGTAATCGAACAATAGCCTTGAAGCAAAAATAGAGGCTGAAAAGTTTAAGAATCTATAAGAAATGATTGAATATTATAAGATTATGACAGGGATGCTGGGAAATTTGCAAGGTTTAAGTCATTTTTTTTTTTTTGTAAGTTCAGACACCATGCATGACCTTTGCCCTCTGTCCCTTCTATCACTCATCGCTTGACAGTGTAAAATACAGAATATAAAATACAAAACATGCAGGAAAATGTTACTTTTAACATGATATCAGTCTTGGGTTCCATGTCCACTACATGAATTTGGTTTGCATTTTAAATACATATGAAAACCATGTGAATAGCCTGCAGGATTATCATAAAGTAAAAGGAAAATTAAACCGCAGCTAAAGCCAGTAAAATCACATACTGCAACCTGACATAAAAGCACAGTCAAACCAATAAAACCACATACTGTAACATGAAAGCAGAGTGAAATATAGAGCAGTCACACATAAAGACACACTCGCTGTTCATTCATTAACTGAGTTTTTAATTATGATGGTGGCCAGTTTATACCATAAAAGTCTGGTTTAGTAAATATGTGTTTATAAGCCTAAATGGACCATTTCCTGCTTTAACCAGACTTTTTCTGCTTTCTAATACAGGATTTGGCTTTTATATCTTTTCAATTAAAATGAATACATTTTTAAACCATGAATTTCTTCAGATGGGGGATTTTCAAATTTTAATCCAACAGTGTTGCCAACTTGGCGACTTTGTCACTAGATTTACCGACTTTTCAGACCCTCTTAGCGACTTTATTTCTAAAATAATATCGACTAGCGACAAATTTAGCAACTTATTCAGACCATCAGGGAAAAGGCGAGAAATATATTAAAATATATTGTAATTCATTTCCCACGCATGCTGTGGCTCTTGCACTGTGCGCAGGTAGTGTGCGCCGTGTGGAGCAGCTTCACTCTTTCTCTCGGATCTCTGAATTAAGATTTTATAGCTTGTAAATATGTAAATATATTGTTTGTGCTTCTCTCTCACTCTTTCGTTCTGGATTAAGATGTTACTACATGTTGTAAATATTTAAATTGTTCATTTGATATTCTCCCTCCTCCCTCCCTTTTTTAGATTTTTAATGTTTTTTGTTAACTTCAAATATATGATGTCCCTGTAGTGAGTTTGTGATTATTTAGCCAAAGACTTCTCTGTCTACGTTTTATGTCTTAAATTAAGGCGATCTCTCCCTCACTGCACTGAGCTGGATGCAAATGAATGCGTGATCAACATGCAAATGAGCGTATGACGTCATCTGGCGACTTTAAGCGACTTTTGGAGGTAGTGCTCGCTACTTTAACTGGGAAAAAGTTGGCAACACTGCTCACAGGTAGCAGTTAAGTTCTACAGTTTAACAGTTTGAAATTATTAAAACTTTCTTAAAGTTACCTGTGTCATTCTGTTTCAGAGCAGATAGTGGTTTAGTTAACAGACTGAGTGAACTTTTATTTAAAAAAATTGAGATTTTAAGGCAGTTCTAAGTCTAAAATGATTAACATAAAGCTCAAATGTATATAAAAGTTTATAAAACCTTTTTAGGAAGTCAAATATGACGTGCAGTTTCCCACAGATAGCAGAAAAGCTAACAGGCCTCAGCTAGCGTTAATCCAAAGCACAAAGTCAGCGATTTAATGACTGAAATTGATCCAAATTAATTCAACCATTAATTCAGCCATACATCTCATTAAGAGCTCATCTCAAATATTCAAATTAACAAACTAATTCCTAATCAAAAGTGTAAACTATAGATTTGACGTAGGCTATCTTCTTGAAAAGATTGGTAGAAGTTAAGCTAGCAGGCTCAAAACTGCTCCCAAACTACCACAATTTATAGATGCAAAGACTTAAAATTAATCCAAATTTATTCAATTAAACGAAGACCTCCAACCTGACTTAATCTAAATCTCAATCACATGTATAAAACACATTTGACACACCAGCTTCCTGGCAGATAGCGGTTACGCTAGTGGTAGTATACAAACTGACACAAGTCATTGATTCAAAGACTGACTAATCGAAATCCACTTTACTTTAAATAAAAACCCTTCAAATCTCAATCAAATGTATAAAATCTTTAACTCGTTGGACACGGCAGTTAAACACCAGCAGATTAGGTTAAGGTAGCAGGCTCGGCGCTAATCTGAGCCCGCATTAATCATTGATTCGGTGTCTGCCTGTAATTGATATGTAAATAGCATGTTTAACCTCCATTTACATGTGTGTTTGTGTGCGCCGACGAAGGCTAAATCTCACGCAGATGAGTGTGTGTGAGTGTGTTTCAGTATGTGTGTGTTTGTGAGAAAGACAGAGCGAGTGTGGGAGTGCAAGAGGCATGTTGAAGGAGGGGGGTTGCTTCCAAGTTACAAAAGAAGTTAATTAAAAATGAAAAAAGAGAATGAAGGGAGGGAGGGAGGAGAAGGAGAGGGAAGATGGGAGTGGACGGAAGCAGTCGGGGGTGGACAGGGGGAGAGAGAGGGAGGAAAATATAAAAAAAAGGAGGGGAGGAGGAGGGACGCAGTGTTTTATTGAAAACGGGTGGACAAACAGTGTGTAATTGGCTGGGGCCGCAGGGGCTAAAGGAGAGGTTCAAAGAGAGGAGAGAGAGAGAGAGAGAGAGCAAATTAACAGATAGTGGAGGGAAGACGAAGGGGAGGAAGAGGAGGAAGGGAAAGAGATGACTTGGGAGAAAGAGAGGGGGGGAAAAGTGTTGACTCAGAGAAAGGGAAGATCAGTGGATAAAAGAGACAGTTTACAGTACATGGCTGAAAGTATGTGGACACCTGAACATTTACACCAACATGTGATTGTTGGACATGTCATTCCAAAAGCATGGACTCTGCTGCCGTAACAGCCGCCACTCTTCTGGGATGCATTTCCACAAGATTTTGGAGGCTGGCTGCAGGGATTGGCTCCCATTCAGCCACAAGAGCATTTACCTGCGTAACAAAGAACGCAAGAGGCTGAGCTGTTTCAGGTACCAGTAAGATAATAAAATACGATCCAGGAAGCCTGGTTTGAGGAATAGCTCCATGAGCTTTAGGCTTAGCAGACGCTAAAACCAACAAGTCCTCCAAATTAACTCCGATCACTACTCCAAATGACATCACCAGCGCAAGATGGCAGCTCCCGTATCCAAGATATTTTGGCTTCATTTTTGTACAGTGGGAGGAAGTGGAGACGCGCCGTCCATCTTTATATACAATCTGTTGTCTAAAGCGTCCACATATACTTTTGGCCATATAGCGCAAGTGTGGTCGCTCAGGTAAATAAGGGGCTCACTTTATTAGCATTTGTGTGTGTGTGAGAGAGTGTGTGCTGACTAAGGCTTATCAGATTCTCAAGGGGCAAGAAAAAAGAGGATAGAGTCTCTCTCTCTCTCTCTCTCTCTCTCTCTGATTGAATGGATGCTGAAAGGTCGCGACCTCTTTCTAAACACTGCACGGTTCTCAGCATTAATCAAATAACACTCACACACACTCAAATGCGCACACACACACTCTTGCGCTGACCTTCACACACTTGCATGCATGCACACCGAACACGCATAGATTTAAAAACACGAAAAGAAAAAAAAAAATCATATGGGCTTACGCAGCCAGATGCAAATGATAGGTCGGCTTACACGTGTGTCTCTCACACACACATACATACACACACACACACACAACCAGGTGAATTTAGATAGGATTATACACACATACCACACTGTATAAACAGTGTCAAATGCCCTATGTGTCTCTCTCTACGCATCTTTATGTGTGTATTGCTTGATGTGTTTGTGTGTGTGTGTGTGTGTGTGTGTGTGTGTGTGGTCAGTGACATCTGCACCGTTGGCTAAACAGCTTGCGAATATGCTGATAAAAACAACGCCGGCAGCCAAATTTACAACACCTATAAAACACACTAACACACACACACACACAAAGCTCACAAATGCACACACACGTACACTCAGAGGGCGTATTATGGTGAGATTTACGGTGTGTCTGTGTGTGTGTGCTTGGGTTTATTGCAGTTTACAGGACAGAAAGAGCGTCTATGTAAGCAACAACTTCTGTGTGTGTGTGTGTGTGTGTGAGAGAGAGACAGATGTGTGTTTTGTTTGAAAAGGACACCCAGACTTTGAATTTGAATGTAATATTTTTTTATTTTGTTTTGGTCACAATTAATTGATGTGATTTTACTCTTTTATTTTTCTCTTGTTGCTCCTTTAGCTATATACCTCTTCATCCTGTACAGTATTTGTACCCCCAATTTTTACGGTAATATTGTGAATTTTGTCTTTTTTAACTCGTTTTTTAGATAAATGGATGTATTTTGCAGTAGAATTCTGATGTTTTGTCATCAGATGGTAAAAGAGTGTTTTCGTGTCAAATAGTTAACACTTAGAGGTACCATGTGGAGTTTTTGACCAATAATGGCACTATGGAGCAATGGTTTTATGAGCGGGGTCCTTGTTTTGTTTGTAACTTGTGCACATGCATAAGGGGGTACACACATGCGAGAATGCGCACCTTCCTGACGAAGGTTTCATCCTATACCATTGGTCGAGAGTTAGCGCCAAGAAACGCAGCAGTGTGCTAACACATGCAACAAAAAAGACAACTCCTAGCTAGCAAACATGGATGTAAACAATGCAGGTTTCAAAATATTAAAAAAATCTTTGCTTTTGCTTCACAAATGTTTTATGAGGAAGGAAATGCATTCAACACATTTGTGAGGCCTCAGTGATGTACTGTGAAATGAGTGTGGTTTGGTTAGAAACACTGAATGTAAACAAAACTCCACAAGGTACATTTAATGCAGTATTGATAATAATGCGCTTTGAAGTTTTTGCTTAAAGTCTTAAAATTAAATACTGTAACAGACAAAAATATACAATATATTAGTATTTTTTAGAAACGGTTCATGTCACATGTTAGTTTTAGATGTTTTCATACATTATAATGGATTATCACCATGTAATTTTTTGTTGCATGGTTTTGTTGAATTCTCTGATTTGCCAGTGCCGCCATTGCAAGGTTTTCAATCGCATCACTCTACAATCAGTAACTTCAATGCACTTTTGGTGTTTTCTGTTTAAATTAACAAGTGTAACCTTGTGGCAAAAAGACAGTAATGTTTGGTTGTAGCAAACAAACATTCAGCTAACAGACGCTGGATAAATCGCGTGTGTTTCCGAGATTATTCCAATACTTTGGAGGCTTTGTGAGGCAATGACAGTGGATTTACTCGCATAATATGTTCATGCTAAAGTACAACATGGACCCTAGCTACAATTGTTTCTATGGTTACAGTTCTGATACAGTGTAGCATGGAACCTAGCTACAATTGTTTCTATGGTTACAGTTCTGATACAGTGTAGCATGAAACCTAGCTACAGTCGTTACTATGGTTACAGTTTTGATACATGTAGCATGGAACCTAGCTACAGTTGTTACTATGGTTACAGTTCTGATACAGTGTAGCATGGAACCTAGCTACAGTTGTTTCTATGGTTACAGTTCTGATACAGTGTAGCATGGACCTTAGCTACAGTTGTTACTATGGTTACAGTTTTGATACATGTAGCATGGAACCTAGCTAAAGTCGTTTCCATGGTTACAGTTTTGATACATGTAGCATGGAACCTAGCTACAGTTGTTTCTATGGTTACAGTTCTGATACATGTAGCATGGGACCTAGCTAAAGTCGTTTCCATGGTTACAGTTTTGATACATGTAGCATGGAACCTAGCTACAGTTGTTTCTATGGTTACAGTTCTGATACAGTGTAGCATGGACCTTAGCTACAGTTGTTACTATGGTTACAGTTTTGATACATGTAGCATGGAACCTAGCTAAAGTCGTTTCCATGGTTACAGTTTTGATACATGTAGCATGGAACCTAGCTACAGTTGTTTCTATGGTTACAGTTTTGATACAGTGCAGCATGGACTTGATCTACAGTCATTAATATGGTTACATTTTACAGTTTTGATACAGTTTAGCATACATGGACCCTAGCTACAAAACTCAGAGCAGAACATCTG
This sequence comes from Siniperca chuatsi, assembly GCF_020085105.1. Classification (NCBI taxonomy): domain Eukaryota; kingdom Metazoa; phylum Chordata; class Actinopteri; order Centrarchiformes; family Sinipercidae; genus Siniperca; species Siniperca chuatsi. The sequence continues at coordinate 20,249,100 of NC_058063.1, forward strand.
AAACAACAACAAATATTACAGACCCAATGTGCCATCGGGCAATGCACTGACCTCCTAACTTATAGTACAGTCTGCAGTGTAGCAGCACAACAGCACACTGTGGCTGTGAATGTGTGGGAGTGTGAGAATGTGCAACAGGAAGTCATTAAAAATGTGCGTAAACATGCTCATGAAACATTTTCCTGGATAAATACAGCACCATTCTTAAAAAGAGTCAGTGCACTTGGAGCAGAAATAAAGGCCATGTGTGTTTATGCAGCCTATATCAGGAGCTCTTAACCTTTTTTCCAGCATGTAACCCACACTGAGTAAATTTAGCCTCAGCATGGGACTCGGGCAAGAGACAGAGCACACTCTGGTCATCAGGAAACAGGCTGGACTAAAGCCTGCAACCTGCTTTTGAGTCCCAGCTGTATTTCATGAGAAATATCCACCTGTTAATGAAGTGTTTAGAAAAGGATTAGGGCTAATTTAGAAAACCCTGCATTTCTATTTAATATTAAAATTCATCATTCAGTGCTTATAACATGAAAAGGTTTACACATGACAACAGTAATCTGAAAGATTAACAAGGAATCCAACAAGCTTTATGAAGTGGGTTATGTTCACTCAGATTTCAAATTCAAAGCTAAACTCAAACACTCATTCCTTTGCAGACTTCAATATGATTGTAAAAACTTTGTAGTTAGCTTATTTACAAAGAACTGAGGTTCTGCTTGAATTCATGTCAGTTACAAAGGATTCCAATGGCAACCATGTTTGTTTTTTATGGGTACAATTACAATGCATCGACCAGAGTCACATACTACAACATTTACAGCCTCTGATTATTTGGATGCTTGTTTCTAGATGGGCTTATACACTTAGACAACTACATATAACATGAATGATAGACAATAAAAGGAAAGTACCAATAAATGATATCATACATTTCCCAAAATGTCACATTTCTGCTAAAGTACATGCACAACTTCTCTCTCATATTTTGTGCACCATTTTACCCGAGCACACTTAAAGTTAAACCTACAAAGACTTGACATACATACACATAGGATATGATTTGACAGTAAGAACTGAAAAACTGAGCAACTGCAGAGGACAACAGGTGGACAGGAGATTAGAGTTCACACTACAGAAATGGACAAAAACTGTTTGTGCAAAGAAATTGAGAGAAAAGCTAAAGTTTAATGAGATGATGGATGGTGACTCTGACCTTTTAAACTTGATTAAAAAATAAAATAATATGGAACGCCACACTGTTTTACCATTTTCTCAACATTTACAGCCATTTTGTTTATTATGTCTTCGGCTATGTGACAGTCCTTATTCCAAACATATTTAAAGTGATCCAAATAAGAACGACAGGCAGCAGCCAGATCGAAGGTAAATCATTAGAACCATTAAACACCACAGACAATGTGATTTTGTCTCCCAACTGTCAACACCAACTGGCTGATTGGAAGAGACTCGGCCTAATCAGTTTTGACGCAGAAAGTATAACTTTAATCTGCCCAACAATTGTAATGTGTGTTCTCTAGGTTAACCTGCACTTCCTATATAAAATGTCAAGTCTTCAGTCAACAGAGGATGAGTGTTTCATACTCAAAAGACAGATTTTGGCACAAGTAACAACTTTAAATCCAATAAGATAAGCTGGTTAAAGTATTTACATGACTGTTGATGTAATAAGCACCTTAATGTGGTTATAATTGAATTATTGGAGTGTAAGTAAACACACTGATGGAAAAGTTCTGCAATTTGAAATCAGGGCCGCGGTGGGACTTCAGCTGCTCTGAAGATGAACCAGTCTACTTTTATAAAATAAAGTAGAAACTTCACTTTCTCCTCAGATCATTTAATTTTCAGTCTCAAACTTCAGTCTGAAGCAGGAATGTGTGTGACTCTCTCTCAACCCGTCTCATGTTCCTCCTCATTTTTCTCTCTTCCTCTCCACCTCCTCCCTTCCTCCACTCCCACATCCCTCCATCCTCTCCCTCTCTGTGGTTCGAATTAGACAATGAAAACAATGAATTTGGTGTCTGTTTCTTTCTCTCGGTGTGTCTCGCCCTCCCCCACTTCTTTCTCTTCATCTTGCTCGCCCTCTCTCTCTCTCTCTCTCTCTCTCATGGTGACCCTGTGTCATACTCTCTCACCCATGCCAGCAACCCCCACTTTTTTTATTTCTCTTTTGTGTCTCTCGTCTGTCTGTTTTTTAGTTTTTCTCCCTATACTCAAATATCACCATGTCTCTCTCTATTTCATCCCCCTTTCTCTATCTGCGTCTCTCTCTCTCTCTCTCTCTCTCTCTCTCTCTCTCTGTCCCCATAGTCTTTCTCTGTCTCTCGTCCATTTTCTGTCTTTCTCTCTCTCTCTGTCTCTGTGTCTTTCTTTGTGATTTCATGCTCCAGCTGCTCTATTATCAGTCTGTCTGAGGTTGTGTTAACATCAACAATACTGCTACACATACACTGATGGACAGATAGATGGACAGGCAGATAGATAGTCAGATAGACATTGAGCAGGGTGGATCCTTGTTGAAACTGCATTTCATTCTTCTTTCTTTTTTGTTCTGTTTTTGTTCTGTCACTTTTTTGCTGCAGCTATGTGTTTCAACTTGAGTTTAAACAGAAGTTGAAGCTCAACTTGATACAAGACTTTTGAGTTTGAACAGAAACACAAGTTTTAAGAAGTTTCATGTTGAAGTTAACTAGAAATTTTGAGATAAAACACAATATATCGCAATTTAAAAGTGTCTTTATCAGGAGCCCAGTGGAATGCCAGTTCAAACAAGCCCCCGGTGTTAAAGCGCGTAAAGTGCGTAAAGAATTTGTTACCCATGAAGCACGCTGAGATCCATTTCTGAGTTTAAAGTTGAGTTTAAATATAAGTTCAAGCTCAACATGACCCAGAAACAAGATTAATTTAAACACACATTTTGAGGGGAAACTAATATATGTCAAATAAGAAGTATCTTATCACTGGTTGAAACGAGCCGTTGGTTTTATGCTCAACAGTTTATTTCTCCAAAAAGTCAACTTTAATGTGCTTTAATGTGTTAAAGATGAATTTAAGGTCAACTTGACACAGGATGTGTGACAGATCAGCTTCATGTTGAATTTAACCAGATATCTTGCGGGAAAATGTAATGTATCTCATTTAACGTTTTGTGTAATTCTATACTGTAAGATGTCATTTAAACATCCTTTTGAATTAAGTTTTTTTCTGGATGAGGGTGGTTTTCCCTTTGTTCACACTACTGATTCTCAAACTGTGGCTCATGAATGTAAAATAGACCACCATCTATTTTCTGGAGGGTCCTCAAGTGACGGGAGTATTTCCTTTAGTCTGGGTCACAGGGTGAGACTAAATGTGCTCTGTTCGGTCTTCAAACATGAGAAGAATCCTGATATAGTGTCTCCAAACCCAACAGGATTTTTCTATTTTGTCAAAAATATTTGTAGAGTTAATTTTTACTTTTACTACTTTATTGTCTTTGACTTTATTTTTGCTTGTTGCTAAATATCACCCAACACAAACAAGGCAAACATTAGCTGCCTCCTGCAAGAGAAACATATAGATATCCAATAAGGAACTCCCTTTGGAAATCTAATGTTTTTACATGTCACAACTGGCAAACTGATGGAAACGTCTTCAGTAAATCAAGTTCAGTTATTTTTCAATCATGCTAAGGGTGTGGCGTTCCTCCGGTTTCCTTTCGTAGTCCCAAATGTTTTTGCACACAAGTGTAATATTGTACACAGTTACGTGAAATGTTTCTGCAGAACAACAATGACATCGCAACACTGGTGACCTTTGACCTTTTGGAAGAAAGCAGAGAGATTTATGATGGAATCTGCATTTTCTTTCTGTCTTTCTGTCTTTCTTTTTCTTTCTGAGGTAATGTCTTTTTCTTTCTCCTCCTCCCTTGTTCATTGATCACTCCCTCCCACTGCTCTTCTTTCTCTCCATCTTCTCAGTTGCTTCTCTTGCCTGTCAAACATCTGTCTTCTTGTTCTTTTCTTCTTCTCCGCAAGACGATTTGATTCACTCACGAACCCCCTTGTTTTCCCTCCTTCTGCCTCTCCTTTTTCATTTCAATTTCATACTTTTTCTTCCTTTTGTTTCTTTTTCCTTCCTCTACTTTTCTTTTTAATTCATTTGATTTGCCCTCCTTTATTTATCTATTTATTCTTCCTCCCTTCCTTCCATCTCTTGTTCCTACCCTACCTTCTATCTTCTCTTACTTTTCCTTCTTTCCATCTTCCTTATTTCCTTTATTTCCCTCCTCTTTCCCTTCCTTCGTGACTACCTTATTTCCCTTTTTCCTTCTTTCTCTTTCCTTGAATCTCCTCATCCATTCTTTCTTCCATCTTTCTGTCCTTTTATTTCTCTTGTGTGTGTGTGAGAGAGAGACAGATCTTTCCACTGTTTTTGTTTGGATTCTTTCAGGATTTTGTTAAATCTCAGCCATGTTTGTAGTTTTTGGAGGACGGGGGCTTTTTTTTAGCTAATGTGTTGGTATGTAAAGAGAGAAGGAATGTGTGTTCAAGTGTGTGTGTGTGTGTGTGAACATCCATAACACAACTTTATAATTGTGTGTTTATCTAGTGGAAGACTAGATTTGTGTGTTTTTGTGCACATGCGAGCATGCAAACATCTGTAACACTTCAAAAAATTGTCTATGTGTGAGAGAGTGTGTGTATAATAGATGAGAAAGTTTGTGTGTGTGTGTGTGTGTGTGTGTGTGTGTGAACTACTCTTTTAACTCAAACACACAGAGCTTAAAAGCAGCATTTCCTGCCTTGGAGGATGAAAGCTGCATGATTATTTGTCCTGTGTGTGTGTGTGTGTGTGTGTGTGTGACCCACTTGAGGCCAACAAATACCACAGGCCTTGCTGTTCGTGTGAACTCTTTCTTGATCTCGTCTTGTGTGTGTGTGTGTGGGAGAAAAGTGAGAGAGAACATGTGGGCCTGAATGTATGCACCTGTGTGTGTGTGTGTGTGTGTGTGTGTGTGTGTGTGTGTGTGTGTGTGTGTTTTTTCCTAATGGGATGGTTGTAGGTTAGTTGTGAAGGATTCAGAGTCCTCTACCAGCCTGTAGTGTGTGTGTGTGTGTGTGTGTGTTTCATGTTCTTATATCCCAGTGGGGAAAAAATTGAGGTCCACATGGGTAGAGACTTGGTTTTAGGGTACACTTAGGTTAGGGTTAGGGTAAGGGTTAAGGTTAGACATTTAGTTGTGATGGTTAAGGTAAGGGGCTAGGGAAAGCATTATGTCAATGACTGTCACAATGAGTGTGTGTGTGTGTGTGTGGGGGGGTTCGTTCCCTTATGCTTTGTTTGGGATGGCCTACAAAAGCCACTGCCACATTCTTCTGCACTCCCTCCCTCTCCGTTTGCTTCATACTATAGGCTACACACATTTTTTCCAGCCATAATAACTTATTATTCTCTATTAACTTATGATAAACTAGAGATTATTATTATTATTATATTATTATTATTATTATTATTCTTGAAGACATTTTGACAAAGAGTAACAATCAGATATTGGGAGACAGCGAGAAATTACATCTGAAAAAATGCCTGTTGATTGTAATCCAAGGTCATTGTCAGCACGACACTGAATGTACCAAAACAACGTCTTTAAACTGAAATGGCGGTACTTTAAACATCCTGTTGCTTTTAAAAAATGAGGTTTTTCTTATAAAATACTACTCATGACTCTTTCTGGAAAGCTGTGATGTGACATTGTTTCATTCTATTATCTTATTAAACAACCACACCTGCTCAAGGTTTTTATAGCACGTGTGTGTGTGTGTGTGTGTGTGTGTGTGTGTAAAACTGTAGCATGGTTTCATTTAAAGGATAGGTTCAGTCTATCTCAGTACAATACTAACATGCTAACATATGAGCGCTGAGAGAGTTATGGGATGCTGTAATCATCCACTTGTGCTGCGACAACACTAAGAAATTGTTGTAGAAAATAAGGGCGAATATTACAGAAAAAATGATCTGTTCACAGCGAATTATCTGTGCATATCGGAATATTCGTATTTGTTTACACCCCTAATAAATGGCAGTAAAAAAACAATTCACTGCAGAAAATTTAATAATTTCTAGCAACATATGGAACCACACCCACTTCCAGTATAATCTGAATACGGATACAAATACGGATATTTTTGTGACAGATACAGATAGTAGCTTTGCGTTGCACTCCTACTTTGGGTTCAACAGTCTCACAGCAGTTTGTGAAATAGTCACACAATTTAATCTATAGGATTCATGGACACTAATTGTCCATTTTGTTGTCATGACACTCAGCACAACTTTCAAACTAACGCACTGTATTTCCTTTGGAAGTATCTTTCATGCCTGCACCACATTTTTTTTCAGTCAAGTTAGCATTAATAAATATGCAATGTCAGGTTAGACTTTAAAAATAAAGCTTGCTGAGATACATTTCAGGTGACGGTTGCAGCTTGGTTAGGATTAGACATCAAAACTACTGTGGTTTGGGTTAGAATAAATACTTCATTAAAAGCAATCAACGTTGACTATTGGTTTCACACGGGAGACCGGGGTTCTTTTCACGGCCTGTGTTTGACTTGCTGTTCTTGTGTTTCAAATACATGGGCCAGAAATGGCCATCGAACAGGTCGTCCTGGGTCCTGGGTCCTGTGTTTGACCCATCCAATCACCCCGACCTCCTCCCTATATGGCCTTTGTCGCTCTTTATACTGCGTTCGTCCTTATTAGTTTGAAAGTCGTGCTGTACATAAATCTATAGATACATTTTTGTGACTATTTCACAAATTGCCGTGAGACTGGGTTGGTGGGTTTGTTCCCCATTTATTACAGTGTAGGAATGATTGCAGCGACCAATACAGCTCTTAAAGTACATATGACGTTTAAGTACCTTTTTATTAAGGTAGAACATATCCTTTTATTGTAGGCGGAGCAAATGAAATGACCAACAAGTCCTCCAAACTTCTGATCTGGCGCTCCTATTCGCAGGACAACGTTGTTTGTCACTGCCTTCCAAAACTGCCACAATTGATTTGTTAAAACATTGATCATATGAACATTTTCATTTTCAAGAAGTGCTTGCCAGGTAAACTTAGATTGTTTTAGGCATTTGAACAAACGATCAATGCTGTCACTTTTCTGATCAGGACAGCCAAAATGGCATTTTCCATTCCATGAAATGAGGGCACCATAACTTCTGTCTATGGCAGATTTTGCTGCAGTTCAGAACCACAATTTGAATTAGAAATCTCCAGACTTGTCACAAAGTAATTGAGTTGTGTCTGGCTCTAAGGGAGGTGTAGCTGGCGAATGCCTGAAAGTAATCTTTGTACGTTCCTACATAATAAGATATTAAAATGTTAATAGAAAGTACCATTTAGCTCAGAATATGAATAGAACCACTTCGTATCAGGTCCTCCCAAGTGGCCTTAAAAACAGAAAAGTCTCAGGTTTGACACCTGCAACACCTGATGTATGTTCACCAACAGCCATATGAGCAGTTAATGTAACTTCGGCAAGACGCTGACTGTGTGCTTCAGTGCATGTTAAGCATCTGTCTGTTTTTAGCGTCACTTTGTCCAGAGTCGGCTGTTTTCCTGGAAATTTGAGTCATGGTGATCGGGGGCTGCTGTATAATTTGCAGAAAACCTTTTAGCTTCCCTGTGGTGAAATCATCATCATAATATTCCAGCTTGCACTGTGACGACATCATCATCATCATCATCATCATCATTATCATCATCATTAAATGGGCAGCAGGCCACCATGTTAGTAACTCAGCCTTTCCTAAATCTTTTTTAGCAAGGCATTAAACCTACAAATCCACGAATAGCTGATTTCTTACATCGTCGTCGTCATCAACATTACTTGTCCCATTAATTGTTTTACTGTGACATCATTATTGATAAAGTTAATTTATGCTGGGATCATTGCGATACTCCCTTTCTCATTGTGATGTCATTAAAGTTTTTTTTTTTAGTACATTTTTAGCCTTCGCAGTGGTGGAAGACATTCAGATATTTCACTTAAATAAAAGTAGCAATACAACAGCATAAAAAAATACTCCATTGCAAGAAAAAGTCCTGCATTCATAAGTAAAAGTACAGAAGTGTTGTCAGCAAAATGTGCTGAAAGTATCAAAAATAAAAGTACTTGTAATGCAGACAAATGGCCCCTGAGATTGCTGTGTTGTTATTGTCACTAATGCATTCATGTGGAAGTAACATTTTACTGTTGTAGTTGGTTGAGCTTGAGCTTTTAACCACATTATACACTTTTGGGTAGTTTTATCTGTAACAATGTTTCATATTTTCTAACATGATCGTGATATTTTGTATTTAAATCTTAATCTGCAAATAAACAAGTAACTATAGCTGTCAAATAAATGCAGTGGAATAAAGAGCACAGCATTTCCTTCCGAAATGTATATAACAGCAGAAAAGGGAAGCACTTGCGTAAATGTAGTTGCTTTGTTAATTTCAAAGTATATGGAAAAACTTTATTTATACCACTTTTCAAAAGTTACACGATGCTTCACAATAATTAAGGTAAAAGAAAAAAGTCCCCCCCCCCCATGATGTCACAATGGGGAGTTTGTGATGGCTCCAAAGCAACCCAAATATCAACATTACAACAATTACCACGAGAAATACAGCACTGACGGCTTCATTTGCATAGCCATTTACTGCACATTGTAAAATAAAAAGAACAAAACAGGAAAATTATCAGTTGGCTATAATTAATAGAAGACTAATGCTGACTCCATTAAAGCCCGTGGCTGGTTAAGGCTGACTCAGCAGAATCCAGAGAGCACACTGGACTCCCTGAAAACAGATTAACTAGACTACGACAGCATAATGAGGGCAATAACAAGCCGCTTTATTAAAAAACAAAGTTTGGTTTGTGTGGCTGGTGTCTGTGAAATCTAACCAGGCAGAAGAGGAGTCACGTTTTTACAGGCCGCCTGCTTCCAGGAAAGGGAATGACTGTCACAGACACAGAGAGGCGATGTGTCACACCGGCCCTGATATTTACTGGAAACACCGGTGAACTCATAAGCAGAGGCTTCTTTCTATTCACTGCTGAGTCGTAGAGGCAGATACAAAGACAGACGGACAGAAAGACACGAGTTTATTCATCTATAGATACACTTAGAAAGACAGAGAGACTGAACAAAAGACAAGCAAGACAAACTGTAAGATGGACAAGACAGACAAAAAGGGATTATTGAATTGATCATTTGCATTAATTTGTAAGCAAGACTTAAGAGTCTACAGCCATGCTAGAACCTCTGTGACGCTCACAATGACAGTGTTGCATGCTGATAAGCCGTTTTTGATGTTTACCATCATCATTTCTTCTGATGTTAGCGATGTCTCCACTATAAAACCCTGTGGGAAACCCAGCACTAGCATCCCGGTTTTTAAGTCTTATCCTAGCTTTGTTCATATTCGTTTACATGGAACATAGAGAACCCTGGTTGTTTATCTACCTGTATAACTCATTCACAGTTTTGGGTAGTGAGGGCTTGCTATAGTTTTGCTTTTGTAGTATTTCCGGTAAGTTGTAGTTACAAACGTTTCTACTGTTTTTTGTCTCTCGCGGCCTTAAAGGGAGGCATAAACAATTTATGAATGAAACTTAAGATCAGTGGAGTTTGTCTCTGGAAGATTGGTGTCCAGATTTGTCATACTTCCACTTTTATTTCAGTTTGGAGATCATCGTTACATTGTTTATCATCACTGACCTACAGTAACTTGATCAGAAACCTGGAGCTGGTGTTTACACGCCACAGTACTCCAGGTAACAGATTTATCCAGGTGTCTGAAACCAGGATATGATTATTATGTAAACACTCTCAACTTCTTATCAATAACATCATATTTGTCATGGACATTCGAGTACACAAAACCTGTTTTAACTGACAGTGTTGTGTGTGTGTGTGTGTATATAAAGTAGCCAAAACACCTCTTCATTTCCTCCTTTTTGGAGCTCTCACCACCATGCTCCAGCACACCTTGTGTCCTTTAATGCAAAATGACAACCCTCCAGGTCTGGAGACCTGCTGAAATCCCCTGATGGCAGAAACTGTGTCATTTTGTATTAAATAGATTGTGTTTTGGAGCATAATGTTCCAGGGTGGCCCCTGAAATGAGGCACTGCATCACTCTGAGCTAATATATCCACTGCAACAAGAGCATGAAAATGAGCAGTTTTTATTTGACGCATGTTTGACTCCAGTTTTCATACAAATTAGTGTTTTGTGTCTGTTTCTTTATCTCTTTAACAATCGACCTGTAGCTAGATCTTGAAAGCAGTCTTTACTGTTTACAGGTCTATAATTTAATCATGATTTCCTAATAATTTCCTTGGATGTTTCCTGGAAATAATTATGTAATTTGGTGCTAAAAATAAAGACTAAAACTACAGAATTTTCAGTTAGTTAGGGTTCATTTTAGTTTATTTGACCCAATGAGAGAGAGTACCCCAGGTCACATATACAGTATCTACAAAATGTCAAGGATATTCCAGTTAATTGATAGTACAACGTTTTAGTCAGTGATTAAAAAAAAAAAAAAAAAAAGAAATTAATCTACAGGCAAGCACACAATTAAACATATACAGAGAATATAGCGAATATAGAGAATATATAAGAATAAAGTCTCCAATAATTAAAATAAAAAAATAATTCATGGTTTAAATGGAGCAATTCTTTCCAAGGAAAATCCTATTTTTCTTAATACCAAATTATATAGTTTCTTTTAAAAACCTGCAAAAGAGTTACCCATTTGTTTGTTTACTGTGAGTTTTCTGTTTTTAGTTGTCAAGTGAGGAATTGAGAAGGCAAGAATTTTAAGTGTTTTAGTATGTCTTTCTTGTGAAAAATCTCTTTAGGGATAAATGCATGTTAAGATTTTAGAGCAGCGAAGGATGTAAGGCAAATATACTGTGTGAGGTGACAGGAACAGGTGGATGCAGGTGTTCTGAAAACAACAGGAAGTTAGTTTTTGTAGTTTGACCCACTTACCAACACGGTCAGCTGTTGGCGCTGCAGTGGCTGTGACACACAGCTCATGGAAGGGATTAAGGTACTTAAAAAACCTAAATGTCCGATTGCTGCAATTTGCGTAAAAAATAGTTTTCCTTCTCTGAGTCATAACTCTGAACACACACATGATGCACATGTATGTAGATTCAGTCTCTTTCTGAGGATGTAATTATCTCTGATTTCCATCTCGAATAAATATCTATAAATCTGCTTAGAAATAATAGAAAAAAAGATGGTCCTTATAACTCCAGAACTTGCCTGAGAATCATCACGTTTTTAAGTTTTTCTTCAGTGTCAAAGTAATCCAGTGATAGTTGTCTTTACATCCATGGGTACACTGCAAACAGGAACTGCTAATAGCTAATTCGGCATTCTTTTAATGGTGCCAATTTGCCAAAATGTAAACAAATATAGGCTTAAAAAATGGGGCTCAAGTTGTAGCCCACAGTTTAACTCAATGAATCCATCATACTTTTTGTGTACATCTCATTATGGGAGCTGTACTTCCAAAACTTTTATAATAATCTGTACAATGTATACAGTGTCAAACTTAACTTTGAAAACCATTGGTTTAGAGTAAAATGAAGATTAGGCCATCAAAGCTGCATCAGAGGCAGCAGAGAGGAGCAGCCAGCGGCTGTGGATGAAGAGGCATGACCCCTGCTGGGCCCTGAAGTAGCAGGCCAGGATGAGACTGAGGGGGTGTTTCTGGGACGCCAGAATTCACTGTTGAGCCCTCCAGAGGCGTCGTGGGCTCATCAACGAAACATCAAGGAAGGAGGGTGTCCACTTGAGACCTCCTCTGTGTCAACCTTCCATCGTCAGTCACTTCGGTGTTGTGTTCACCATCAGCAAGAAGACTCTCTTTTAAGTGCTTGCACAAACGATATTGACGTCTTATCCTGTGTTGTTTTGGTTTGTTTTTTTTTTTTTATTTGGGCAGTTAGCATGAGCTGACATTTCTGAACAGACAAAGAAAAGATTTCCACCTACAGAAAATCAAATGTCATGAAAAGAAGATTGTGGGGAAAAGATGCCACTATCGACACTGTTTGACAGAAAAGAAGAAAAAGAGGAAGTCCGTGATTTAATGACAGATAAAGACGTAAACAGACGGAGGTAAAGTTGTACTTTGAAATGTTAGCATGACCCAACAACAACAAAAGCAACTCCCCTTCTCCCTCTCCCATTGACTACCTGATAACGGAGTTAACAGCCTTATAAAGTGATACGGTTTGTGTGTAATCAAATACCATCGACAGCCTTATACACCATTAATGCTGCAAGCTGGGCTGCTCGACTTCCTTTCACAGGGCTTGTTGACTCCATGTTTGCATCAGATTGGCTTAAAATCAAACAGGTAGTGTGAAACGGCAGCAGTAAAGCACACGGTGCGATGTTTGTGCGTCCAGGAGAAGGTAGAAAGTCGTACATTTTTCTTTAAATGAACCGATGGAACAATATGACCATAATATCTCTGCTGGAGAACGTTGATCAATAACAGCAGGTCAATAATTGCTTCACCAGCTGCTGTTTGTGGCTTTACTTTCTGTTTTGAAGCAGAACCCCCCCCCCGGCCGCTCACCAACAACAACAAACACAGCTGAATATTTAACCTACGAGGGATGAAAAGCCCCTGTTCTCATGCCAAAAAAAGCAAATGACAAAGCAGTTTTATTGTTCCAGTAGTTAGCGCGGTGATATATTACCTCCTCGGTGGACGTTTCTCCTGGATCTCTGCTCTAATTAGCCAGATTACTTCTCCCTCTGTTGTGGAAATGTGATTGTATTGTTTGTGTCATCTACAGGCCTCCGTAGCTTGAGGGGATATTATAGCACTTAGGGACCAGACGTCTCTGGCGCATATCACAGGTCGATAAAGGTCACAGCCTACTAATGGCGCTTGATATTTTATAATAACCTTTTATCAAAGGAGGTTTAGGTTTGGGCTGTTACTCTATTTAGTTAATACGTTTCTATGGAATTTGGATGGATATAAACTGAGAAAATGCTTTAACTCAAAATTTTGTTGATTAAAAATGTCTCCCAGAAATTTAGTGTCGAGAATTACGTAATAGCTGCCTGGACTATGTTCACTGGCAGTGTTTTCTTTAACAAAGTAGTGCTACACTTTCACAACGGATGCAAGTTGTAGGGAGCAGATCGGGTTGAATGCCGACTTATACAAATCGCAGGCCACTGGAGTCTGTGAATGTTTAGGCAACACAAGAGGACTTACATTTGGGAAAGATTGTAGTTTCGGTTTCTTGTTCATACAGTAAACACGTATTATCTCCTGCTCCAAGTAACATTCCCTAACCTGAAGAGTACGCCACTGATTTAGCATTACACTCCTATAACACCTTCAGACTCAAGAGGGCGTTTTTAGTTGTTGTTTGGACAAAAATCGATGTAGCAGATATCAACTTTTTTATTCCACACATTCTTCTTCTTTGTTAAAACCTGGTGCCTACATTAAAGATGACAATACATCTGTTCTCACAAGATGAGCAGTACTCCACATGTCGAGTAAACTGAGCGCTTTAAGTTGACTTAAAATTACAAGATTCAAAACATAAGAAAAGTTATGTTAAAAGCTTTTATTTACTCGAGTATAATGGTTTAAAACCCCGACTGGTATTTTATAGACAATACACCAAAATTAAACATTGTATTTGTTGGTCATTTAAATAAATGAATTATAAAACCAATGTTACACATAACAAACAATTCAAAACAAAGATACAAAAGTAAAATCAACAAGACAGAAACCAGTAAAACACACAAGAAGAAGTAAAATATTTTATACGCTGCACATTTTAGACTTTTATACCTTTACTTCTCAACTGTTGAGAACTGTGGTTAAATGTTAAAAATTAAGATGCTGTACTCGACGTTAAAACTGGCAAAATTTTGATTTAAATCAGGAACTTTCTAGTATACAAGATTACGAATCTGACCAGACATTTGATGCCAGCTTTCGTTACTCCGCAGTTTTCGATGCTTGGTGTCACAGACACATTTCGTTCAGTACCACAAGAGAAGATTTTCGATATCCAGCCTTAATCATCGAAATTAGAGTCCACTAGAAGTTGATAAATGATAATACTGAAATATTATATTATCTGAAGTGACAAAGTAAAAGGAGGTGTATTAGGTGCAACTCCTCCTATACTTCATGATAAAACACTGTAAGTTTAAGCTTCTAAAATGAAACTCTCAGCCTTTTCCTACGACAGTAGTTTTGCAGATAAGCCATCTTCTTTCTGTCATTATGAACGGAAACTGTGACTTTTCTCCTGGCCCGAGTGTTCCTGCTGCTGAAAGATGTCCAGCTCTGAAACTCTCTACTTTAAGTCACTTTGTCACCATAAAGCGGTTTAATGTTTCTGACTTCATATCAGCTGTTATAAAGGAGGGGAAAAAGGGAATTAAAATGGTTTAAATGGGTGTGTTAAAACACAGCCGCAGCCTGAGAACGAGGACAGTCAGCCGTTAATAAAGTTGATATGTTAGTTCATCACTGTAAAACTTTACAACTCTTTGAATGTTTATCATTTTTTATAATAACCAGCTCAGTGTGTGTGTGTGTGTGTGTGTGTGTGTGTGTGTGTGTGTTTTATTACATTACTGTTATCACTTTTATAATGGCTAGCTGTGTGTGTGTGTGTGTGTGTGTGTGTGTTTTTCCTTACATGGCCAAGCCGACCTACCACGAGGGTATAATAGAATAAAAGCTAATCTGCGTGTGTGTGTGTGTGTGTAAATCTGCAATAATAATAATATATTCTGGGAGATTCAATGTGTGTGTTTATGAAAGGAAAGAGCTCTGTGTGTGTGTGTGTGTGGGCGTTTGTGTGTGTGTGTGTGTGTGTGTGTGTGTGTCCACTGTGACCCAGTGTAAACTAATATTGATTCAGCTGTTGGTGTTATACACTAGTCATAAAACTGGACTTATTGTAGGATCCAGGCTTACCTTCTGACTCTGTGTGTGTGTGTGTTGTACCAAGATTGTCTTCTGTGTTTGTGGTAGTGTCTCTGTATGTGTGGTTATTGGCCTTCGGTTGGATTTAAACCATGTGCGGTTAAATTTAAAAACCCATTTTACGTGTCAGACAGGGTTTTGTTCGCACTAAACGTTTCACGCTGAAAATTGATTAAAAAAAAACGGTTAAACTTCTTCATTCTGTTGGCGAAACAACCAAACAGTGCATTACTTCCCCCATCTGGTGAGAAGTGTGGTTGGATGAATAGACTGCTTTGACAAATACGGTTACTCTGCTTTGTTCTTACGAGGGTAGAGTTCTGTTTAGTTGACTCTTTCACATTTGCAGCTAATCTGTCCAATTTTGTGCGGATGAAGGACAAAAATGATGTCTTTTTAGTTCTGGTCCAGTTCGTGTTCACACTGGCTTTTCACAAACGAACCAAGAAGAATAAACATGAAGTCACTGACAGGTAACTCAGTGATTGGACAGTTCTGGTGATGTCATCCTGCATCAGCAGCACATCACCAGGGAAACCAAATTTCCGGTGACTGACATGCAGCACTTAAATGCCTCTTATGTGTATATTTCTGTTCTGTGTTGTCACAACGATCTAACGAAGAAATAACTGATCGTGAACATTATTAGGACGAGAAAGAGGCGTCTTGTACATAATTTATACAGATCGCTTATTATAAGATCGCTTCCTTGATGGTTCACAATCAGCAGATGGGTTTATTAGTAGTTCAGCTTTTATCTACAATACAAAATATATTGTTGGCTGCCTGCTTTGCATTCACACCACATATGACCCACTTAAATGCGGACTGCGACCCACCTTTTCAAGTGGTCTCGGTCAGAGCTTTATAGTGAGTTTCAGCTCATTGTTTATCTGTCCGATCCGTAACTGTTTTGGTTCACTCTCACCGCTCTCATGGCGTCGTTTTTTGGGTGTAGCAGGAAGCTGTTTTCAGTGAAGAAGCTGTAAAAACCCACTGTACACTACCTGCTCAGCAGCAAACAGCAGAGAGACTCAGTTAGAGAGCAGCTGGTGAACATAGCGGAGCATTTAGCAGCTAAAGAGCCAGACATTTCCCTCAGGAGTTGGTGGAGACCAAAAACTGAGCTAAAAGAGAGAGAATATTGGACTTACATTCATCAGATGATACAAACATGACTCCAAGTTAATGGTAATGTTGCTCCGTAAACTGTAACTTTTCACTTCTCTGTATCAGAGAACACAGTTTATGGAATGAATACAATTTCATAATATATATTGTGTTTGTTTGAATATTTGTATGTTTGATATGTGTTGCATATATTTGCTATATACATCAATATTGGAAAAATATTCTTACTACTGTAGTAATAAATTGATTTCAACCGTATTCGCCAGCCCGTAAAGGAGACCCAGTTTCAAATCACTGTTTTTACTTGTACAGTTGTCTGCAAACAAAGACAGCGCTGGAAGAAGATCTCAGATCTTTTACTTAAACGCCCAGTGTGTAATTTCTGCCGTTTGATGACATCGTGACGTAGCGTTGGATCATGGGAGTTGTTGCCTTCACCACCATTGCCGTCACTGCAGTCAGCTTCTCCCGGTTAGGATTCCTTCAGTGTTCGTTGTGCAGGAGGTTTTTACCGGGAGCCGCAGAGGTCTCCTCCTCTCCAAAACAAACGGAGCAGGTGAATAAAACCGGTAAAACTGATTTTTAACGCAAAACTGCTTTATTCAGTTTTTCAGTGTTCCTCCGACTCTGTCCCGGAGGGGCTGTGAGCTGCTAATGAGTGCTTAGCATGTTTCTCTGATAACTCAAGATCCAGACGTCCAGATGACTAAAATCGTTCCGTCCACAACGCTGACGCCATGCGCAGAGGGAATGTGACGCCATGTAAAAGCGACCGAATGAAACGGACCGTTACCTTGAATAAAATGACAGATTTCTCTGGGTTTGGGAAAAAAAAAAGATTTGGGACAATGTAAATACACAACTCACCAAAATATATAACACAGGTCTAGTCGTTTTTAGACATTTTAATGCGGAAAAGTTACATATTACACATTTTAAGTAAATGCAAGAAAATGCAAAATAATGTATATTGTATTATTGGATTATAATTAAACACCTATTAATGTGTAAACATCACTAATGTTGCAGCTGGTAAAGGTGGGGCTAATTTCAATCACTTTAAATACTGCTGGGTAGCTTAATCCATAATAATACATAATTTATTATTCTTCAAAATAAGACGGTGTAGTCCCTCATTCGTCCAGGAATGTTCTCCTAATGAGGGACTACACCGTCATAATTTATTATTGTTTTTACTTTTATTTTTTATTAAGAATCTTAATCTGCAAGGTAACTAATGTTGTCAAATAAATTTAGTGGCGTTAAAAGTAAAATATTAGCTTCCAAAGTGTGGTGGAGTAAAGTACAAGTACCTCAAGATTGTACTTGTGTACAGTACAATAGACAACAGCAGTAGAGTAAATGTACTTAAATTCCACCACTGCATGAAGATACAGCGCATTAGTGAGAGTGAAAATGTTGTGTGATTCGATGCACTGATGAACAAAATAACAATCCTGCAGAGAGAGAGCTGGATTTGTTGTTACATAGAGAACTTCAGACAATTTCTTTAAAAGATTAACACGGCTGCTTAAAATGCCGATTTAAACGCAGTGGAGAGCTTTTACCTAAATCTCCATTTTTTTTGAAGGTGGAAAAAGAGAAAGAAAGTAAGCGGGTTTGCCTTTTGGTGTCCTTGTGTATTTGTTTGCGCTCGAGAGAGATTCAGTGTCTGTGTGTGTGTGTGTGTGTGTGTGTGTGTGTGTGTGGTTACATGTTTGTGTGTGTGATGTATGGGGACGGTGAGTAATACTGCATGTGTCATTCTGAGTCCCCAGAGTTTTCTTCTTCTCTTCTTCCTCCCTCTCTTTCCTCATGGCCTTCCTCACTCGCTCTCTCCCATCTGTCTGTACTCTCTCTCTCTTTCTTTATTTCTTCATCTCTATTTTTTTTTTTTTCCTGTGACATTCCTGTCCGGCGCTGAGGGTGTCATCCTATTTTTCTGCTGACTCGGTGCTTCACAGACACACACACACACACACACACACACACCCGCACACGCACACACACACTCCAGCTGTTGAGAGCAGGGGCGTTTATTGGATTGTCTGTGTCCTCTATTTGGATAAGGAGAAAGGAAAGAGGGAGCGTGAGGAAAAAAGAGAGGAGGAGAAGAAGGAGGAGGAGGGAACAAAGGAGGACAAGGAGTGACAAGAGGGATGAGAGATGAAGAGAGAGAGAGAGCGAAAGAAAACAGAGGACAGAGAAGAAGAATCAGAGGACGCTGTAGAGGAGCAGAAGAACGAGCGGTGGAAGAGAGGAAAAAATCAAAATGAGAAAAATCAAGTGCAGAGAAAGTATGTAAGGGACAAAGTAGAGGCTGATCAATAATCAGTAATACTTGATAGTTTCCATTTCCAAAAAAAAAAGTATATATATCAATATATAATATACTAATATCAGTATAATCAATATATTGACCTGTAAGAATAGTGTGATTATGTTTAATAATATCACCATAATGTTAGTCATAATAATTGTAAGTACAATTAGGATGTTCTTTTATTTTTTTAATTACTTTTATTTTGTAATTTAATTTTTCATGTATATTATATTACATATTCTTTTACTTATTTTGGGCATTTTTAAACTTTTTAAACATCAAATTATTTGTTAATTAGTCAGGATTAGTCATATCTGTAACTATATAACCTATATAGCTTGATTACAGTATATCTGTTTATACTTCTAATTTATTGTTTATGTCAGACTTGTGAGAATAAACAGTGTGAAACACAGTTTTAGAGCAATAATGCTTATCAGTGCAGGGTTTTTTTTTTAAGAAAATCTGTACATACAACCATAACAATGATGAAATATATTTTGTCATTTATGTCTGTTATTAATTGTCAGTGTTTTACAGTTTAATGACAGCTGAGGATGGAAGGACATGATCTGCATTATGACAAACCCAAACACAGATATACATAGATGTTCAAATTTGTTCAAGGATTTAAATCCGAGCGAAAGTCGCTGAAAATAGCAAGGCATTAAAAAAAGTGTATTTGTACTGTACACGCGATATTAAAACAGATAAAAGACCATTTATTTTCTTCACGTTATTCACAACAACTACAGCTCCCATGAGGCTTTGGGAGCGCTTCTGTAGCTACTGTATGAGACTTAGGATGTGTTGTTGCTGAATATTAACAAGATAATTGTAAAGCTAAGCGATGAAATCAATATCTCAATATGATGTTTAAGACTATGTTATGATATTGATACAGTATTATTGCACTTTGCATATAAAATAATGAAACTGATATTCATGATATTCATTCATTAATTATTCCACTGTTTATGAATCACAACACAGAAAACAACTTCAACTTTTAATTGTAATTTGCTTGGGATCATTCATTTAAGACAACAGACGACAGAATTTTGTACCACAATAATATGAATTGACAGGAAGTGGATAAACTATAATAATACTGAATTATCACCCAGCACTAGCTAATCATTATTTTATCTTTGATTAAAAAGACAAATTGTAAATCTGAAAGCAAGAAAGGACACTTCTTGGCAAGGAAGCAAACAGATTATTCCTTTAAATATCTACAAAGTTGCAAAATGTTCATACTGACAACATATTTAATTTGTTTTCCCTAAGATACACTGGGGGAAAAGAGATTTGTTGAACCAATTTTTAAAAATTCAACTTCAACTGGTAATTGGTGTTTTTTCAAATCAAGTTTGCAATTTTGATCAACTCAACTGCTTTAGGTCAGATATACTTTAATGATTGAATTCCTTTCAAATCAACAATTTGCATTACTACAACCTAATATTCCTACAAGTCAACTTAAAATGACCAGTTTTCTTATTATTTACAACTAGTCATTTTAGTTTGAAAAATCCAATTAAAATACTTCCTTGACAATTAAAGATTTAACTTGGCTTAAAGAAATCAAAGACTCCAATCTCCCTTTCACAGGGCAAATTAGTAGTCTATAAACCTAATTTCTGGGAGAAAGGGGTTGAAACCTGAGACCTACAGCAATATAATGGGACCCTATCTGGACCTGATTAGACTGAATATAAGTTGGACCTTTTGTGGTGGTCTGTGTTCCTTTAAGCGAAGCTAGCAGGCCAAAGATGGACTGCAGAGACCTGAGACAGCAAAGAGAGAGAGAGATGGAAAGAAATGAAGAAGGCTAAAATAAAAGATGGTATAGGTAGGAAGAGAGAGAGCAGATGCTCGGAAAGAACAATGGAGGAAGAGAAAGACATAAATGATGGTCTGTGAAAGAGAGAGAGAGAGAATAAATAAAATGAAGGGAGAGGGAGAGATGAAAGATGACAGGTGTGGGAGGCAGTGGGCGAGCGAGGGAGAGAGACATAGAAAGACAGTGAGAAAGAGAGAGACAGGGGAGAAAGAGATAAAAGATGTTACGTGAAGGAAAGAGCAGCCGAGGAGAGAGAGAGAGAGAGAGAGAGAGAGAGGGGAGGGGGGAGGGTGTGAAAAAGAGAGAGAGTAAGTGTGTGTGTGTGAGAAAAGAGAGAGAGATGACAGGACGATGAAGAAGAAGAAGAGGAGGAGGAGGAGGAGGGTGAGCGTCCTTGCACTGTCAGGGGCGATCGATGGCACATCATTTACATTACACTGACTTAACTGCAGAGAGAGAGAGGGAGATGGAGAGGGGGAGGAAGAGATTGATAGATAGATAGAGAGGGAGGGAGGGAGGAAAGGACAGGTAAAAGAAGAAGAAGAGGGAGGGATGGACGGAGGTGAGGAATGGAGGGGCAGAAAATTAACTACACTTGAGAAGAGATGGAGGGATGAAGGGATGGTGAAAAAAGGGGAATGAAATGTATCTGGTGATGGTTGGGGCAAGTCTTTCTTTCCCTTACTGCCCTTCTTCTTCTTCATATTTGTCTCTCGCCTCCCACACTCCTTCTCCCCCTCCCTCCCTCGTTTATGTGTCACACGTCTCTCCTCATTACTTTCATCCCTCCTTCTCTGCCATCTCCCTCTCTTCATCTTTCTTATGTCTCTCCTCCGAGCAAAGATCAACACAATGAGCCACTCTGCTGCCTTCTAACTGGTTAGCAATGCTACTAGCCTGTTTACACGGTAATAAGACTAACCCTCATCCTCTTGGGCTAAATGCTAACATCAGTATGCTAACATGCTCAAAATGAAAATGTTAACATGCAGATATTTAGCAGGTATAATGTTTATCATTTTCTTAATTCAACCTGTTATCATGCTAACATTAGCAATGAACGCACAAGACAAGTATTCGGTCATAAACCAACGTACTGGACGAACTTTTGACCCGATGATGAAAAGTCAAGGGATCGCCACTCCTTCACAAGATATTCCCTCATTTATATACACAACCTTTATTTAATCAGGTAATCTCACTGAGATCAAGATCTCATTTTGCAAGAGAGACCTGAGTACAGCAGATAGAAAGAAAAACAAACATAGCCAGACATGACAAAAGGACATATAGCATCAGAGACAGTCATACACTTTACTAAATAGATTTGAAGATAAAAGTTTATATTATATCATTTGTTGTTATGGCCCAAAATCTTCCATAGGTGGGAAACTGGGTTGAGATCTGGAGACTGTAAAGGCTGGAGCATTTTATTCACATCATTTTCATACTCACTAAAAAATTCAGTGAGCCCTGGTGCACAGAAGCATCTGCATTTGATGTTTCTCCACTCTTTTATTCAGGTTTTTCCTTTAATTTGTCCTCTGTCTGTATTTTTTGCATGCATTTGACATTTTGACATGAGGCACCCGCAGAAAGACCGTGATTTGTACAAAATTGTCAATTTCATGACCATCTGCTCTTTCTCAGATATTTCTCATGTGAAAATGTAAATTGCAGCCCAGTGGTTGAACTGTAGGTAAAGAGTAAATACACCCTCAAATTCTACTAGAAAAGATTTTCTCCAACCATATTTAAAAAATAGAGGAGTGAGGGAGCAACGACTGTAGTAGGTGTAGTGTTTGAGGTGGGAGGTCAGGGGACACGGGGGAGACTGACCACCGCTCAGTATAGCATGGACAGCGACGGGAGACTGGTGGAGCTTTGATAGTCACTAGAAGCACATTGATGGCCCTTCGAGAGAGTCGCTGTGTGGGTACCTGTGTTGTAGCCCGGCTAGCGGCTCCACTGCGAGAGGCTCTCCTGGCGCTGGTATGTCTGTGGCGAAGTTACCGTTACCGTTACCGTTCGTCAGCCCAACATACCTCGTTAAGCTCTGAATATAGCATAGTTATCGGTGTTGTGTTTACTGCCACAGAAGAGAAGTCGTCTCTCCGCCGGCGCTGCTAAGGTCACCAGCACTCCTGTATGAGAGGAACGGTCAGCGAACGAGGGGCCAGAGAATTCGCTGAACTGAACTTTCAAATCGAAGCAGACGCATACAGGCAAATTTTGAGCAGAAAAAGGTGTTGTTTTTTTTTTTTTTTACACACTGTGTATTGTTGGTAAAATCACCTGTATAAACATAATATTCCAACAAGAATCTATATGATTATGTACACAACAAAAAACAAAACAATTTGCGTGGCATTTAATTGTTACAAGTTATCCTAAAGGTTCGTGTAGTGCCCGTGAATGTCCACAGCAAATTTCATGGCATCTGTCTGTCTTCTATAGTCCTCCCTCCCTCCCTCTGTTCATTTCTCCCTCCCTCCCTCATACCATATGTGACATTCCTTCTCAATGTGGCGCATTGAAAACTTCCTGTTGTTATAGTTTGTTATGGAGCACTTCAAAGAAAGGAGGGGGGCAGACGGACAGAGAGAGGGAGACAGAACATGGAGTCTGTTATAGTTTTACCTCTTAAATGCTAACATGTGAGAGCACCGTGTATGCCTGTATGAATTATCCCTGCCTTTCTCTCTCTGTGTGTGTGTGTGTGTGTGTGTGTGTGTGTGTGCCCACATGCCTAGGAAGTAAGGTAATGACGCTTAAAGCCATCACACACACACACACACACACACACACACACTCACGCAGACATGCAGACACACGTTAGCCCATCGACCTGTATAACTTGTCTCGTCAGCGATTGTGTGTCTGTGTGTGTGTGTGTGTGTGTGCGGTGTTTAATATTTAATAGGTGCTGGTTAAAAATGCAGGAGTGTTTTTGTCTCTTGTCCCGTAGCACACCTGTTCCTCTGGAGAGAGAGCGAGAGAGTATAGCTGAAGGATGGATAGATGGATGGATGGATAAACGAGTGGATAGATAGATAGATAGATAGATAGATAGATAGAGATCGATGGATGGATGGATGGATAGCGATGGATAAAAGGATGGATGGAAGGATAGATGAATCGGTGGATGAAAGTATAGATGGATTGCCAGAGAAATTGATAGGTGGATAGACAGATGATGGGTGGATGGATAGATAGAAGGATGGATGGAAGGAAGAAATGATGGATGAATTGATATATGGATGGATGGATTGATATATCAATTAATCACCAATCAAACTTTATTTCTATAGCACCTTCCAACAACCGAAACTGAACCGAAGTGCTGTACAACATTAAAAACAAGATTTAAAAAAATAAATGGATGGATGGATGGTGGATTGGTTGGATGGATGGATGGATGGATATATGGATGGATGGAAGAATAGAGATGGATGGATGGATGGATGGATATATGGATGGATGGAAGAATAGAGATGGATGGATGGATGGATGGATGGATAGAGATGGTTGGATGGATGGATGGATGGATGGATATACGGATGGTTGGATGGATGGATATACGGATGGATGGAAGGATAGAGATGGTTGGATGGATGGATAGAGATGGTTGGATGGATGGATGGATTGATATATGGATGGATGGAAGGATAGGGATGGATGGATGGATGGATGGATGGTTGATTGGTTGAATGGATGGATGGATGGATTGATATATGGATGGATGTAAGAATAGAGATGATGGATGGATGGATATATGGATGGTTGGATGGATGGATGGATTGATATATAGATGGATGGGTAGAAGGATGGATAGATGATGATAGATGAATCAGTAGATGAAAGGATAGATGGATTGCCAGAGAAATTGATAGGTGGAGAGACAGATGGGTGGAGGGAAGGATGGAGGGATGGATGGATTGGGGCAGATAGATAGAATAGCTGTATATAGATGGATAGGATGATTGAAGGGTGGATAGATTATTGATAGAAATATAGATTTATGGATAATGGATAAATTGATGGATTGATGGATACAGTAGATGGATGGATGGATGGATGATACAGTAGACGGATTAATGGATGGATGGATGGATACAGTAGACGGATTAATGGATGGATGAATGGATGAATGGATAGATGGGTACTGTACATAAATAAAAAGGATGGATGGACAGAAAGTGATGGATGATAAAAGGATACAGTAGATGGATAAATGGATGAATACAGCAAACAAATGGATGGATGGAAATATTAATTTGTTACATGGATGGAAAGACTGTTGGATGGTTGGATGAAAGAATAGATGGATGGGTAGATCGGCAAACAGACAGATGGTTGATGTAAGTATAATGCATGATTCAAGGATAAACGGATAGATGAATGAAAGAATAGATAAACATTACATTACATTTGGAGCAGATGTAAGAAAATAAATACAGAATAAAAGACGGGGAGTGGACAGATGACTAGTAACTACAATAAACAGAGAAAGCTCATAGATGAAAAGAGGGAAGAAAGAGCGAGGGATGAAAGAGAGAGGTGTCATCAGTTAATCAATGTAGTCTTCCTGTTTCCCTCCACTTTGTGTTTTAAGGTGATTCTTTCTTTCTCCCTGATTATTCTCGCTCTACTTCCCTTATCAATCAATACTTATTATTGGCCACCTCACTTTACCTCTGTCTCTCTCTATGTATCTGTCTATTTCTACTTGTCCTCCTTTCTTTCTTCTCTTTCTCTCTATCTCGTTTTCCCTCTGTCAAAAAGAAAGGCAGGGAGAGGAGGAAACACACAGATACACAAACACACACACACACAATGAAGTCATTCATCTGTCCAATCAAAGAGGCGGAAGCCCACAGGAAAGTAAACATCCATCTCTCTCTCTCTCTCTCTCTCTTCTCTCTATCTATCTGTCTCTCGTTCACTCCGTGAGTCCGTGAGCGTCCATGATTATGATGCCCCAGTGTGTGTGTGTGTGTGTGTGTGTGTGTGTGTGTGTGTGTGTGTGGACGGACAGACATATATCCTATTTCTCTGGTGTCTCTTTAAAAAGAATAGATTGTTCTTCTGCTACAAACAAAGAGCAAACACACACACAGTAAGGGAGAGAGAGGATGTATGTCTGACAGGATTTACGATGAGCGAGAGATGTGGGCAGACAGAAAACAGACAAAGAGAGGGAGGTAGCGGAGCTTAAAAAGAGGAAGGAAGAAGGAAGGAAGGAAAAGTAAGTAATCGATAGAGAGGTTGTGACATCATCATTTGACCTCAAATTGGGGGAGGAGAGAAGATGAAAGAGGGAGGAAGGGGAAGACAAGATGGATGGAGAGATGGGTAGATTAATGGAGCAATAGATAGCAAAGAGAAGTGACACTGAAGCAGAAAACAAAAAAGAGGAGTGTGTTTTTGAAGCAAAATTAAAATAAACTTTTGTTAAGAAGTCAGTATATATATCTGCTTGGTGTTGATTTTGACTTGTGTATGGTCAAAATTGTGATAACCAAAATGAAGAAGTTTAAGTTTTATTTAATTTTCTGAAGTGATAGCCGCCCCTAAATTAGTGGGCACTAAAATAATATGACTACAGTTCCAACGGCCAGAGTACTACTCTCTGATACTCCGTGGTGAATAATTCCTGTCGGCACTAACTGAAAGTTAATTTAAAAAAAGGAAATAATTGAAATTACAGTTGTAATACTTTTGAGAAGATCACGACACTCGAATGAAAGTCAATTTTTTCACGTGGGCCGACAGATACAACACATCACAAAAACTGAGGATAAAAAAAAAATACAAAAAGCAATGAAATCCAAATAACAGAAATACATCTCAGAAAGAGAAAAAAGGGAAGAAATATTGCACAAACATTGGGGAAAATGTGCTACCTACAACCTCAAACACATTTTCCATCCATCTGTAACTAAACTTGTCCTAAAAGGAAAAAATTACAAAGAATATGCATCTGAAAAACACAAAAATAAGATAAAAATGAAGGTTACAGTAAATCAAAAATATATGAATGAATTAAAATATGTACAAATCAGTTCAAAGAGGAAAACTTTAAAATTAAATAATTGAAATAAAAGTTAATGAATTGAAGATTAAATGTTAAGCGTGAAAACAAAATAATTCATTCAATAGAAGATCCAGGTATGCAAATTACTTTCATGTGAACACCAAAAATACACTAAAAACCACAAACACATTTCAGCCTATTAGGGGGGGAAAGAGAGGCAGAATGATAGAAAGACAGAAAAAGAAACCAAATCTGAGAACAAAGACAAATATGAACCTCAAGATGACGGAGGACTGAAACAGAAAAATGATAAATGAAAGAGAGGAGGGAAAATAACCAAAAAGAAAAACGAGGAGGAGGAATAGATCTGCCAACTGATGGAGAGATAAAAGAAAAGAGGGAGAGAAAGATGAAAGATTTTAGCTAAAGAGGGCTGACCCCTCGCTCTACCCCGCGTATTGACCGCACCAGGCTTTGATAAACTACACTGTGTGTGTGTGTGTGTGTGTGTGTGTGTGTGTGTGACCTCTGCACGTTCCGAGCTAAATCAATCTGTCAAACGTGTTAGCGAGGCCGTGCTTATTCACCGCCATGCCTGTTTGTGTGTGTGCGTGTGTGTGTGTGTGTGTGTGTGTGTGTGTGTGTGTGTGACCGACCCTGACCGGCCATCAGAGCCAATGACGGAGTATTGATCAAGGCTCCGTCGCCATAGAAACGGCCATTTGGGAAGACAGGCGAGGGTGTGTGTGTGTGTGTGTGTCAAAGTGGGAAGACTTACTTCAAGGTGGCTCATCAGATCATCTGGTGTGTGTGTGTGTGTGTGTGTGTGTGTAAAATGTCAGCTTAATGTTTTCCATTCGTGGCATGTTTTTGTGTTCTTAGCCAATTAAAAGGTCATCAAAAACAAAAATACATCAGCAGCAAACATTTGGAACCTGCTGTTTTTTCTCATTTGAATTAGCATCAATTACCTCTTAAATTATGAGACATCATCATTATTATTATCATTACTGCCAACAAACAGTTGGCAGATCGTCTGCCTCTAGCTGCCTCCACTCTGTATGTTCCCTTTTGAACCGCTGTGTCAGATTCTGCTGGATTGATTTATGGCAGGAAAAAGGTAGCTGTCCGTACCTGCATTTATTTTCTGAGCTTAGATGTCGTCCTTTTCGAATGAAAAGTGTCTGAAGTTGAAATCAGACGCTGCTCACGTGCTCGCACTAATGCACAGATGAGAAACATCATCCCTGTAGCATCATTCGTTCGGTCCTTATTTGCACATTTCAGGCCTTTTAGCTATTATTCAAAACCCACACCCGAAAAGAGCAGATTTAACAAGCAACTAACTGTGGATTTACACTGCGAGGTGTCTTTTTTTATTCTGTCAAAGGCTGGACAACAGTTGATCACACCATGTTATTACAATGATCTTACAAATTTCGATCCGAGGCTGATCGTGATAACGATTTTTGAGAGTTTAACAAATCAATATTTCAATATTTATTTATTTATTTTTAAAGAAATAGCCTACGTAACAAAATTTTTTGATGAGGATACCTTAAATTTAGTTATTAAAGAATTGTAACCAAGACAAGTACTGTGTGGGACATTTTACAGAATTTAATACTATTTCTGTACAGCAATTTCTTGTTACTTTTTGGCGATACAGAAATATTTGTGATAAGCTAAAATCAGCTAATAATATCAGCCCTGCCAATGTTGTGGTCGGGATCCAATTTATTGTCCAAGTTAATGATTACAAGCAATTTGTAATGGAAAACTAACAAAATGAGTTATTGACAGAGCTGATATTTTTATAAGTTTTGTATCTTGACAGCGTAACAGTGAGACACAGTTCATTGAACTTTTGTGATACAGACCAAAAACATTTCTTATTAGTATCTTCATATTGATTTCAGCCACATTGCTAAGCTCTTAATTCTGTCTGGACAGGTTTCACTATGTCAGCACAACTTCCAGTGATACTAGTGGTGCAGTTTTAGATGGAGAATAAGCTCCAGCTTTGGGCCGGTGTCGGCACCCAGAATCCATAATGTCCAGTAGGGGTGGGTGTCATTTGAAATGTAAATGCGGATAGGCTGAGTGATTTCCGTACTGAAACCAAAACTTTTTTTGACACCTTTTTATTTTGAGAAATATCAACATGTTGACAAATGAAGCCAAAGTTTTCAAATGTTAATAAAAACACAAGCAGCCATACAAGATATTTGCCTAATAGAGTAGTCTAAAGATGGCAGAATGTTTAAATCAGGAACTATCTGATTAAACAATTCAGTAAGTTAACAAGATTATGAATCTAACCAGACCAGCATGTTGGTCAGTACCAAAAAAGTGCTGCGATACCCGGTCCTGCAGCCAGGCATGCCAGATTTAGGGCATTTTCAAACCTGTGTTTCGTTTGCTCTGGTCTGAATCAGTAGAGTTCACAAACTTTCCCCTTGGCATGGTTTCTTATTTACAGAAAATTCAAGCGAACCACAATGCATCACTAACATGAGAGAGAGAGAACGTTCACCGCGCTCACTGGTTACATGTAACGCAGGAAGAAGGTCCTGAAAAAAGGTCCTGTCTGTCCAAATATCAAGAAGACAACGCACTTCATTACTAGTCCAGGTCAGACCTCGATTTGTTCTCCGGCTAGCTAACAACTGTTGATTTCACTCATCCACATCCCAGTATGCAAAGCACACCTGGCTACAGGAGCCGTTTGGGTCAGAGTGAGGTCGGACCTCGTTTCAACTACAAACGGCTCCAGAATTAGTTTGTGACCAGACGGAGACCACTTCCTTTAAAGGATCTCGCACCCATGTATGATTGCTGTGTTCAAACGAATCAGATTAAACCAGACTAAATGACGCAGGTTTGAAAACACCCTTAGTCCCCATTTTGACAGCACATTAGTCTCACTGTCAGTAAAACATAGTGGAACTCAAGAAGCACAATATGCATAATTGATATTAACCGTAAAAGGTATTCTATGTGCACATCATTTGTTCGGAGATTTTCTGATCAAATAAACTTTGATTCGGAGACGTTTATTCCTGTTCATCATAGTTTCTTTACTTTTGAAACGATCACATCAAGGAGGAACTAAATGATCTGACTGGCCGATGACGAGAAGTATACAGATCTGCTTGCAGCGTCCTGGAAATGAAAAGAGCTCCAGTGAATGGCTGCTCAGCTTGCTCACAGTGTGAATGCGGGCATGTAGGAGGTCAGGGGGTCAAAGGTCGCTGGCTTACCTGTCCTGTAGTGACGTCACATAAGTGTTTCGGTGAAGAAATGAGAGCCAGAGGAGGACAAATGGACTTGTTTCTATTTAAGGGTTTGAATGCAGTCAAGGTTAAGGGTTAACACATGAATGTAGGTCAGTGGACTGGCAGTGAGAGTTTGTGTGTGTGCGTGTGTTTGTAGCCAGGTTTGTACATCGATATGAGTGTGTAACTGTGTGTACATGACTACGTATGTGAGTGTTATATACGTCGGAAACTACGTGCATCGTGTGTGTATGATGTGTATGTGTGTGTGTGACCTGCTCTTTGTTCCTGTGCTCGGTGCAGTAAGGAGAGTGGACCGTTGACGAGGATTAATGCGCAACATATGGCAACCCTACGGGACACACACACACACACACACACACACACACACACACTGCAGTCATTACTCTGAACAAAGAACTGTAAGGCTAATGAGAAGGCGATATCATGTGTCCTTTGCAGACACACACACACATGGCATGGATTCACATGGATACACATACACACCTTAATCTTGCTTATGCATGGATGGATGCAGATGAACACACACACACACACACACACACCTGGTACTGTAACGTGTATCCATTGTGAGTGTGTGAGTTGAAAGGTAGCAGGGGGTTTGTTGATGGAAAGGCTTTAAGGTTTGAATGCAAACACCTGTGTGTGTGCGTGTGTGTGTGTGTGTGTGTGTGTGTGTGTGTAAAAGAGAGAGAGAAAGACAGAATAGCGTGTTGTACAGGTGTGTGTTTGTGACTGAAAGAGAGGGAGAGGTTAAGCAGAGTTCAGAAGAAAAGTGAAGGTTCATGTTTTCATTTCTTCATGCTCCTCTGCCTCTCTCTCTCAATGTATGTGTGTGTGTGTGTGTGTGTTTTTCTCAAGTGTAGAATCACACCCCAAAACATTTTCAGACATTTTCTCTCCACATCTTTTTACACACTTTCTCTTTCCCCTCTCTCTCTACCGCTCCCAGTGGGATCTGACGATATACTCTATTATTCTAGTACCATTGGATATTAATGGACGCTTCTTTAAGCCCCGCCCTCCTTAGTTACTGTTGCTATGCCTGTGAAGCTTCCATTCTAGAACTGCGTGTTTGTAGTTTACAATGAAACGATGTGTCTATATGGCTAAAAATTACATCTGTCTGTTTTTATTAGATTTAATGGGCTCTAGCTTTCGAGCTAATTAACGTTAGCTCCGTGAGTTTGTTTTACCCCATTAAACCCTATAAAAAGGTCTTAAATACGCACTTGACATGGAAATAAAGAAACAGTAGTGTTCTTATATTAGCGGCAAAGCTAGTTAGCCTAAGTATTTATAGTACGGTATGATAAGAAAGAAATGTAAGATCAGAAAAACACAGAGGTTAGCTAGATTCATGCTTTATTTTTTTGTATTTTCAAAGAATATGTTTCACTTTTATGAGAGAACTTTATAAGAAGAATGACAGGAGGGGAATTGTTGCCGTACAAAGTAGGAAAGAGTGCAAATATAAAGACTGCAAGTATAAAAATATCAAACAGATATCTAAAATCCACAAATCCAAAATACAGGCTACACAATGCCAAAAATATAGACAAGGTTAATGGTATAATGGGTATAAGAGAAAAGGCTAACTATCTCAGGTAACACTAGAGTGTAAAATCCAATAAAGAGCAATTCCTAACAAGCCTAAAAAATAATGTAGCTTAGCGAGCTCGGTTAGCGTTACTACTGTAGGTCCTAAGCTAGGTAGATGGACATGCTAACGTTAGCAGCTCATATTAGAGTAGACAAACACAGTTTAATCTATCAATTTCAGTTTTGCTGTTGTGTTTTTGGTTTTGGAAATTTCAATATAGTGTAGTTTTTATATTCCTTTGTTTTATGTTAACCTATATATTCATTTGGGGTTTCTTCTCTTCTGTTCTTTTCTGTTCTACTCTATCTTCATCCAGTGGCACTGTGGTGATATGTTGTACAGGTTTTAGTTTTTTGGTTCTCTCTCTCTCTCTCTCTCTCTCTCTCTCTCTCTCTGTAGGTGTAAATGACTTTGGACGGCCATCTGTTACTTAGCCACCCTGCAGAGAGTTGGCCTGCATGCACACCTCCTGTGTGTGTGTGTGTGTGTGTGTGTGTGTGTGCCTTCCTTTATGTTTAGTTGCACGTGTGCAGTTACTGAATTCTTGTTTATTTATGCCTATGTGCACATGCATAATACAGTAGGTTATGTATGTGTGTGACAGAAATAAAGAGAGAGAGATGCTGGCACTTGCACATGTAGAACATGTTTGCCTGTAGAACATGTATTCCCGTGCTTGTGTGAGACAGTTTTACATCAGTGTTAGCATATTTAGCCCCAGTCATCGCTAATGTCTCTTTTTCGGTCTCTCTCGTTTTGTATTTAAACCAATCCTTTAGTAACAAAGGCTTACAAATCTACAAATATATAAGTTATTTTGATTGTTAGTGTTATTCAGTTTCCTGCCTGCGGCTTCTTCACAGTAAAAGTCGTCCAGCTGCAAAAACAAGTTTAAAACTGAGACGGCATTGTTAGCAGGGCTGTAGCAAGGATTTTACAACATGAGTCGAATGTCCCCCCCCCAACAAACAGACACCAAAAAGAAAGTCTCTAAAATGTTTTAATTATTTGGATTTTTTATATTTTATTTATTGAATTAGCTGTTCAGTTATATTTAATAATAATCCCTCATATCGTCTCTATAATTGGCTCCAAATAACTTGATTTTCTAGACCCCTAAAATAAAGCGTTACTGTTTAATTTTCCAACATTAAGGTCTAAATGATGTTTCCAAGCACTCTTCACGCTGCCAGGAATAAAATTCCAATTGGGAAATACAGAATCAATGATTTATTTGACCTGAAAGTAATCAAATACCTAACTACTAACTAGAAATACTGGAATCAACCTAAAAAATACCAAGAATATGTAAATTTTTAACTACAGAATATAAAATCCCCCAGATCGCTAACTAACTAACTAAAAGCTTGAACTACTAGTTAAGGTTACCCGTAAAAGCATTTGGATATTCAGAATATTAATATTAGTGTTATCTGGTGTTGAATTAAGATCAAAGTTCTTTGTTTTATCACATTTTATGTCACTATCACCAAGTCCCAACAAATTTATCACAAATCAAAAATTTGTTTCCATATCTTGCATCAGGATTCTTCCTTTCATGTCAAAGCTGATAAAGACTGAGCTCTTTCCGTCTTAAAGTGGGAATATTTTAGGATGTGGCAACTCCTGCTGTTTCTGCTGGTTGAAGTACTTCGAGGTGTGAAAATGTCACAGAGAAAAGATGATTTGTTCTCGTCACTTCTTTTCCCCTGGAGACACTGACTATAAGAACGACCAATCAGATTTCACTCCTAGTGTTTGTTGGATTGTCCTGAAATAAGCCAATCAGGTGTAACCTCACTATTCTCCAGTATGGCGGCCAGTGAGAGCGCTCTGCTGAAACTACTGTGCGCTGTGTGTTGTCAGTTTGGGATTTGATTACGTCTCAGTGACCTGCTGTCTCTGCTGGAGCATCCAGCTGTCAGCTTCCACTGCTGAAGTGACGCTCGACCAACAGTACACCACACATTTAAAAATGTTTAATTAAAAAAGGTTTGTATCATGACTGAGGGAAACCGAAAGGGTAAATAATGTAAATAAAAATCAGGTGTTACTTTGAGTAGTCATTTGACAGAAAGTGAATCAGTCACAATTCTAAGTGTTTCATCTTTTTATAAAGTCAAAATGTGTTAAAATGCTTAGATTTGCCCAAATGTATCTTTCTTCTATCATGAAAGAAATATTTTTGTAGTTTCAAGAGTGTCATTATTTTGGATATCTTCCTCACTACATGATTAATCAGTGAACTACAAATCAAAATTTCAGAATCAGAAAAACTTTATTGATCCCCGAGGGGAAACTCTTTGTTACAGCAGCTCGCCTTTACGTCAGTGCACACAGGAGAAAGTACTAGCAAAAAATATAAAACAGGTCAGAAAATAAATTAAGTACCAAGTGGGTAAAATAAAATAAATGTGAAGTACCAAGTGAGTTTACCGGTTGATGATAATCGTACAGTATAAGATAATAGTGCATGAACTGTCAAGTTAAGTGTAGCTTATTAAGGTTATGAGGTTAGAGGTATGAGTAATATCAATAAATAGGGAATTATAAACAAAAATATTGCACAGGAGTATTACACAGAATATTGCAATAGAAGTATTGCAGAGATGTAATGATCAATGTCCAGTTTAATGACTTAATGAATGCCTTTTAATAAATCCGACATCAATAGTTCTAATTAGTTTCAGCCCTAATGAGCACTGGAAATAGTAACAATTAAAATAAACAAAATAAACATAAGTTAACATATAGTTAGTATAATGAATATGAACATAGACTTAATACATAAAACATTCCTAAACAAGTGAAAATATCAAATTCCATCAAATCTGAGCTGAATATTGAATTGTATCAGATGAGCTTTGAATCTCAGTGTGCAGTTTTGTATGATTGTGGGCCATGTATTTAGATTCGTATGAGAGGTATAGATACAGACAAAGGCGCTAACATCAACAATTACGATCTCTTCGTCTTTTCTCTCTACTCAGCGCTGATAATCTGTGTCATAGTAATTCATCTCTGTCTCTCCCCCTCCAGCTCTCGTCCGGGCCGTCCTCCGAAGCGTTGTTCTGGTGCAGGGATCCAGGAAAGCCCCAGGCTGCTGCACCCGGGCCTCCCCGGCCTGCTGTCCCCCAACCTGCTGTCACACACCGGTAAGAGAGAGAGATAGTGTGCGATAGTTTCTCTTCTTATCTCGTTTCTACTCTCTTTCTCTCTCAATCTCAGTCTTATTCCTTCAACTCCTTTTATTTAAAATGTCAGCTTTTAATGATTGAAGGAAAAGAACCCTTTTCTTTAGTTTTGTGGCAGTACATTTCTCAGGTAAATTGATGTTTTTGTGTTTTTTTTTTTTTAAATGGCATGAACTCATATAGGTACACTTCAGTTCATCTGAAAAAAAAAAAAACATTTAAAAATCAGCAGATTTGGAGATACAAGATTTTCACTGGGCAGCGACTGTTGGTACAAATAAAATGCATGTGTGTATGTGTTGTACATGACATAAGTGTGTTCGTTTCTATGTCTACAAACACGTATATGACCAGTGGATCCATTCGAAACCCATTCAATGAGCGTATCGTCGTTGTTTGTGTATTTTGAGAACTGGACACGTAACATGCTGATGTTTAACACCAAAGTCATTCGGCTTCCTCCTCATGCCAATCCATCTAATAGTTGTTGAGATATTTCAGACCAACCAACTTTTATAATGGGGGTCTATGGGGAAAATGCTTCTTTGTGCAGTACCACAGTCGGCCACTAGGATACACTGGCAGCAGAGCTGACTGGCCGCACTCATTTTGTTTCATCCTTCCTTCTCTTCCTGTTGCCATTTCTTCTTTCGTAATTGATTCCTTTTATCATCTTCTTCCGCTGAATCTCAAATACATCCCCCCATTTCTTCTTCCTTTCCTTGTTTTATCTCTCCTTTCTTCCACATAACCCCTCACCGGTTCTTTTTCTCTCTGCTGCACCTCTTCCAGTTTCAAATTCTTCCATCTCTCCTTCTACATCTTCTCATCCATCTTTCCCTCCTCTACCAGATACCTCCATTCCCTCCTTCCTTTCTTCCATCTCTCCTCCCCATGCCTCGCTTTCCTATCCATTCTTCTTTGCTTCCACCTTATCCTCCCTTCCTCCTCCTCTCCTTTCCATCTCTCTTTCCATCCATCCCTCCATCCACACCTTTTCTCTTTGATGAAATGGAAGATATAGAGATTTTTCTTTTTGGCACTGAAAGTGAAAATGGATAGATAGAATAAGTTGTGTGTGTGAGAGAGAGAGAGAGAGAGAGGGAGGGGGGGAATGGAGAGAAAAAAGGAGGGATGTCGCCAGAGGAGATGATGAAACCTAAAAACGACTGCCAAAGAGAAAGGGAGGGAGAACGGGAGACAGAGCAAGAGATGGTGGGAAGAAATTGTTTAGGAGTTGACAGCAAACAAGTGGGAGGAGGGAAGGAAAGATAAAAAACAGAGACAAATGATCTGGACAGCGATTTGAGGGATACAAGAGAATAAATGAATGAATGAAGAAATAAAGAAAAAAGATGTCATATAGGGAAGAAGAAGAGGAAAAAGACCTGCAGAGAAAGAGAGAGGGTGAACGAGTGCAGACTGCATGGTGGTGTGATGAATGACACGTCTCTGGGGTCCCACTCCTCCATCTGTCCATCCCTCCCTCCTCTTTCCCTCCCTCCCTTCCTATCTCCCTCTTTTCTTCCCTCCTTCTTTCTGCACTCAGCCATCCCTACTTCACTGTCCCCTTTTCTTTTTCTCACGTTCGTTCCTCCCTCTATCTCCTTCCTTCCATACCTCATTCTCTCCTTTATTTCCTTCCTTTATTTCAGCCTTCTCCCTCTATCCTTTGTCATTCCTACTTCTGTACTTCTCCTCTTTCCTGTCTCCCTCCTTTCTCTCCTTCCTTCCCCATTCTCTTTTATTTACTTCCCCCCTACCTTCCTTTTGACTGTCTCTCATTGTTCTTCTTCCTTCTCCCGCTCTCCCCGTCTTTTCTTCCCTCCTTCTTCCTTGAGTCATCTTCGTCCCACCTTTCTGCGCTGTCATTTCTAATTCAGTATTTCCTCCCTTCGTTTCTTTCTCTCTCCCCTTTTCTCTTTCTTTCTTTCCTCTAGCCATCGCCCTCCTTTCTCTCCCTTCTTCCTTTCTCCCCTCCATCCCTTTATTTCATTCTCTTCTCTCCCTCCTTCCTTGTTTTTCTCGCTACCTCCTTGCTTTTCTTTCTTTCCTTTTCTACTTCCTTCCTCTGATCCTTCCCTCGTTTTCTTTTCTCCTTTTCCCTTGCCCTTTTCATCTCCCTGCTTGCTTCCTTTCTTGTCTCCTTCAATCCTCCCTTTTTTACTTTTTACCCTCCTTCTTACTTCCTATCTTTCATTGTCACCCTCCGTTCTTGACTTCTTCCCTCTTTCCTTAATTTCTTCTTTCTTTCCCTCTCATTCATTTCTAACATCTCACCTTCCACACTCCCTCATAATGTCCTTTCCTCCACCCCTTCTTCCTCCCTCCTTTTTATCTCCCTTTCCTTCAACTTTTTTCTGTTCTGGTCCACCCTTTCTTCGCCTACTTCCTTATCTCCTATCATTCGTCCTTCCTTCCTACCCTGTTTTCCCTCCTTCCCTCTCTTTCATTTCTAACTTCACACCTGCCATCTTGCTCTCTTCTCTTCCACTCCTACCTTTTTCTTCTTCCTTGCATCCTTTTCTGTCTCTGTCTTTCGACCTTCCTTTTCTCCTTCCTGCCCTCTGTTTTTGTCTCCTTCTCATCCTTTCATTTCTCACTTGCCATCTCTGCCATCCCTTTTCCAACTTCATCTGCTTCTTCGTTTTCTTCCGTCCTTTCTTTCTCGCTCTTCTTCATCTCTCCCTTCCTCTTATTCTTCATCTCAATTCCATCTCCATCTCAACCTTCACTTCTCCTTCTCACCTCACTCTTTCCTTCAAATCTTTCATACCAATTTTCTTTTTCCTCTCCATCTTTCCCTCCCTCCCTCCATCCGTCCGTCCGTCCGTCCCCTTGACAGTGACTGTTGGCCTCTCCCCCCTCTCCAGGATAAATAAAACATGGTTGTGTTTAGTGACATATGGACACAGCTCACTGTGGCATACTAATGACACACACACACACACACATTACTGACTGCACATACACATCAGGTATGTTTGTGTGTGTGTGTGTGTGTGTGTGTGTTTGTCGAACATTAGTGGAACCCAGAGAAAACATTTGCTCACTTATGATCGCTCATTAGCTCTCTCTCACACACACACACACACACGCGCACACACACACACAGCACATATATACAACACACACACACTTGGCAGTCGTCGGATGTCGCATTCCGCCTCAGTCACACACACATGCAGAGTTGGTCGTCTTAGCGGCCCTGCGTCCATGGAGACGCCACGTTGCCGGGGGAGACGGGCTGTTGTTTACAACCTCGCGGGCGCCACAGCGATGGGGGGCATCGGCCAATCACAGATGGACATTTATCACACTGCTAGAAAACACAGAGCGAGAGAAGGAGAGAGAGTTTGGAGAAAATAGTGAGAAGAGAGAAAAGGATGAGAAGGGAAGGATAAACAGATGAGAGCAGAGAGGGAAAGAAGGGGAGGAATGAAATGAGAGAGAGGAGGAGATAGAGATGAGTATAAAGACATGAGAGAGGAAGAAGAAGACTACAGGAGGAGGGAAAGCTAGGTGGTTGTTGGTAAGATGGAAGGTGGAAGAAGGGAGCCACTTAGAAAAGGAAGAGATGGAAGAAAAAGTGAAGGAAGAGGAGGTGGGTGAAAAAGGAAGACATTTTGAAAGAGGGGGAAGGAAGAAGAACAGACAGAGGGAGGAAGTAAGATGCAAAGATAAGATGGTGGTATGGGAGGATGAAAGATAAAAGACGGAAGAAGTAAAGAAAGAAATGAAATGTTACAGGACAAAAAATTTAAGATAGAAAGAAAGGAAAGGAGGTGAAAAGAGACAAATAGATAATGGACGATGGAGCAGAGGAAGGAAGATGGAGGAAGAGAAGAAGAAACAGGCAAAAAGTGGGTGAAACAGAAGATGAGGCATAAACGACAACAAGAGGGATATCAGTTTAATTGGCCTCATCTTCCTTAACAAAGAAGCTGTGATGATAAGCGTGGGAGTGTGTGTGTGTGTGTGTGTGTGTGTGGTAACCTATGCAGGGTGCTGCGGCACTCATTTGACTTGTTAATTCACTTCAAAAACAGCTCAATGGTTTGCCTTGTCTTCTAACACATACACACACACACACACACACACACACACACACACAGAGCTACAAACACTTTGGATACAGAGACACAAACAAACCTACAAACACTTAATACACACGCGTATAAACACACACACTTCTTACAAAACACAAATACACTGCACAGACACACTCACAGTGCACAGACACGTGTTTTTGGCACAAACTTGCACAAATACACACATTTTGCAGTGACAAACATAAACATCAACACATCTGGCGCATGAGCGCACACACACACACACACACACACACACACACAAGTACTCTGTGTAGGTTACAGATGAAGTGCTTTCAATCTTGCCATGAAAAGAATACACTCATCTGAGGACTCTTATGTGCACCTGCAGAGCGAGAGAGAGGGTGGTAGATCGAGGGAGAGATGAAGGGGGAGGAGTGGGAAAGTGAGAGGAGAGAGAGAGGGGGCAGGGAGGGAGG
The DNA here is from genome assembly GCF_020085105.1 of Siniperca chuatsi. NCBI lineage: Eukaryota > Metazoa > Chordata > Actinopteri > Centrarchiformes > Sinipercidae > Siniperca > Siniperca chuatsi. The sequence continues at coordinate 20,288,129 of NC_058063.1, forward strand.
AGGGCTGAAGAGGACTAAAGTGACATTAAGTCTTTTTCATCTCTCCTCCTCCTCTTTTTATTTTTCCACCTCCTGCATCACATTTTCCCTCTTTTTCTATACGAGGACTAAACACACACACACACACACACACCATGATCAGTGATGTGTGGCTGCTAGCGCCCCCCACTGGTGAGGAAACCATCAGTAGTTGAGTGAAAAGCTGCTCTAAAACGGGCAATAAAAGCTTGTTTTGATTCTTTTTTTTGCTCTAAAACACCTAACCGCACAGGAAATGATACAGGAACGTCAAACTACAGCAACAGAAAATACGTGGAAAAAGACTACACAGTCGACATCCACACAGTTAGATTGACAGCTGATCTCAGTGTTGTGGTGTTTCTCTACTGCATTTCACAGAGCAGTGAGCAACAAACAAAACAGGACTAAATAAACAACATAACTCTTTAAGATTACAATTTAATTTAATGATCCCTTGCTCATAAACAGCTAAAAGTGTGAAGTTCTGCCAGACCAAAATCAATGAGGTTATAAACTATAATAACCTGCAGCACACTTAATTAAAATAAAACACTCTGAATTGCTTGTTTTTACCAACCTGCAAGTAATGCTAATAAAAGAGGGCTGTTTGGTTCTGTGTAGAGTTGTTTTGTTTAAAAATTTGATGTCCACCAATTTGGTGTTTTGGTGGCTGTTAGAACACAACTCATAGTACAAAATCAGTGTTTGAAAGAAACGAAAACCCTTTGCACATTCGCGATCCACCATGTTTCAGAGATAAAAGAAATATAAATGTCTTTTATCTCAAATAGACACATAGTGCTACCTCTCGCCTTGATTTTTTTAGTTCTTTACTTTTCAAATTTAATATACAGCACTGACCTTAACTATTGACTTAAAACCCTAACCATTGACTTCAGAGAATATAGTCTCTAATCATTGAATTTAATCAGGTATTTTTGACTTTATTTGGTAACACATAACCCCTGACTTATATTTATTATATTCTGACTTTTTTTATATTGACTTTATTGAGCAATAGAACCCCTAACTACAGGCAATACAACCTCAGCCGATTTTACTTTATTAGGCAATAGAACCCTAACCATTGACTTTAAACAAGCAATAGAAGCCCCTAACCATTGACTTTATTAGGCAATAAAACCTCTAACCATTGATGTTAAATAGTTAATAGAACCTTTAACCAGTGACTTTTAACAAGCAATAGAAGAATCAATGTTAACAGACAAAAGAACCAATAATGAACGTCTTTAACTGGGAACAGAATCCTAAATCATTGACTTAATTAGACAATAGAACCCTTTACCAATCTTTATCAGGCAATATAACCCATAACAATTGACTTTAACAGAAAATAGAAACTCACCATTGACTTAGTAGGCAATAGAACCCCCAAGTATTGACTTTAAGACAAAAGAACCAATAATCACTGTCTTTTACAGGGAATAGAACCCCTTAACACTGAATTTTAACTGAACCTCTAACCACTGACTTAAATATTGACTTTTAGATAGATCCACTAACACTACAAGCTTTACTGTCTTACTTACTGTAGGTCATCAACCTACAAACCCAGTTGCTCTTCCAGTTCATATTGAAAAACGTAATGGAAAGTTCTAATTGAGTCTGACTAAACGCAGTGCTCAAGACTTCCTGTTGAGCTGTTTACAGACTCAAAAACATCTTATAGTCAAAGACTTGGCAAAAACAATTACTCTAAAGCCAGTGTCTATGTCTATTAGAGATGACACAAAATGGCCGCTTTAAAATGGTTCCAAATGGGCATTTGGACTTCCAGTGAAAGCTAAAGATGGGCGACCTAAGTGCCAGAGTGCGGAGCTGAAATCTATTTGACTCAGCACAAGAGCAATCGACTGCATTTGTAAATTGGCACTCCAAGTGCTCGCAGGAAGAAAGAAAAAAAACCCCCAGAAAAACAAAAAAGCCAGAATAGTGTGTTTCTATATTCAGAACACAAAGAGCAATTTCTCTGTTTTCCTGTTTGTTTTATTCAAAGTGTCACTCCGTCTCTGAGAGCGCATTCAGAGCACTTCGTCAGAGATGTAGGTGCAGTGGATTAAATATTTACAACCACGGCCAAATGGGGTGGGTTTCACGCGAGCTCAGGAGGGGGGTTTAGGACTCTCGAAGATCACCCAACAGCCTCCACCAGCAAACTCAAAGCTATTAAAGACCATCCTGACACACTGTGCTGTGGAAGGACACTGTCAGATCTCATTTAGAATATTGCCTGCCATGTAGTGGATGCTTTTACTGAAAAAGGCCTTACAGTAGCAGGAGAGGGTAGATGATATTTATGATGGTTGGCGTTAATGACGTGGTCTAACTGTTGTACTATGTAGGACAGAATCCTGGACATACAAATACGGGATGTGTTGAGAAGAAGACGTTTTGTTCGGTTTCCACGTGTACAAAATGAAGAAATTGCTTCAAGAGAGTGAAACGTATCTTGAACTTGAAAATCTCCAGTCTGTGTCTTCGTTACCTGATTGCCCACTCCTTCATTTAACCTACCTTCCTGCAAAAAGCTTAATTATTTTTGTTTTAATTTCATGCTGTCTTGCTGTGTCAGTCTTTCCCAACCAATTAAGCCCTTATTTTGAAAAGTCTGAAGTCAAACGTTTCGGCATTCAAAAGTTTAACTGCCATCAACATCTGCCAACAACAAAGTTGTAATTGACAACATGGCCTTTTTTATTTTCTCCTTTTGCTGTGGAGTTTCTGCTCTAATTTGTAGATTTTACCTATTAATCGAACAGTGTGGGTGAGACTGTTTCCTCATTTATGTAGGTGACGTTCTTTTAATCTTTTATTTAAACTTTATTTAATCAGGAAGTCTCTTGAGAAAGCATCTTGTCTGTTCAGCATTTTTTCTATCTCAGTCATTAGGAAACATTAATGTCTGTATGAAACTTTGTGCCAATCCATTTTGTTCAGTAGATGTTAGCGATATTTCACTGGATAAGTGACATATTGACCTGTTGGCAGTGCTAGAAGAAAAGTCATAGGATCACCAAAGTCATTAGTCATTATCCTGCGGCTGCCATGACTGTCTGTACCAAATTTCATGGCAATCCATCCAATATTTGCAGAGATGTTTCCGTCTGAACTAAAGTGGTGGATGAACCATGCCACTAGCATGGCTAACAAACAATGCTACGATGATTACAAATACAAAAACAGACAACATAACAAGGCCAAGAATACTGTCATATATAGCACAAAAAAGAGCAAAGAGATTATCCAGTTTAAATATACATATCAGTACTTCAGTCACAGAAAAATTGTGGACTTTTACATGAGGGCCAAAGTGATGAAAATAATCTACGTTAAAAAGTCTTTAAATCTCAACTTGTGGCCTTTTTAATCAGGCAGAGCAAAGTCATGATCATGTGAGCACTGGTGGGAAAAGTCCTCTCGATTTCTGATGAGTTGATTTCTCCGCCCCGGTGATGTTTATCATGTTATGCTGACGATTCACTTCTGTTCTGTCATAATCCTGTTTGTCCTTACACTTCCTCTTTTCATTCCTTCTTCCTGTCGTCTCCTCCTTTCTCTCTTTCGTCCTTCAGAAAGCATTAGGATGCACGTGAACGAAAAAGAGATCGGTAAACAATGTATGGACAACCCACAGGGGACCACTGAAACACACACTGACTGGAATATATTTATTCTCTCTCTTACACACACACACATAGGTTCTATATGATGCATGTGTCTTTGAAGCAGTCTGTCAATCAATCACACACTAATTCCCAAGGTTCCGTGGTCGCCATTAGCGACAGGGTCGATGCTCGGTAACCGTGGACACAGCGGACAGCCATCGATCTGAGAGAGAGTGTGTGTGTGTGTGTGTGTGTGTTTAGTCATGATGGAGAACAGTGTTGTGGCTCTGCCTACTATTGATTGTCTTCTGGTTGCATTGAGGCGAAGCGGGCGTTCTGACTCTGTGTCCAAGTGTGTGTGTGTGTGTGTGTGTATTAGTGTGTAGGGCTGTTTCTTGTATCTGTATATGCATCTTTGTGTGTGTGTGTGTGTATTAGTGTGTATGGCTGTTTCTTGTATCTGTATATGCATCTTTGTGTGTGTGTGTGTCTCAAGGTGTTCGTCAGTAATCAATGTGTGAATGCAGTCCTGACCCCACAGATGGACTCCATTTTCCATTTTTATTCCCGTCCTCTTTTCTCTCATCTTTTTTTCCTGTTACCAAGGCTGTGTTTGAAACCGCATACTAACATCCTGCCTACTACATACTCAATCATTATGTACCACATACTGCCTACTCAATGATCGATTAAGTATGCCAATATCAGCAGACTGTTCACACTGAAGTATACTCATGCAAGACAGTCATGTGCCTGCATCACATGATCGCCATTGCACAGTCTGAAGAGATGCAATGCATTGTGGGGCGGTTGAGTAAGTCCAGTAAGCTCACGGCGCATACTCAGAAATTCTTGCTAATCTAGTAAACATCCGGGCATTTCTCGCGTACACAAAATCTACATACTATGCAGCTGGAACACACTACATACTCAATTTGACGTCATACTTAGTATGAATACTACGTTAATATGCGATTCCAAACACATCCCATGTATTGATTCTTAAATTTTAAAAACTTTATTTGCAAACATTTCCACTTCCAGCAAAACAGAAACAGCTTGTTTTTACCAGCCTGCAAGAAATTACTGTTACTGGTTTTGTTGGACATGTTTTTTCGGTTGGTTTACCACTTTGGTCCGGACTCAAATGTCTCAACATCTACTAGACTTATTGGCACAAACTTTGGTACCAACATTCATGGTCCCAAGAGGATGTATTCTAATGACTCACATTTGTGGTTTTGAGTGAAATGTCTTTAACTATTGGATGGATTGCCATACATTTTGGTACACACATTCATGTTCCCCTCAGGATGAATTCTAACAACTTTGGTGGTCCCTCAACATTTCATCTAGCGCCATCGTCGGGTCAAAGTTTTAATTTGTCCACTACTTTGCTTTATGACCAAATACCTGCAAAACTAATGACATTCCCATCAGCTTCAGCTGTACTTTGTGTTTAGTGCTAATTAGCAAATCTAGCATGCTAACATGCTAAACTAAGAAAGTGAACATGGTAAACATTATACCTGCTAAACATCAGCATGTTGCCACTGTCATTGTGAACATATTAGCATGCTGACGTTAACATTTTGCCCAAAGCATCGCTGTGCCTGAGTACAGCCTCACAGAGCTGCTAGCATGACTTTTTAAATGAGGTGTCTTCATTTGAAATGTCCACATATACTGTTATAAACAATTTTTTACAGGAAACCTTTCATTTAAATTAAATAAGTCAAGTTTAAAAGTTTAAATATCAGTTTTACTTTAAATTCTGAATATATAAATAGTTATTACTTTGTAGTAGAGCTGAAGATTCTGTCAATTAATTGATTAGTTGATGGACAGAAAATTAATTGGTAACTATTTTGATAATCAATTATTTGGTTATGTCATGTTTTAAGTATAGATGCCAAACATTTTCTGGTTCCAAAAAAAAAAAAAAAAAAAAAAAAGATTTGCTGCTTTTCTCTGTTTAATATCATTTAAACTGAATCTTTATGTTTTGGACTGTTGGACAAGTTGTCACCTTGGGTTTTGGGAAACTGTGATGGGAATTTTCCCATTTAGACCATGAGTTTAATCGATTAATCAAGAAAATAATTGTCAGATTAATGGACACTGATACTGTTAGTTGCATTTCTTGCAGACTACCACAGTACTTACTTATTTATACACAATACAAATTGTAGGAATTTTTAAAACTTTTAATAGATTTATTTTAAATCTGCAGTTTAACATTTTACCACCCACTGTTGGCCAGAGGATGCTAGCACACTGTAGAACTCATAAGTTACAGGAATATAAACATGCAAAATACTGTATGTGTCAATAGATCAGACTCTCCTCTGTCAGTCAGGCACAACATGCACAACAGCATGTACAACATACACTTTAAAAATCTGATGTCTCCCTACCTTCAAAGCAGTCTAACAATCTAATAAATAAATCTTTAAAAAGAGTCTAACAATCAAAAATAGTTTTTGATTTGTTTATTGTTGTTATAATTTAGGAGGACATAGTTCAAGGTGTAAAGGAGTTTCAAAACAAGAAATCTTCTGGGCAAACAGAAGAACAGCTGTGCTCAAAGGGAACTGAAATGACCGACCCAAAGCTCACTTTACGTTAAAAAATGTCATAATGCATTACGGCCCATTACGTGAGAGTTTAAGCATTATAAACACATTTAATATGCGTGAATTTGAAAAACATCACTTTTCATTTAACATAACTTCTATCCTTGGTTTCTCACTTCTTCATTCCTTGTTTTCCGATACAACAGCACCCGATGTTGTTCCTCCCTGTTTCTCTTATCTATTTGACCTCTGTGCCTTCATCCATCCCACTTCTTCATGTCACTCATTCTTCTTTGTGACTGTTTTTCCAGACCCCTCTCGTTTTCTCTCGCCTTTCCATCTTTATATCCTCTTGTCTCCATCTTTTTCCTATTTCTTCTTCCTTTCACATCAATCCTACTTCTTTCCTTCCCTTGTTCTCTCCGTCATTTTTCGCCTTTCAGTCTTCCTCAGCCTCATTTAGTTTTTTTCATTCTCTTCCCCTTTTTAATGCATTTTTCATGAGCATGTTTACATCCTCTGCTGTAGTGGGAAACAAAATTAATACATTTAAAGTTGTTGTATAGCATAGCTTGTAGCACCAGTAAAAACAGAAAAAGCGTTTTTAACTGCTTCCCCCAATAAAAAAAAAAACTGTTCACATTATTTACATCCGATTAATACTATTTGCTATAACCTTCATTTTATGTGTGCTTGTGAGCAGCAGCTCCTTATTGTCCTCTATTCATCTTCTCCGTTTTTGGCCTCCTTTCCTCCATCCTGTTCCTCCATTTCTTTCCTCCTCCTCTCTCTCAGCAGGACAGCAGACAATACGTCTGGTCACTCTGCCCCAGGCTCTTTGACTGGATCTCTTTCTTTCGGTCTATTCTCCCTTTTCCTTTCCTACTCAGTAGCTTTTCCTCATTACAGCATGTGTACTTGTGAAACAGATATATTATAAATCACTTACTGGTGGATTCTGGAAGAGTTCTGTTCGAAATCAGAGTCTGATTTAAGATCCATTGTCAGGTGGCATTTCAATTTGAAATAGTCGGCTCTTTTAGAATCACAACTAAATAACTTACTTAGAAATAAAAGGAATAAAGTAGAAAGTAATAAAATTGATACATATTTTTCCCATGTCATAAGGTACACATATTTAAATATACATGTATTCATTAAATTGCTAGTTTTTTTCCCTGGAAAACTAGTTATAAACCTACATTATTTTGGCAATGATTTTCTTGGCAACTTACTGGCAGCGGAAACAAGCTGATTGTTATTGCTGATTGTAACTTATTAGCAAACACATCCAGCAAATAGCATTTATTTCGTGTTGTGTTTCTGACCAATATTTACTCTTTTTACGCTCTGTTTTTGGTCTCCACCAACTCTGGAGGGAAATATCTGGCGCTTTAGCTGCTAAATGCTCCACTATGTTCACCAGCTAGTTGCTAACTGTGTCTGTGTACCGTTGGGTGCTCAGGTTTTGTGTGTGTGTTTTTTATTGAAAATGCGCATAAAAACATGACGTGACTCATTGTGACCTCATCCTGCACTATTGTTTATTTACAAATAAAGTACAAAAACAATCAAAATCACCATTTTAAAAATAATGTAAATGTTTTCTGGAGTTAGCTCATCAGCTAATTCACACCCGTAGTCAACACAACTAAAACCGCACAAAACAGATAAAAATGATTACAGTATATATACCCTAACATTTCAATGTGGTTGTGAACACAAACACACATAAGTAATAGGTTTATAGTTTAAAATGATCCCTCTCTGCGATATGTCTGTAATGGTGACCTCATCAGCAAATAAAACAAACAAGCTGCCACTTTCATTCCTTAACTTAACTTCTATTGGTCCATTATTTTATCACATTATGAAAAAAAAAACACCTTTACACTATGAATTATCTAGAA